>NW_026849408.1:0-488145 GCF_030869305.1 Colletotrichum tamarilloi | reverse complement strand
TGCCCAGGAAAGGTTAGCACGACAGATATATACCCTGGTGTCAATACGTATCTCCTCAACCTGGCATGGGTCTCACCCTGACCTATCTTTCATGACTACTCACACACCACCAGCACCATCCCACCCTAAAAAAAAAAAAAAAAAAAAAAAAAATGAAAAAAAAAAAAACCCCCCGTGTTACATCCCTTACTCCCCCCCCGGCAGGGGTCCCCCCCCCCCACACCTTTACAAAACCACACCCCCCACCCCACCCCCCCCCCCACAAAAAAAAAAAAAAAAAAAAAAAAAAAAAAAAAAAAACCTTCTCAGTGCGTTTGTTCTGCCAATCTTAGCTCAACGCCGACTCGAACTCCCAGTTCTTTCTCATTGTTTCTCTTTTGGACATGACGTTCCCGTCCACTTTGAGAGGCGGCAGGCTGGCAAGGTCCCGCAACCGCTAGGTGTCTCGAACCTCAGTCTCTGTGAGAAGATGGGATGACTAAAGACGCCTCCCGCGATCTACAGAGGCGGTCAGTTCTGCTGATCGACGTCGAGCGGAGTGGACGTGGGCGGGTGACCTGGTGGCTGGGAGGCACAGAGGTCTCCTTGCCCAGCCTGACATTCTCTGAATTGACTTTTCAGACAGTATTTCTATATCCCAGAAATTAGAATGGTTCTAGCGACCCTGCCAGTCACTGTGAGGTTACAGGCCGGAAGAGTTCGTTCAGATTCAATCTGTCCCTGTTTAACTCGCTACCGAAGGCCAATCCGGGTACAAGGTACCTTGTGCTTGTTAGCTGCGGATGTGTAGTAGGCAGTGCAAACTTTCCGAGCTGGGTTCTCCATGGATGTTTCTCTCACATATTGGCAGTCTATTATCAGTGGGAGTGGGAGACACTATAGGCATGTCTCAGAGTTTCTCAAGTTCCGCGTCTGTCTCATGGTCAAACGCTCGAAACGACACTACTACCTTACTTTGATGACTTTATGGCCCGCATTACTGCCGTACTTGTGAGCACACCAGTTCCCGGAGGCATCGATAATTTCTTCTCTCAAGAGAGCGATGTGTGTTGTGCCATTCTCTCGATGATAGCAGCAGCTACCTACTGGAGTGCCACGCACAGGTATACTAGTGAAGTAGGACAGATGACATACCCCAGATATGGGGTTTAAGAACAGATGGCTTGTTCTGAGACAGTTGTATGGGTATGTCTAATATTCTTTGGTATATTTGAGTATGCCATGGCTCAAGTTCTGTAACTCCATCCCAAATGCCATGAGATCGCTCAGCCACTTCGAGTATGCGGTGGACTGAGAGCAGGAATGTGGTCAAGCGCCGTTGATCTACATTCTATGTTAGTGTGACTAGTTCCAATTGAATGGAGGGCTTTTCAGGTGGCTTTTCGTCGATGAGACATTAAGCTAGGTAGGTGTTGCCTCAGCTCTAAATCCATCAAGACATCTCAGAAGACGTGGTCCTACCTTGGGTGCTTGGTTGGGTGGCAGCTGTGAGTCGGCAGCCTGATTACCTACCCCGCAAAACGATCCAAAGTAGAGGCGAGCAGGCAAGCTGAGCCATACTCGCGGTTGGTGAAAGGCATTGTCACAGCCGCAAAACGGGTCGGCGAATAGAGAGGAATTCGCACACATTGATAATGTCTTCATCTGGGCACTCCTCTTGACGAAAGTAACTGACAAAGGTAGTCACTCAGCCACATGAGAAGCACCAAATCCGGCCCATGAGCCTGAACCCCGCCCCCGAGACGGTCCAATCGGCGGATGGGGCCGGACCCAAGCCCCGCCGAAACGCCGTGATCCGTTCCCCGGCGACGTGATGGCCGTTCGGGCCCCGCCCCGAGTGGACTTGAAACGTGGCCGACGGTGAATACTCGAGGTCCGGCTTCCATGCTGATGCTGTGAAACTAGTCGTTAGACGACGGAGACCCGCCCGTCTGGTGAAGCGGCCTTGCACGGGTACAGTGCCGGAAGGAGAAAGCTTTTACGTTAAGGGGGACCTCGACGTTTGCGCGGCTGGAAAGCAAATGACCTCGCTCTATGAGAACTAAGAATGGGAGTGAACTCGAGAAGGATAGGATTAATGGTGGCCAAGGATACAGAACAAGATGCCACCTTACATTGCTGCAATTGTTTCTGGAGAGCCGGGGGGGGGGGGGACGTGGCGATGGAGTGTCTGGAAATGACCTTTTTGGGCTCAATAGGGCTGAATCGGGGTAGAAAAGGGGGCTGCAGTGAGCAGTCTGCGCAGATGCATAAATAAAGGCAGATACAGAGGCAAGTCTATCCAAAGCAAACTAAAGCTCCGATGGCCGCCGGGATATCGTCGTCGGAAGAGACGCTTGTCGCTCTCAGGATACGGCCCCTGGACTCTCAAGGTTTCGATAGCCGTCGACACGCCCTTTTGCCGCTAAAGGTGTTGGTACTTTCCCTGGTGACTTCTGGGACAGTCAGGCGGTCCTGGATTGACTTCTGTCGCAGATTACGGATTTACTACACTTTGAACGGCGAACGAGGCTGTCTCGGCCGATACGCTAGTTTCTTCAAGTCGAGCCTACCCAAAGGATTGTCTGACACCCATCATCATCACGTGGGTGATGCGGGCAAGGATGATAAGACCATCTTGTATGAGACGGTTGCTTGGTAGTGGTGATAGTTTACGTCTCGAGATAAGGATTGGCAATGATGGTTGGATGCCCCGCCTGGCGGACGCGGCTCTGCTTCCAAGGTGCTTATCTAGCGTGGGGTGTTTGATACAAAATGGGATGGTGTTGCATGTGAAAGACCACCATGGCTGTCCACATTTATATCTGATATCTATAGCCTGGGGCTTGTCATCTAGACATGTCTGTTTCTCGCAAGATGTAGCCCAGCATGCATTCACACCAAGGACTTCTGGAGAATACTCTATGAACAATGGCGAGAAACAACGAAACCACACCGAGCACGTTTGATAATGTCTCGCTGATACTCGAGAGACGATCAAGTCCACTTGCCAATGCAGATATCATGTAAGGGTTCCTTCGAAAGGCGCGACATGTGATCCAGCAACATCTAATAGAACGCCGGGGCATTCAGGAAATGGGTACGTACGGTAAGCTCGAGGTGACACAGAAGCGGCAAGGCGATGATTCGACAACAAGATAAGACCATCAGCCTGTCTCGGCTTAACTGGACCGACGAGAATGAGCATGATCGTCCGTCATTAAGACGTAATATGAGGAGCTGTGGGAGCTGTGGTAGTAATCACACATGACAACGTTGATCCAACGAAACTTCCCTAGCTTTGTGCGAGGGAAGCAATCCTTGTGTGGTTCGTATTCGAACGGCCTAGTCCTGTTCGACTGGCCCCCTTGCAGAAGTGAGAAAACCAACAACGTTCATTAGTCAGTCGGAACTTATTCATTGACCAGCGGCAAAGCTAATTCCTGTGCAATGACTGCTGGCCATCACTTCAACGATCATGATAGAAGGCCTGCCAGCATTGGAAATGAATGTGTGCCACAATACCTACGACTGCGTGGAACGGGACGGAGCCTTGCTGTCATAAAACATTCACCCGTATCTTGAGTATAAGGAAGTCTCTGCGTGCGCCCTCGTCACGAACCTTTTGCACAAGAGTGTTGCGTAGTCGCAACTGTCGTGATGACCCGAATAGCGAACCAATATCAATGCCCGGCATCTGAGAATAGTCGTCTCTTTCCCGTTAGAACAAGCGTAGAAGTCATCAGGGAATCAGACGAAAGCGGCAGGATTGATTGATAAGTTTTAATTACATTATGGAAAGGCCATTGCAGAGCGCTTTCCGTAATATGGCCGCTCCAAAGGGGAGGAGTAACGTGACTGCTTCAAACACTACCTTATGCGGCACTTTCCATCTCCTGATACTATGGCCGACCTGTTTATCCGTCACGTGTGTACTGACGGAGTACATGCTGTTTCCATTCTTCACTTTTCCAAGACGGTTCCCCGGCTTGGCCGTGAAAACCGTGTCAAAGAGCTTCAAGTCATTGAAGCCCACTCGGCCTTCTTCACATCCAGCCATTCCCCCTTTTCTACCCAGAGATTCTCTAGCCACTTTGCCAGCTTTTCGTCATCCGTCGGTAGAGTCTCGAGGGGAAACCTGCGAACATGGACGTGAAACTTGTATCCAAGTCGAGAGCTCAACCCGGGCACGCTCAAAGTGTCCCACATGGTCGGCGCCGCATGGAAATCTTTTCCCCTCTGATACGCAATCGTCACATCGTACACGGCCTTCACGTGGGCCGCCTTCCTGAGGTGTTGGACGGTGGTAATGAATCCTTTCGTCCTAGGATACAGCAAATGCATAGGCTGCGGTCGACCCGACTCCTTGCACCAGACGATTGACTGCTCATACTTCTTCTGTGTGAAACGAGTGGCCTCGCTGAAGCTGATGAGCCCTATTTATCATCATCAGTAAGGTGTCCGCCCTGAACGGGAAAAACTATCAACTGATGCACTTACAGGTCGGCCACTGCCTATTGACGATACCCGAGAATGCCCTGTCAAGCTCATGCTTGTCTTTGGCCCAGTTACGACTCACCATGGGCATACCCATCGCCCATAGACCCCAACCAAGAAATGGAACTATCCGCAGCTGGATCTTGGCAAAGTAACGGCAACGGCCTAGCATCTCGGCTTTGATCGCGAGAGCTTGGATCATGTAAAAGTCCGCCCATCCGACGTGGTTGGCGACTACTACAGCCGACTCCCCGCGGGGAAGGGCATCGCCGGAAAATGTAATGTTGGCGCCATTATATCTTTCAAAGATGATCTGGATCCAGTACCAAACTGTCTCGGCGATCCGTGACGAGGAGTTGTACACGAAGTCCGGAGCGAGCCATTTCAGCGGGAGCTGGAGTGAGATGGCGGTATCTGCCAAAAGCAACCAAAGAACCCACGGAGCTAGAATGGCAGCTCCTCGGAAGTGAGTGAGCACGTTGCCGTGGCCAGCCATGGCCGTTGAGGATTCAATCGTCAAAGCTCACTCTAGTGGAATCCGAGACCGAGGCGTAAGAAGATGAATCGATGCACGAAAATGATGACACTCTGAGTTCTTTGGCAACTGGCGACGTCCCAAAAGAAAAGATTAAGGTTGGCCGTCTAGTGAGCGAGCCGAAGCGCGGCAAACCGATCTACAACCCAAGACACCCTGCCCTAGACCAAGGGATGTTTCGAAAGGGAGCCGCGTGCGCGCGTGACCTTTAGGCCAGCAGATCAAGGGTGAAGGTTTCGAACGAGCGGGCGATGATCCGGGGTTCACTCGTCTCAAAGATGTGCGTTCCTCTTCGCGTTCAGTGGATGAGCACAATTACAGCCGTATTCCTTGCTGCCAACGAGGAGGAAGCTCTGAAGTGTGGCAATCATGGGCTGAGGATCTTCTCACAGGATATGATTGCAATAGTATGGGAATCGGGGAAAAGGAAACACGATGCTACTGTGGCTGGCTTCTGTTAGCAGAGACGTCCGGTCCCGCCCAAGTTCCTAAACGGGTTAAAATGACGGCATGGACTTTTGGCAGAGGTCAATGATTGATCTCCGTGGGCCGACTGACAAACGGCGGGCTTAACTCAATTATGTGAGTGAGGAACCCCTCCAAACCACTCAAAGACAGGGATTTCACGTTCCTGGCCGTTAATCACATGGGCCGAGCCTGGAAGGTCTCGAAGGGACGAGTGAGACGTCCAAGTGCCAGCATTGAGGCACCCGAAAGCCCTACGACGTGCCGAATTTCATTCGACATAGGACGAAATGTGCACACTGGGCACACAGACAGAGGGGTGCTCGAGTGTCAAGGTTGGCTGCATATATAAGCAGTCGTATGTGCGATTTCAAAATGCTCAAAATAGGCCATGGAGTGTGAGGTCCAGTTAAGGGACTCTTGGCTTTTTTCCCGGCTCGTCCGATGTCGACGCCGCCATTGGACCGAGGTCTGTGTGGATGGGAGACTGGAGAGACGGGATTTACGCGCAGAGATTCGCAGGCTAGATAATTGCCTCGCAACAAGAAACTTTGGACGCGCCGCTGGCTAGCAGAATGCAAGCTCACACGTGTGCATCTGCCATGGAGAAGTGTTGGTCTAGCAAGGGGTCCGAATTGTGACACGTTCCGTACGGACGTATGGGCTTCTACTTTTGTCTGGCGAGAGCTCTCGTGCATGGTAATCTGACGATTCCAAGATGAGCAATTCTGATAAGCGAGCAAACAAGCAAACATGCCCCCCGTCTACCACCAGGGGTCTCAGGGTCTGGGTCTGAGTTGGGGACTCGTGGTTAGAGTTAGAGGACTGTCAGTCCACTGTTTAACTCCATCGTTTTGCATTACTAGAGGATTACCGTAGTATATATAGACGCTACCCTACCCTCGAATTCCGCACTATTTAACCTTAACCCTTTTTATAAATTACCTATTTTTTCCTCTATTTTACCCTCTCCCTTATTAAAAAATCACTAAAATCATAATTTTAATAATTTATTAATAAATTAATATTATTATTTAAAAATAAGTAACCTATTTTTATATATAAATACTAAGAGTTCTATTATTATAAAAATAGTAATAAATATACTAAAGTACTTAAAAAAGCTTTTTAATAAACTTTTAATATTATTTAAAATAATTATTTTTAAGTTATAAAAAGAAGCTAAAGTATTATATTAATATAACCCTATCTATTTTATTAATATTAATAATACCCTTTTTAGTATAAAATATATTAATAATATTTTATAGTTACGTTATTATATTTTATAAACTATACTTAATATTAACGAGGATTTTAATATTATTTATTAAGTTTTTTATTAAAGTTGTTATTATAAGGTTAGTTTAGTTATTAATATTTTAATAAATATTTTAACTTAATTTAAAAGCTTTTATAGCTCTTAATTAAAAGCTTTTAAGGGATTTATAATTAGACTTTTTATTTACTATAAATAAAGTTATTATAATTAAAATTATAATATTATTTATAAACTTTAATAATAAGTAGTTAGTAATATAATTTTTTTTTATAATAAGCTTAAAAAAGTATTTTAATTTAAGTATTAAGTAAGTATTATATTATTTTATTAAAACTATATTCTTATACTTATAACTTAGAAAGAATTAACTTTCTTTGATAATAAGGTACTCAGGAGGACTGTCAGTCCTTTAGAGACGGAGCTGATGCCGGCGCTGGGAGGAGAACTGGAGCGTAGGTGGATAGGACGCCGAGTCAAGCAAGTCAAGCCACACGAAAGCATTCCAGGCAGACGAAGCAACAGTAGCAGCAAGGAGGGCCGAATGTCGCACCCGAGGCTCTCGATGCATGTCTCTACTGAGACTATCTACTCTTTCTTTGTCGGAAAGTGAATAGCGGAGAGGAATGAGGATAACGGTTGAGGCACCCGTGGACGAATATTCGCTCACAAATGCGATGTGAACTTGGCCTAGAACGGGAGCTGCGAATGGGAACCCCTCCATTTCTCCCCGCTTGTGCGATGCAGCACTTTGTGCGCTCTGGCGGAACTTGGAAGCTTCTGAAGCCTCCTTTTCTCAGCTATACTCGGTCTGCCCTCGGGCCGTTCATTCGTACAAAGCCAAGCCGATACTGGGAGCATTCGATAGCTTGGGTACGTGGGTTCCAGACTGGGTACTATGATCCAATATTACAGTACGGATACAGAGACAGAGACGTGAGAGAGACAGAGAGATGGGCCAGCCACGGGCACGCCGCTGCTGGTCTTCACTCAACCGCCAACGGATCGCAGGCTTAAGGGTCTAGACCAGGAACCGTCGCCCGCCGTCCACGGAAGGCGCCTTGCTTACCCCCCGCCTATGTCAGTACCGACGCCAACACAAAATTCCAATATTTGTCACACGGTTAGTACTTGCTATGCCGCGTGCCGCTTCTCCTCGGCCTCACCATAGCTAGAGCTCGCCCCTGCAAGCTGCTCAAGTTGCTCTTCGACATAGCATAGCCCTATCCGGTGACGACTCTCGAGGGGGCTTCTGTTCGTCAGCTTCTTCAGACTGCCAGTCTAGCCGACGTTCTTTCTCTCGCGGTAAGGCAGACGAACTAAGGGGACAGAAGTGCGTGGAACCGCCGATGATTCCGAAAAAGCAACGAAATCGGACTTGATCGTTCAAGTCCTAGGCCAAGTCAGCACCACCTAACTAAGGTACCTTCGAGCCTTGATGACTGGGGGGGACCCATTGGCATTCGGCCTTGTCGCAAGGATCCGTCTCCGGGGTCTTCTTTGGAAGCCTCTATGAACCAGACCAACAGACTGCCTACCTAAGCAGTTCCAAGTCAGAGTTGCGAACGCCTATTGTTAGCTAGCCGAACTGTGATTTTCTCTCCCTTCATTGCCATCATTATTACCGAGGGACTCAACATCGATTCGATCCGAGTGACGGGCTGCTGCTGCTACTACTGGTACTACTGCTGCGTACTGCTGCTGCTGAAACCCCGCATATTCATTCACCCTCCCGTCATCCTTTTCGCTGCTCTCATCAAGACGACGTACCAAAACTCGTTGGGCTTCCTCATTGATTGACCTGACTGGACCAACGACCGCCTTGGCCTCCCGCCCGCGTTCGCCTGCTGCTCTCGACTTCCAAGTTCCGCCATCTTGTCTTAGAAGAGGGCGGTGGCGCTGCCTCTTGTCATCTCGATTCGCGACAAACATTGGCCACCAGCACAGCAGAGAGCCACAGCAAAAGGACGGAACCAAGGGCTCTTAACGCGCCCCCCGTCTCTCTACCTATCCTTCTTGGTGGTTTCTCCGCTCCGCCGTCATCCGTTCTCTCCTTATCACCTCTGCCCTTTTCTGTTGCTACCCTCTTCCAAAGTTCCAACCCATTTCCAGACTCCCCCTACCCCCCAACCAACCCCAGGCCCGTCCCCAACCCCGAGCTGTTAGGCGGACAGTGATTACCTCAGGTCCAGGATAACTGTGAGCCCAAGCTTGCTTGATTGAGCCTGAACCTGAGCCGGAGCCAGAAAAAGCCAGACTGCAACCGTCCAACCACCCCCGGACGCACGACATCCATCCTCTTCATCTGGACTGTGTCAAACAATTCTAAAACAGGGCGGATTAATCTACCCAGCCTACCCCGACCGATCTACTCCCCGCGCCCTGCTCGTCCCCTCGTCGCAACCGCATAGCATCCTCAGACAGCTCGGACGCCAGAATTGGGTTTCACATTCGAGAAGAGCTTCTCAAATAACCATAATCGTGGTTCGGAAGAGCACAGCGCATGATACAGCCGTGAACGGCTCGATCCCTTTCCACCGCAACATCCCCTGCTTTAACGGACGACAACCACCGTCACACAGCATCGCACTGTCAGTCAAAGTGGGAAACTGACCATCGCGCATCCAATCTTCCCAGGTAAGCCCTTCAAGTCATATTGTCTACTCTGGCTGGTCGGGTACGCCACGAATCGAGACGTATTTGTAAGGACAAGACCCCCGCTATAGCCTTGGTGTTTACCCCTTTCACATGACGACATGAATTGCTGCGCTTCTTAAGCCCTTTCTCTCTTCGTTGCAATGGTTCTAGAACGACATAATGACTGACCTAGGAAATTTAGCAGCTTATCGCTCTCCGCCGAACCAGTCATCGTCTCCGGCACGCAAACAGTCTGTGGGCGAGCTTCACGAGAGGGCAGCGATGGCTTCCTCGTTGTCGCCTGACCAGTACGGGAAACAGCCGTCGCAGGGTCAGTACGGTGGCGGCGGCTCTGGCTCCGACCAGGAGCGGGGCCCCCTGAGCTCCTTGAATTTGGGCTTTCTCAAGTCCCTGACAGAAAAGAGGACAACGCGAGGTAGGAACGACCATATATCCGTGCCAGAAGGGACACCGTTCTGATAATGCGTATTCGTAGACGGCCAAACACCCAAAAGGAGAGGACCGAAGCCCGACAGTAAACCTGCTCTAACTCGGCGACAAGAATTGAACAGACAGGCGCAACGGTGAGTGACGAACAATTTCGCTGGAGAATCAAGCGAAACGATCGGGGTACTGACGGTGGAGATGACAGTACGCATCGTGAAAGAAAAGAGTTGTACATCAAGGCTTTGGAAGATGAGGTCCTTCGATTGAAAGAAATCTTTAGCAACATATCGCAAGACAAGGACAAGGTGGCCGAGGAGAACAGGCAACTCAAGCAGCTCCTGGTCCAGAACGGAATCCCTCTTTCTCACTATGGTGACGATATGGTCAGCAACCCTAGCGGAGGCTACACATCGAGCGCCAGCCAGTCGGGCCACAGCTACGGCCAGAACGCCTACACGCCACCTTTGACGTCGACGACAGCGCCGTCGGTGTCGCCTTCGTCTCACGGTCCGTCTTACCCCCACGGTCTGCCCCCTCCCCTTCCCCAGATGGGCAGCCAGCAACTGCAACAAAACAGACAAGGGCAGAGCTCTGGTAGAGGTGTGGACTTTGAGCAAGCGGGCATTGACTTCGTCTTAACGTACGATAACCACCATCCCTCGCCCTCGAAGGCATACCTATCACCTCCCCCGCAGTGAAAAGTACTTGTCATATCACCAAGTCCTGGACATCATCGGGAGTCGGGTGGTGTGAGCGATGATTGCAACGAACGGAAGAAGAGCTTGCTGACGAGTGCGATTTTATCGAGGGTATGTAACAGTCTCGAGAAACCCTGCATGAATCACATGCCTTGGCTGTTGGAGAGATCAAGCGAGATGGGCGGCGAGCCCTGCGGACACGCGCTGATGGCCTCATGCCCCCCGGCGCCCTTCCCGGAGCTTACACCTGACATTCCGTTCGGGTACAGCAATGTCAACGGAGACCTGGACTCCCAGCAAAGGACGTGGGAAGTGAGCAAAGGCAGCCTCTCGGCCTTGCTTGATCTCAGCAAGAAACTGAACCTCGATGGGGAGGTCACGCCGGTCATGGCTTGGGGCATGGTCTTGGGCCACCCCAGGGCTCACGAGCTTCGTGCCGAGGACTTCCAGAAGCTCACTGACGAGCTCAAGGACAAGGTTCGATGCTACGGGTACGTATATATGCTGCTCTTCACATCTCATGTGGCTCAAACTGATCGTGACTTAGTTTTGGTGCCGTTATGGAGGAATTCGAGGTCCGGGACGCATTGGAGAACGTCTTCTGCTCCGGACCGGAAATGATGAACTACGCCTACTAGGAGCGTCTGGCATGAACTCGGATAACGAGATGGGGGCACCTCATCAGGAGATTCAGTGAATCTCTGAATGCATGACTTGGTGTGAGAAGAGGCCCAAACTAGAAACATTTGGAGCGTATTCTGGGAATCTTGGGGGATTACTTTTGATACCACGGCCTTAATGATATGTACATTTTTCTAAAGCCTTAAGAGAATATCGTGAAAGCATGAGCTTTGAATCAGGCTATGAGATGTATTAAGCGACGACTTGTGTATTGTGAGCAGACCAGGCGTAAGGTGGTGGTGTTCCGCGGCCACGATGCAGCTGGTCGTGGCTGGCAGTGGCCCCGCGTCGCGTGGAAACGAGTGGCTGTCAGTCGCCACCAGGTGTCGAAACACAAGACTTTGAAATTTTGCCCGCTCTGCCCCACAAAGTTCACCCCACCAAATCCGAACGACGAAAATCAACGGCGAGAGGAGGTGTGCACCACCCAAACCCTTGACGACTTTTCCATCTTTCAGAAGCCCGAAAGCGCTGCTGCCACCCCCCTTTCCCCCTACCGAAAGACGCACAGCTAGACCGATTTCGATCTCGACTTCGACCTCAATAGCCAAGGAAGAAAAACCATTTTCATCATGGCTCAGGAAATGGACTGGGTCAAGCTCGTCGAGACTTGCCCGGCCGGCGATGGTTGGGGCCCGCCCGTCACCACCGAGACTACCTTGAACGGTGTCCCCTATGCGCCCTTCTCCAAGGGCGACAAGCTTGGTCGCATGGCCGACTGGACCTCCGAGGGCAAGGACAGAGACGGACGTGGTGGCAGACAGCAGTACAACCGTAACTACCGTGGTAAGCGTCACCTTCCTCCTCTAGCTTCAGCTACGAAACCCTCCACGAAGACGACATCGTCGCTAACTCTCTCGCTTCCTTTCAAGACCAACAAGTCTACGGTGCCGGCCACGCCATCTCCTTCAACGCCCCTCCCGCCGAGGACGAGTCCACCTTTTCCGTCGTCAGCAACACCCGCGACAGCACCAAGACAAGATTCGGCCGTGGCGCCGTCTTCACCCGCGGCCGCGGCCAGCGTGGAGGTCCCGCTCAGACCGCTCGCGGTGGCCGGACGACCGTCGCTCGTGGTGGCCAGCAGGGCGGCCGCGGAGGCTACGGAGGAGGCTTTGAACGGGGCGGAAGAGGCGGTGGCCGTGGTGGCCGCCGCTTCGGCTGGAAGGACTACGACAAGCCTGCCCGCAACCGTGACGCCAGTGTCAACATCAAGGCCGACTGGAAGCTGCTCGAGGAGATTGACTACAACCGCCTCGCCAAGCTCAACCTGGACGCCGACGAGGGTGAGGAAATTGACGCCTACGGCTTCGTCTACAACTACGACCGCTCCTACGACAAGCCCGCCGTCAAGGGCTTTGAGCGCAAGCTCAACGCCATTGACCGCGCTGCGTACAATGTCACGACTTCTTCCGATCCTGTGATCCAGGAGCTCGCCGACAAGGACGAGGCCTCCATCTTCGCCACCGACAGCATTCTCTCCATGCTCATGTGCTCCCCGCGGTCCGTCTACCCCTGGGACATTGTCATCTCCGTGCAGGGCAACAAGGTCTTCTTCGACAAGCGCGATAACGCCGCGCTCGACATGGTCACCGTCAACGAGAACGCCGCCGACTCCCCCATGGACGCCTCGGACGGCTCCAAGGACAGCCTCAACATGCCCGGCGCCCTGGCCGAGGAGGCCACCTACATCAACCACAACTTTGCCAACCAGGTCGTCGTCGAGAGCGAGGGCCAGAAGCTCGAGATGGCCAACGCCAACCCCTTCTACAACGCCTCCGAGGACACGGACCCGCCGGCCAGCAAGGCCTACAAGTACCGCAAGTTCGACCTCTCCACCAACAGCGAGGAGGACAACTTCTACCTCGTCGTCCGTACCGAGGTCGACGCCGTCCAGAAGAACGCCATCAGCGGCGACGACCAACTTGTCACCCTGCACGCGCTCAACGAGTTCGACAACAAGGCCCAGGGCAGCGGTGGCGCCCTCGACTGGCGGACGAAGCTCGTCTCCCAGCGCGGTGCCGTCGTCGCCACGGAGATGAAGAACAACTCTTGCAAGCTCGCCAGGTGGACGGTGCAGAGCATCCTCGCCCGTGCCGACGTCATGAAGCTTGGGTACGTTTTTTCCTCCATCTCTTCTGAACTGATCGCCTTTAAACCGCCGAGCACGATGCTAACACACTCTCTATAGATTTGTCTCTCGCGCCAACCCCAAGTCCAACGACAAGCACGTCATCCTCGGCGTTGTTGGCTGGAAGCCCCGCGACTTCGCCAACCAGATGAACCTGTCTCTGTCCAACGGTTGGGGTATCGTCCGCACCATTGCCGATATGTGTCTCAGACGCGAGCAGGACGGCAAGTACATCCTCGTCAAGGACCCCAACAAGTCCATCCTCCGCCTGTACGAGCTCCCCTCTGGCGGCCTCGACGGCGACGACGAGGCAGAGGAGGTGCCTGAGGCGGGTGAGGGTGATGAGGAGTAAGCGGTTACTCACGGAGAGTAATAAACCTGTTTGCTCGAAATGAACATGAGCACCACATTAAACACGCACACAACAACAAACCCTCTTATTTTCAGTGACTTGACTGAAGATTTGAATACGCTTGAAGCATTTAGCTGAGAGACAGGGGCGAGGAGGGAGCAAGGAAAAGCCGGGGAGTGGAAAAAGGGTTTAATGCCAGTTCAGTCCGAGATAGCCTGGATAAAAGGCATGGCTTGACAAGTCGGGTTGCCGCCGGGGTAGAGTGGCCAATGATGTAAAAAGTCTTTCTTCGATTTGGGGGGTTAGGCACGTATAGACGTCTATGGAGTAACGCATTACGGACATTTCTTACTTTTCGTGCCTCGGCTGTGGTTGTGATGATGTTGTGACTTGATTGACGATATTTGGGAGAGATTGTGTTGTCTGACTCATACTTGACATCTGTGTGATGGTGCCTGTACGATTTGCGGCGGCAAGATAGGCAAAATTGTCCATTAGCATCTCCTTTCGGCAACAGCTTCATAGAGGTTGTCCAGAAGAAACGTTGAAATCTCGCAGAGTGACGGCGGAAGCATTGCTGTTAGTCGCAAAGACAGATATTAATATCGAAATGTCAATCATTTAGCACTTCTACATGGACAAAGATCAGATGTTGTGATCTTAAAACATCCGCTTGATTTGTATTTGCTCTTGCTTCTATTCCACGTAGGCAGGTAAGTATATAGAATAGCCCACCCTTTGCGAATATCTTTATATATGATCACCCTGTAGTACTGTATACTAGCACATACATATCACATTCAATTTTCATGAAATCACACGTTGTTAAAGATCTCTTTTTCATTGTCCCCTAGTCCTGGATGAAAAGTTTTTGGAACCTCTCTAAAATGCCCACAACGCCAGAAGTCCATGATAGGATGCCATTCATGCCAATCATTAAACCCACCAAAAACCGAAAAGTCTTTTCTTCCATGATTCCCTCTCCTCCCCTGAAGCCTTTTTCTTCATTTTTTTGTCCTTGTCATTTGTCCAAGCTGAGGAGGATTTTCCCTCAAATTTTGTTGTTTACTTTTTACTTTTGTACTCTAGAATCTCTCCTTCATGCGCGCCGCGACCGTCCGCAGATTGCCGTAGACCTTGGAGGGCGGCTTTCCGAGAATCAAGCTGACGATGGACTCGCGAGCCATGTGGATGTTCTTGTATGCGCCGAGGATGTGGATCTTGCTGTCGGCCAGGACGATACGGGTCTTGCTGGCATTTTCGATGGCGACTGCATAAGTCTCATGTCAGTAAAAAGGGGACCTCTCTGAGAACTTGGAATTTGTCCATACACTTTGTCTTGCCGTCCTTGCCTGCAATGCGACCAATGGCACGGCCTTGCGCCTCGTTACCCATAACCTGCTTGACATCGCGAATCTCAAAAGTCTCGACTACACAGTCTGTTAGCTGCCTGCCCAAGTATTCGGACGAAAGATCGGATCTGGCTTACTGTAAAGGTCGTCCAAACGCAGCAGCGCAATAGCATCGTCGACGTCGAAGCCCAGGGTGAATGCCTTGACGAAATCCTCGCCCTTTTGCAGGGCGCCGTCCTCGGTGGTGTGCTTCGAGGTCCGGAGCTCAACCTGTTTCCGGCGGGGATTCATGCGAACCTGGAGCTTGAGGTGCTCGACGAGCGGGGGGTAGACTGTAGAGCGAGAAAATGTTAGTAAGAACAAACAGATGTGTCATTGCCGTGACATAGGAAACTCTGTGAAGCGTACTCTTGGGCCAAGAAGACTTGAGCGGGGTGAAACGGTGAGGAGGTACGGGGACCTTGCGAGTCTCTATTCTGGTGACGGGGTCCTGGAAACACGAATAACGTCTTAGTTTTTCCCAGTGTTCTCTTATATCTCAGGAAAGGGTCTGTCGCACAATGTCTCTGGCGGGCGCAAAGCGCGGACGGTTCTCCTCGTCGACGACCATCTCGCCTTCCTCTCCGTTCTGCGGTACGCTGGGCAGGATCGCATCCATCTCCTCGGGCAGGGTCGGCGCATCGAGGAGAAGCTCCTCGTCTTGCTGAGGCTCTTGGAAGGTCGCCTCGATTGGCGGGGCAGAAACCTCTACCTGCTTGGCGGTCGGGGCAGGCATGTTGGGCAGGTTCTTTTGTTTTCGGTTACCGAAGGATATCGAGGAAGTCGAAAAGAAAGACAACAAATTCAATCGAGGGTGTATGTATCGCTTCGGTGGTGGTGATGTTTCTTTGGCTTGTGTGCTATCGAGCCGAGTCGGTCTGGCGGGGTGGGCAGGCGGTCGTGAAGAAAAAAGCGGCGGGTGCCAGTATCGATTTATCGCCGAATTCCCAAATTTTTGTGTTTCGCTATCGATAAGACGATAAGGCCCCGGGGTGCTGATGGGCTAAGCACTTTAGCACCGTGCACCGTTAGGCCTTTGCGGATCTTATGTCAGCAAGCCAGTAACAGGCCTGACGGTCCAGGACCAGCATTGGGCCCAGACTCGAGGCACGGGCCATGATGCGCCTCTGAATTTTTCTGCTGGAAGCGCGGACGCCCCATACGTAAGGTGCCTTTGGAACGGGTCCAGCCGGGTTCAGCGAGGTACCTAGAGCTGCGGTAGCGCGTCATGGATGACTTTTCACAGGCTTGCCCTTCCCTGGCCCAGCTTTGCATTTCAGTCATTTCTGCATGAGCGCATGAAATGTGCTAACATTTGCCGTGCCTCCCTCGATAC
Organism: Colletotrichum tamarilloi; assembly: GCF_030869305.1. Taxonomy (NCBI): domain Eukaryota; kingdom Fungi; phylum Ascomycota; class Sordariomycetes; order Glomerellales; family Glomerellaceae; genus Colletotrichum; species Colletotrichum tamarilloi. The sequence continues at coordinate 471,720 of NW_026849408.1, read as the reverse complement.
TTGCCTTGCTTCAACCCCTCTGACCGTGTTGTTCTTTGGTTCATTTGTTGCTGCGGTAAATAAACAGGGTTGTTTCTCCTCCCTCCTCATTCTTACTTCTTGTTGCTGTCTCTCTGTTCAACCAAGAGACAGAATGAGCTTGTGAAATGTCTAACGCTCCGTCGACTCTTCTTGGGCGTCGCTTCTGGTCTTGCGCCTGTGGATCGGCGCAGACTCTGGGTTTGCGAGGAACGACCATCACGACAGCGACGACGAGAAATACTTGTCTAAAAGCAGGTCAATCTACAGTCAACCCTTCCCTCCCTAGGCCGAACACCTTCAGAAGGTCCATACACTCCGGGTCACAACACTCGTTTCCTCGACCGAACATCCACAATGCGCGACGAAGCTATACAGGCAGCGGACTGCTGCTGGTTGGGTTTACCACAGAACTCGCGCCCACGCAAGCATCGGCAGCTTGCGCAGTTGCTGCGGAATCCGCTACGAACGCCGGTCTGACGAAGAAGTCAAATGTCTACCAACTGGCGCAGCAAGCATGGAGACGAGGCATACATACCGATTCGAGGGGCGCCATGAACCCGGCCGAAAGGAGGCACCATAGCTCCAAGAGTGGAAAGCAGGAGGAAAAGGGCTCGACAACCCAGACGAAGCAGGATACCCCCAAGGCTGGGGAGCAGGGCAAGCCAGACGCACCGGACCCTGACGCCGAATCGATCGCATCCACCATGTCGAAATATTTGCACATTCCAAAGATGCCGCACCGGCCCACCCGGGATGAGCTATTGGCCGCAGCGAACGGCTTCCTGGGTCGAATGAAGGTTCGATTCAAGTGGGCGTCTATCAGGAGTATGCGGCCGTGGAATATTGATGAATGGGGCGCCTTCGTTTCGTGGTTCCTGTTTGGTCATCTAGTCTGGATTTTGGTCGGTACCACCACCTTTTTCTCGCTGATCATTCTCAGCATCAACACCGTCTTTGCGCAAGGTAAGCTCCCTTCTGTGTCTGTGCCATGTCCAGCTGCTCACCGTTTTGTACAGAAACTCTTGCCAAATGGGTAGGCGATTCTTTGACCGAGTCTGCAGGCGTCACGGTCGTCTTCGAATCGGCAATTGTTCCCAAGTGGGGAGATGGCGTGATCAGCTTCAAGAATGTCTTTGTGTCGCGGCGACCAGGACAGGTCAAGTCTTCGGTTAGCAAGGGCTCTTCCGAGAGCGCTGCGGCTATGGCTGCGACTGGAAACCAGCCCGACCAGGACGGCCAAGTGTTGGAAGAGGATGATGGCAACTACACACAATACGACGTGTCGATCGCAACGGTCAATGTGACACTGTCATTCTTAAAGTGGTGGAACGGCAAGGGTTTCCTGAAGGATGTTGAGGTCAAGGGCGTTCGCGGTGTCGTTGATCGCACGTCTGTGCAATGGTCAGACGAGGTGGTCGACCCTCTATCCTACCGCCATACCCACGAGCCCGGCGATTTCGAGATCGACTCTTTCAAACTCGAGGATCTTCTCGTTACTGTTCACCAGCCCAAGGGTTTCCGACCATTCTCCGTCAGCATCTTCTCCTGCGAATTGCCACAGCTCAGGAAACAGTGGCTCTTTTACGACTTCCTATCGGCAACCCATATGTCGGGATCATTTGATGGCTCTCTGTTCACCATTCACCCCCGTCAAGTACACGGTACTATCGCTAGCGAGAACGGAGACATGGCAGAGGATGTAGGCGAGCCGGCAGCTTGGAAGAAGTTCAGCCGCCTGCGTATTGATGGTCTTAAAATCGACCACCTCAACCGTGGTGTAGAGGGACCTTTCGGCTGGATTTACGAGGGTAACGTCGACATTGTCGCAGATGTCATGTTCCCCGCGGACGTTGACGATGGCATCACCAAAGCCATGTCGGATCTTTACGACCAGCTCGAAGACGTCGTGATATCCAACCGCATGCGTCTGCTCCAGAAGGATCTACTCGACATCAAAATCGTGGGTTCTTCTGCCTCGGATCTCTGGGGATCTACACCTACAAAGGGCCATCTTTCCCAAGCTATGCCAGAGCTCACCGAAGAAGTCCCCGAGAAGCCCACAGACGCTGAGTCTTCCGACCCCTCCAGTTCTTCCGAGTCATCAGAAGAAGACCGGAGATATTTAATCATGGATCTCCGGATCCACATGAACGATGTCAAGGCCGCCGTGCCCCTTTTCACGAAAGACATCTCCTACATCAACCAGGCGCTCGTTCGCCCCATCGTGGCCTACATCAACGCTAAGAAGACATATATCCCGATCAACTGTCGCATTGTCAAGCGCCACACCGATTTCGACGGCAGCTGGTCCATCTTTGATTGCGGTCTCATGGACGACATGTCGGCCGAGACCTACGAGGCTTTTGCACGCGACATTGAGGATCAGCAAAGCCGCGTTCGTCGGCTGAAAAAGGTCGGCTTCTGGACTCTGTCTCTGGCTGTCCATGCTCTCTTTATGGGCATGGCAGGCAATGTCATTTAAAAATCTACCCTCTCAACTCCCTCTCCTCTCCCCCCTGGCTTCTTCTCTTGTTTTCCTGCCCTCTATGTGAGCACGGCTGTCTTTTAACGAGCGCATGATATTCGAAAACGGGAGGCGTTGTCTTTTACAAATCTTGCATAGATGGACAAAGGGAGGAAACAACAACCATCATGTACATATACAAAGGGCAAACATCTCTGCACAGGAGGAAAGAAGGGGTATTGGGTTCCATCAAACCACTCAATTCTTTTTTTTTTTTTTTTTTCTCTGGGATTATTTTCTGGGAGACGAGGCGTTTTACACGGCGAACATGAGGTATACGGGGAAGAGCAAACAACAAAATAATTGATACCCCTTTTTTTGACAATGTACATTTGACCAAAGACGCGTCGCTCGTGATGTTGACATGTTGGACACAGTCGTATTTCGACGCTGTGAGTCACTCGGAAGATAACTTCAAGGCATGAAATTCATTCGCTGGCAGCATGACGCGCGCCGCATGAATATCAAACTCGCGTACCGCCAAGGATCCCGGGCGACGCTTATCGCAACCACAAACATACACTACACTTCTCCACAAAGCTTTCCCCCGCGGACCCTTGTTTTCGGTTGCATGAAGCTGTGCAGCTAGCTACAGGACTGCTCCCCCTTCTATGGGTGGTCTACGGAAATACCTGGATTTGGAAACCCATAGGTCTCGGGATATCTTGTCTCTCGGGCTTCGATGGAAGAGAAGATGGAACGACGAGAGGAAAGCGGGCGGCTGCTTTAGTCGAGTGAGACCCAACCACCGGAATACCATGATTCCTTCAAAGTAAGCTGGGGGTGCTATTGCTCTTTGAGACCTAAATGGTGAATGAGGGGTGGGGTTTGGTGGCTGTTCAGTTGCCCGTAGGCGACAAGGCCTTTACGGAATATAGCAGATTTGATAGGTGGATAGTTGGTTGAGAAAGCAATTCTGTACAAGTAGGACATCTCTTAACGGAGAGTGACCCATTACTTACTCGTAATGTTTGGGGATAGCTCCATAGAGATGACATATATCCTTGGAGACGTAGAGACAGAGGTACTCCAGCCTATCGTACCATCTAGTTTTCCAGACGTATGGCACAGGCACGACACAAGTTTACTCGAATGATTCGATTCTATCATGTTTTAACGCTGTCCACAACTACCCTTCTGTAGGGAGCTTCTTTGATATCATGCGCGAAATGCACTGGGCCCTTCGCCCTCTAGACCGTGAATGCTTTTTTCCCCATGATCAGCGTCATTCCTGCTTTGAGGCGACGCCACTTCCGATGCCATCTCTCGCAGTCTAAATCAGATGGCCTTCCCGGCAGTCCCAGTAGCCCACGAGCCCTCATCATGCCGAACCCCCATCTACATCGTGACGCAGCCGGGGTCCGCGACAGCAACACTTGCGCTTTGAATCCAAGTCGCTGTGGCAAGCTTCGGTACGAAGCCGCGCCAGATCCGTTGGCACGGAGCAGACTCGCTGAGATGCAACGGGCTGAGCTCTGGGCGCGGGAGAATAATGCAACCCTGCCTTTTGCTTCACATAAAGTCATCACTAAGAAGAGCGAAGGGTCAGTATTTCATGGCAGATAGCAGTCTTGAGAGATCGACTTACTCTCCGAAACCATCATCCTCGTAGGTCTCGGTGTCAGCTGCGGGAGCACGGCTGACGACGGCGGAGACCTTGGTCTTGGCCGCCTTGCTCTTCTTGTTGCCGCCCTGAGCAGCCTTCTCCTCCTTCATCTTCTCGTTACCAAGGGCAGTGAGAGTGCTGGCAATCTTCTTAATCTGGTCGCTGGGCAGATCCTTGGCGAGGGCCTTGGAGAACTCCTGAAGGAAGAGGCCGTAGTGAGCCTTGCGGGCGTTGTTGGCGAGAATCGGGGTCAGCGTGGTGCGGAGGTGCTCAAACTGGGTCTTGGTAACGGGGTTGAAGAGCGGCATAGAGGCAATGTTGGCAGTCTTGGTAGGGTCGTTGGGATCAATCTGGACAGCAGAGCCGGCGAGGACAGCCTTGCGACCGGCCGGGACTCCGATATCACCGAAGAGATCCTCGGCGTGCTTCAGGTCGGACTCCTTCTCGGTGCGGCGGAGGCGCTCACGACGCTCAGCCTCGGTCTCCTCCTCGCCAGAGTCGTCGGCATCGAGGCGGGCACGCTCCTCTTTCAGTTGAGCGATGCGCTCGGCCTTGGTCTTCTTGTTCTTCTTAGCCTCCTCGAGAGCCTTGGCCTTTGCTTCCTCGGCCTTCTTAGCCTTTTCGCGCTCTACCTCGGAGTCTTCGGCGGCATCCCAGGAGTCGAGAACCTTTATGGAAAGAGTTAGTGTACGAGCGGCGACGCGGTTGGTCTTGTAGCTTCGTTAACGTACGTCATCCTCATCCTCCTCGTCTTCAAACTTGCGGCGGATAGGAACAGCACCGCCGATAGGGGAAGCGGGGCCGGAGCTCTCCTCTTCGCTGCTCTCTTCGTCTAGGTGAGGAACACGGAAGTTAGTAGAGTCCTAAATGGATAGCAAGTATGTCGTTTGGGGAGAAGAGAGGCAGCAGTTGCGCTGGCCAGACTGGACAGATCATCGCGACATTTTGCCTCTCACGATTATTTGTGTGCGTGTGTGGTGCGGTACAGTGCGGGACAAGGCATAACTCACCCCACTTCTTAGGAGGCATGATGTCAGATTTGAGATGTTGAACGCGGGGCCAAAGGGTAAAGATGCAAGAATCTAGAGCGCGGCGAGACGACGGCTTAAGGAATCTTTCCGGAGATGTTGGTATCGGAAAAGAAGTTTTTGGACAGAGTTTGGGGAGTGGGAGGTCCGTCCGGTCTGGCTGAAGTCGGGAAGGAAACAAGTTGTGGAAAACAAGGGGGCTCTGTGGTTGGGCAGGAACTTGGGAAGAGACCGTCAGAGGAGAGCCCGAGGAAGGGAAAACCCAGCCCAGCCAGGCCGAAGGCGGCAGCGGCAGCACGGCCAGTAGCGGGGGGAGTGCGCTGGAGCTTCGAATTCCAGTCCACTTACATTCACTCATGGACGCATGCCAAACGGAAGAAAGGCTCTGGCGCTTGCACTCATCTCATCGCAGGAGACGTCTCTTCTGCAGGCCTTCTTATTTAAGACATTCAGTGAGGTGTTTATGCCGCTTTGGATATGATGTGTACGGGCAGGCGGATGACCCTCTGCCCTTTCACTAAGGTACGTCTTTCTAGTAGTGAATGAGGAAACCTGACTGTACGCTATCTTGTCTACCCTAGCAGTGAATCTAGATCCTGCGATTAAGCTGAAGATGAGCAATAGCGCAGCTCTTTAACAAAAGCGCCCAACGAGACAACGTTGGCGTTGCACATTCTGGTTAATTACTTTGGAAACGGCATGCGGGGTTCTTCTTGAACGTCGTGGAGGGGTTAGATCTTTTTTTTTTCCTCCCTAACCCCTGGCATGTGGTGGTTGAAAGCACAACCCCGCCATGACCCTGGTTCATTTTTTGCTGAGGTAACGGAGGAAGCTTCGCCATCAATACACTTTCACGGAGTCTCATTTTTGGCCTCGTTGGCCTCAGTGGACTAGCTGCCACATCAAGTCAAATTCCACTCACACCAACGTCATGCCTCTCGCAAAGATTACGCCTAGTCATTCAGGGAAGGAAGGCCTCACGAAGGACTCGTGGACATCCCGCGCTTCTATGCAGTGAGTCACCAAAATGACCCCGCGCCTGCTCTGTTTGGCTCGCGCACAGCCACACGGTCACTTTGCAAAGGAAGGCGCCACTTCTACCACAAGGCACGATCAGTTTGGTGTGCTCCCCATCTGATGCCCAATTCTCAGCTCTTAGAATTTCTATTACACTGTGATATGATTAGATAGTCAACAACTCCAAGATCAACAGCACAAATTCCACCCCTATCATGGTCGCATTGTCCGTGATGGAATCCGAAATAGGATATTGCGCCTGTTGACCCGTCCTAATTCCGAGTACGTTCTGTTCCATGGCCTGACTGGCAACCTTGATTGCCATCACACACATCAACATCACCCAGTACAGAATGTTGACACCCTTGACAGTCCATCGCCACCGCGTGTCGCCCCTGTAGACATGCAGACCGCCAAGCCATGAAGTTGTAGTCGTCGACGCAGCAGCAACGTGGAGGACCAGAGCGGCGAGTATGCCAACGTATGTGAAAGGAAGGAGACCAATCCCGAGCTGAGCGACGATGAGACGGGCAATCTCAAGTGATGCCATGGCCAGCATGGCTACTATGAGTATGTAATAGATGACGCTGGCAATCTTGACGGCCACCGAGGTCGATTTGGTTGCTGGCGGCACCGATGTTGACGCTGATGTTGACACCGCGACTTTGTCTCCTGCCGTGGGTGCCCCGGCCGTGTGTGACGGCCCGGCTGAAGCTGAGGCCGAAGCTCGTAGTGAGCGCAAACATAGAGGGAGACCAATCAATAGAATGATGAGATAAAGCCAGGTCGCCAAGGGGACAACCACGACATCAGCGAAACATGTTGTTGGCAGATGGCTGGAGAGAAATGATTTCGGGCCCTGGAGATGATGATATTCTGGTCAGCATCCTGGGATAACAATCCACTTACCAAAGATTGTCCACCAGCAATCATGGTGTATAAGAGTGTAAACTTACGAAGCCTTCAGGTCGATGTTCACAGAGCATCGTGAGAGGTCGCCTTGGTATGTACCTTGGTATTCAGGGCAGGCAGGTCGATCCCTGCGTGTGGGTCATGCAGAAGGCAACCCCTGCGGCATTCACCAGAAGCCATTCGAAAGGAAGGAACCTGGAGGCTGGTGGCTGATACCTGCCTGGAAAACGGGACCCCAAGGCACCCAGGGCAACCAATTCAGGTACGTACCGTTTACTGATTGCGGGCCCACCTCGCCCATCTCGCAAAATCTATAAGAAGGCCGCCTCCCACCACCGATCTTACCTGGTTCTCTTGTCTTTTTCTTCTTCATCTGAGTGCAAGGGCTTTACGCGTATCAGTGAGGATTCGTCCGAGATCGTGTTTTTGCTAGTTGAAAACTATAACTATGACCACTCCTGGTTGGCTTCGGCCGGCCAGGGAATTTTTGAACCCCAATTCTCAACTTGAAGATTTTTCATTTTGCTTTCATTGCTTGCGGTCCCTAGCGGATCGTGGTGAAGAAGGTCAGCCACCATTGCATCAAATGTCAGGACGACGATCCATCTGGACAAATGAATCGATGATCATGTATCAAATACTGAAAGCTGGTCCAGCATACGGGCAACATTGATACCTGTCCATTGTAGGTATTGCATTTGTATACAAAATGTATCGTTGGACAGTGAAAAATCTGCGCAGGCACGACAGTAGAAGGGGTTGCGAACGCAAGGTGGAGCCTCGTAAGACATAACAAATTGTCCACCATGAATAGCCTCAGGTACTACCGGCATTATTATTGTCGTCGAGGTCATGGCTCGCTTCCCCTAGCGTTCCGGATGTTGCTCCCCGTCAGCAGAGCCGCCTTCTCCCGATGTCCGCATATTGACTCGAAAACAACCTCAAACTGCGCCAGCGTGACCAGCAGAAAAATCCTTCACCTGATAGGCCCCTCGGGTATCTAAGCTGCCGCGCCTTACATTACCTTATTTGGGCATTTGGCAGAACCCACGAGCGGATTTCCGATGGATCCTTCTCAGTCTCTGATCCATCAAATGGGTCAACTCATCGATCCCAATTCATGACACGCAAAACATTATTAAGAACCCAGATATTTCGTCCCCGTTGTGAGGATTTCCGTATCAAGGGCGGGTAATTTTCATCTTGGACTTGAAGCAACGCTACCCAAATAGGAAGCCGTTACGACCTACATGGCATGGCCTTGGACCTCCGGAGAGAAATATCGGAGTCGGGGGTCGGGGTCGGGGTCGGGTGACAAGTTTCCGCCCTGCTCCCCGGAGCATGTCGTAGATTGTTGTGCTTGTGCCAGCTTGCCAGGGACCAAACAACACGGGATTTGAAAGTTTGGTCTGGTAGAGTGGCGCTACGGCCTCCTCGGGCTCCAGAGCTTGTCAAGTGGAGATGAAGGGCGATCTTCAATCGCCGTTCAACTCTAGAACCTCTCCAATGAGCAAGATATCGACAGGTTTTCCTCTCTTTCATGACTCGAGGATTCTGTATAGTCCCTCTATGACTGTTCAGTCGTACATGCGGACGTTTAGGGCGTATCTTTGAATATGCAAGTGGCGTGGCAGAAAGTCGGTACATCGACAGACTTCAGCTCCGTCATTACACAAGATACCACTGCAGCTGCAAGCAATAGTAAGCAAACACCAAAATACGACCCTCTGTATTACGACGGCTGGTTTCTGACTGGTAAAAGAGACAACAACAAAAGTTCACGAGTCGAAGGGAAAGGGCAGAAAGCTGACAGTATCCCATCCAATCACATCCCTACGAAAATGGAGCGGAACGAAATCTGTAGCTGAGCCCATGTCTGTGTGCGCCCGATGTACTGCGCACGTCGAGCATTTGGAACAAAAAATACTCACATCCCGATGCGACCCGACATGGACGCCGCCAATCTGGTCCAGCTGACTTGACAACATTTCCACACTTCCTCCTCCGTACGGCCTAGTCGGTTCCGCTACGCCCTACGGCGCACTGGCATCCCTGTCTCCGCGGCCTTTGCAAATCCAATCTGCATTGCTTTACCGACGCCCGCGCCTGCGCCCCCACTAAGACGGCGTTCCCATCTGTATCCGTAACATCGGGACCGCAAGACGTCAGACAAGAGAATGCGGAACCAGAAAGGCTAATTGACTTTTTACTTCTCTCGCTTTTGCACTGCCGTTTACTTGCTGTACCTTAGCGTACCTATTGTCGGCGGCGTACTCTCGGCGACTTTTCTGTGACTACCAACGCATGGATCACAAGTCTCCCTGAGGCTCTTACATCAGGTTCCTTTCTCTCTATTCCATGGGGGCTTGGGTTACCCGATCCCTCTTCGTCGAGGACCCCCCTCCATTCCTATTCTTCCTCGTCGGCTTGGGTAATCACATCCTCGCCGACAATTCAGATTTGGATACCCTGACCATGGCTCATGTCGTTGTGTAATGTCTGCCATCTGACAGGTTTTGCTTACTGCTCCCCTTCCCGCACCCTCCCCCCACACCCACACGCACTCATCGCCGTATCAATAACGACCATGTATAACCACCACCCCTCCAATTGGTATATAAGACTCTGGGCCGTGAGCCGTTCCTCAGGCCGTACGACTCTCGTTCCATCATCACCAGTATTCAAGTACATTCTTGACATCACTATATCCTGACATCACTCTTAGAGTTGGTCACTCGGCTTACACACACAACACCCCGACTTACACCAAAACAATCTACATTGCCACACCTTTCCCAATGCTATCATCAAGAGCATCAACCAGCCTCTGCGCGCCGAAACAAGCAGCCCATCTCGTCCGGGCCGCTGCGGCGCTCCACAACACCACCACCACCACAACCTCCTTCGCCGGCCTCCGCATCACCGCCGCCTCGTTCCAGCAACACCGGCAACATGTGACCCCCGGCACCAGCCGATCCTTCTCCACGACGCGAGCGACGCAGCTCCGCGACTTCTTCCCGGCCAAGGAGACGGAACACATCCGCCTCACGGCGCCGGCGTGGCCGCACCCGGGGTACACGGAGCAGCAGATGCACGACATCGTCCCGGACCACCGCGCGCCGCGCACCGTCGGCGACTGGGCGGCGTGGAAGTTTGTACGGGTCGCGCGGTGGTTCATGGACCGCGCCACGGGGTTGGGTTCCGAGCAGCAGGTCGACAAGAAGAATCCCACCACGTCGCTGGTGGCCGATAAGCCGCTTACCGAGGCGCAGTGGCTGGTAAGGTTCATCTTTCTGGAGAGTATTGCCGGAGGTGAGTCCCCCTTTTTTCTCTTTCTCTGTAGACGTACAGAGGTACAAGACTGACTGGCAACTGTGAAACAGTCCCGGGCATGGTCGCCGGCATGCTCCGCCACCTCGGCAGCCTGCGCCGCATGAAGCGCGACAACGGCTGGATCGAGACGCTCCTCGAGGAGAGCTTCAACGAGCGCATGCACCTCTTGACGTTCATGAAGATGTCGGAGCCGGGCTGGTTCATGAAGGTCATGATCCTCGGCGCCCAGGGCGTCTTCTTCAACGGCATGTTCTTGTCGTACCTCGTCTCCCCCAAAATCACCCACCGCTTCGTCGGGTACCTCGAGGAGGAGGCCGTGCACACGTACACGCGGTGCCTCTACGAGATCGACCAGGGCCTGCTGCCCAAGTGGTCCGATCCGAACTTCGTGATCCCCGATATCGCCGTGCAGTATTGGAAGATTCCCGAGGGCCAGAGGACGATGAAGGATTTGATTTTGTACATCAGGGCTGATGGTGCGTACCTTCTTACCTCATCTCTCCTCCTGAAGACGGGGAGGAGGAAGAAGATGAATGATATTGGGCTAACACAAAATTGCAGAGGCCGTTCACAGAGGCGTAAACCATACCCTCGGCAACCTCAACCAGAAGGAGGACCCGAACCCGTTCGTCAGCGAGTACAAAGACGGCGATAAGCCCAACGCCGCGCTGAGAGCACAGGGGTTCGAGCGTAACGAGGTCATTTAAACGACTTTTGGGGGTTTCGATTACTTACGACCGCCCGCGAGATATCAGCCGTCACAGTTTCTGCTGTACGACCATGTTCATGGCTTTCTCGGGCTACGAAACGTCCATCTTTACAGAACCACGACACCTTTTCCTTTGCGTTTGCTAAAGAAGAGGACGAAGTAGGGAGGCCAGAGAAGGCAAGGAAGAGAAAGAGGAAGAATAAGACTTGTAAGAAAAGAAGAAGACTGATGATACCACTAGAACAGGGAGACTGGCCGGCGTTTTACGGAGTTTGCTATTACTTGAGAGACGGACAGGACCCTACTCATTGTACACTAGAGGGAAAAGGGATCACATCGGTCTTTGGGGTTCAGTGGAACTTTTTGAGATTTCCAACTATTTTTCTGTCTTCATATTTTCTTTGTTTCGAGGGAAGAAACTCATAGACAGACTTCATGTAAGAAGGAATTGCAAATTAAGCCTTGCCAAACACATTTTGCCCCAAAACTCAAGGGGCGTCGACCGGCATTTGAAGTCCGAGTACCGACCCAACGGAGAGATTGAATATCGGAAAGACGGGGTCCTTTGACGGATTCAGACTGATGCCGCGATAGAGAAATAGTCTCAAATGGCATTAGGAGAATTTCCAATTTCCCATTTGCAAGTTGGCGTAATTGCCCAAGTAGCAGCTGATGTGAAGACCTGCCATTGCGAGCATCTCGTTACACTAGTGGGGAACTCAGTATGCCGGTTTCTTCTCCAGAATGATCGACGAAGCACTGCCACTCAAGGGGGTAGGTAAGAAAGATCTCTGGCGGGGGGCTGTGGCATTGCCTTCTCGTCTGCTTGGGATGAACGACGTCTCATCGGATGAAAAAAAAGAGCCAAAACAAAAATCTAATATGGCTGCCTAGAGTTGAAGGTCTGGGCATGGCGTGATCTCCAAAACTCCAGTCTCCAGCCACCAGCTCAGTGCTGACAAAGAGTTCCAATTCAAAAATCTGGTTTCCTTGGCCCCGTCACGTTTTTGGCGATAAGTTACACTACCATATCTCCGGGGAAGGTGACAACGCCTAGGGCGACGCGACGACTGCCATCACGGGTTGGTGTTTGTTGGACACATGCCAGGTACCAACCGTGCGGTCCGGTTCGTATTCCGAAAGGCATTTCTAAAATTGGACATGAGCAGCCAGCACAGCTCCCCGCCTTGAGCTTTCGAGAGAAGGGCCCGCTCCGGCATGGCATGGGTCCCGAGCTTCGCGCGGTGTGTGGAGAAATCGAAGGGTTCCAAAACTTCCAAAGGTCGAGTCCCTCGCTTCGATCACGGCCTTGGATTGCCGGATGGACCTGAAACGGGGCACCTTTTCTCGAATAAGCTTCTTCCTGCCGCGCGGTGGATTTGCAAAGAACCATATGCTTGATGTCATTATTCATATCGGAGTGGGCATGCCCGCATGGCCTGGCACGCCTGGCATTTTGGGGGCCAAGGGGCCACGAAGCCGGCGTGGCTGTGTCGGGCGCGATTCCGCGTCTTGCAGCAACGCTAGATTTGCGACGGGGCCGTCATTGGCCCGTTGAGCAGGGAGACATCGTGGACTGTAGGCATTTGAGAAAGTTTGGGGAATGGAAAGCCATCCGGTAAAGACACTTGATCTCATAGTGGTTCATATCGTCGAACAAGACCGTTGGTGCTGGTTGTGATATGGCGATGGGGTCCTTGTTTCACGCGGGACTGCGCCTCATTGCAGAAGACCCATCCAAGACCTCATGGAACGAGAAACGCCTGCATCGAGCTTAAGTTGGTTAGAGGGACTACGAGACAATCGAAGCAAGTAACCCGGCCCCAAGATGTCTGGTGGTAGCTCATATGATTTGTGACACGAATGAATATTGGAGGGGTCAGCTTCATGGCAAATCTGGCGGCACAACTTGTGCCTTGCACCAAGGAACGGGACGGTGAGACTCGTACCTGAAGATGATGACGCTAACTTCTACTGTGAGTTGTAAAACATTATTGTATGGTGGCAGCAACCTATGTTTGCACAGCTTGATGGATGAGTATGGCGGACTCGGCATCTACTGTCTAGTGCGATTGGACGTCGTTTGTGGCAGTGCTGATGACATTTAGTCCATCCGTCTGAATATTTGATCAAAATACGTAGTCAGTCATATGCTTTGTTAGACTCGAGCCACATTCGATCTGTATCTGGGAGGAATGCATGTGCCGGCCTTGCAGAGAGATGTATGTAGAGGGGTGCACAAGGGTGGATTGAACATTGCTGTGTTCGCTCACTGACGAATAGGCGATCCGGCGGAGCAAGTAGCTGTGATGGGCGTCAGCATCAGCTCGCGATGCTTGGAATCCGGATTGCTTATTCGGGGGAAACGAGGTTGGATCCAACTCGCGTGCCCACCCGCGAGACATTGGCACGTTGGCGAGCTGACGGCAGCTCTTAGTGGTGCCAGTGTTTGATGAAGTCGGCATTTGCCTGTCCGCTCTCATCTCATGTCTGATGCTCATTGCTGCTCCATGTAGGCTGCTCCATGTAGGCTGCTCCATCTGATGTCCGCGTCGATGTCGGTAAAGGAGGATCGTCAGCGTAGAGCGGCATGGGAGGTAGACCGTATGTTGGCGGGTCCAGGGCCAACGCTCATGTTGATTGGTGACGGTGCGTGATAGTGTCTACATCGTGCATCTAGCAGAGCTCCATTGAGTATCAGGTTGTCTAATGAGCTGGATGTTGGAATTGAAAAGTGGGTGGATGGGACCTGTCAATCAGCGCCTGACAGACCGGCAGCTAAGGCAGTCTGGACCAGGGCGAGAATAACAACGACAACGATGACGACGGCGAGGGCGCAGGGATCACCAGTGACAGGTGACGGGACTCTTGAAGCCGCTGATGCGGTAGGGGAGTGGAAGTGCGTCGGTGTGTCGAGACATGAGACTCTAGACTCTAAACTCTAGAGCCAAACCCATAGTGCTAGAATCCCCTATGCCGTGGCATCGGTGTGAGTGGTGTAGTATACTTTGCAGAGTGTAAATGGCTGGCATGCGATGGCATGATCAAGATGCCTCTTTCGATGCTGACTGGTTGGAAGCATGTGTAGGAGAAAGAATAGATGCCAAGGCTAGGCGAGGAATAGTGTAATTTCAAATTATTGGGCCAATGTCAAGCAGCAGGAAGCCAGTGGATGGCCACGGACCGGAAACAAGAAATCCACTCAAGGCAGATTCGAGAAGCAAGAACGCCTAACCCAACACTTGCAGTCACAAGTACACGGTAATCCTTGGAGGGGGTTTGGGGCCTTGGGCCACCCCCCTGTGCCCTTATGCCCCTGTGGTGGAGGTACTCTCAGCCAGTCCTACTGCGAAGAGGTACTTTCAACTGAGTGAACGGAAACGCAAGCTACTAACACACCGGGACCTGGAACAGCTGGAACAGGGAACCAGATGACAGCCAAGTCTGGTAACTTACAATCAGCTTATTGATGGAGAGGGAGAAGGACAGAGTGGGAGACAGTGTAAGTCAAGCTAGAGTCAGACAGATGGACAGGAAATTTTGGTGGAAATGTCAAGTGCTCGAGGTAAAGTGCCTTTCTGAGGCTAACACTTTTTAGCATCTGCTTAGGGGTGATTCCGAGTCTAGAGTCTTACATGTAAGCAGGCAGACCCAAGACAAGAATAGACATCTATTTACTCCATTTGGGGGAGAAGACGCTTTGTACTATGAGGAGCATCGTCAAGTTGTAGAGAATTGTTGTCCGCTGAGATGATGGTGGACCAAGAAGGGATGGATGCTATGCGATGCTGGATCGGATGTTGGAATTTGGATGCCCAGTCCTGTCAGGATAGGAAGCAAATGCCCGCCGAGATGACCGCTGAGCTCCCCTCACCAGTACTAGCACCAGTGACAATGACAGTCTCGTCAGATTTCGAGTCGTCGGGGTGCATTATCTGGATAGACTGGATTGTGCGTGTTCGAAACAAGACCCCTATCTACCCCTCCGACCGGCCGTTTCCCGCCCGTTTCTTCGACCTCTGACCATCATGCACTAGCAAAGCAAGGTTTCTGCAAAAGGGCCCTCTTCTTGCTGCCTAGATGTTTTATTAGTCGGCATGCCTGGGTCCACGATGCTAACAATGTCAATGTCGAGACTCCCAGCACGAGCTTATTACAATTTACCTGCCAGTATCAAATCCCATCCATCCAAGGCCCTCCCTTGCGTTACTACTACCACAACAGTGTTTGAGTCTTGCTGGCACGGCTGGATTGGTTGTTGGCGCCCTCCGTACGGACGGGAGACGCAGAGAGGAGGACCTTGCTTCTAAAGATTATCTGCGCATCAAACCGTCTTTTGCTTTTCGCATCTGAGCATTCGCATTCTCGTCTCGTCGCATGTATCACAAGCAAACAAGCAAGCAAACACGCACATGCACGCACCGAGCCCGTCCTCAACAGTCATCAGCAGCATCTGTCAAAGGCTGGCGAGCGGACCTAGCTCCAAGCTACACCCCAAAGTAATGGTTGGGACCTTCTGAGCTTTGGACACGGAGCAACGTCCTTGATTGCTGCTGATTACTTTACCTTGGTAAGGTGGCAAGCAAAGGGCCAACTTATCGTCTGACTGAGTCTGACTGAGAGCTCCGAGAAGCTACGATAGACGCTGACCTGTATCCGTACCCGTACAGCCAACTAGTCGTCTAGATCCCTGCAGCGCAAAGAGAGGCAGAAGATATTTTTGGATTTTACCTGTCGGCTGGTAGCATACCATCGTGCCGGATCGCAGTCTGCTCCACGTCTTTGCACGCGCGGCCAACGTACACTTCAACCAGAAAGCGACGAAAGACTGACAAGTACGTACGAGAGGTACCTTGGTAGGTAGCTCCCATCAGAGAAGGAGCTGTTATTGCTCTGTACCCGGGAAACAAAGAAGCCCAGCACCCCAGCGTGGAAGTGACAGCACCTTAGAGTAAGGTACTGCGTACACTCCAAGCGCGGATCAGAGCAAGCAGCAAGTGGAAAGCACCAACAATCCATCACCTAAGCGCATGCCAATCCGAGTCGGAGCGCGCCGTTGCAGAGCACACACGCAGAGGTACCTCGACCTGACCCAACGTTGGGACTCTCAAGTCCGGAATACTTTGTTCCGGCACGCATCTCAGGCACAACTCCAGGTACAATCCCACCTCGTGGTACCACCTTTCCACCAAATCAAAGACACCGGCCGAAAGATCCATCCTCAAACGTGCACAGCCTTGTGGGAACCAGCCAGATTGGGCCGCTCGGGTGGATCCCAGCCAGCCAACCAGGTCGCCCGTCAACCACCTCACCCTGCACCTCACACCTCGCTGTCCCACCGTCACCGTCCACACTCCCCTCCCCTCCGCTCCCCTCCCCTTCCCACTCAAGGTACGGACAGGCTCCCGAGTCCCAAGTCCCAAGTCTCTCTCCTCCTTCGAATCCCAAGTCCTACCTACTACGCTCTATTACCTACCCTCCCTCAGACCCCAATTCCACACACCGTGGGCCTGCCCTGGTGCCGGGTCTCTCAGTCCGGTCCCCTCCTGTCCTCGCTTCCCCATCTCAACTCCTTCTTCGCACACTGTGGCACATTACCACTCAATCTCCCGCCGCGCTACGCTATTCTCTCCCTCTCTCTCCAACGCCCCCAAAACGTCGCCAAACCCTCTTCACTTCCAGTCACCACCTTCATCCGTCTCCGGCGTCGCTACTTGACCCTCTACTCATCGCTGTCACTCAGTTACACTCATCCACACAAACTACCATTGCGCAAACCTATTCGCGACAGCGAATAACATCTCGTCGTCCGCGACTGTACCCCCGCCGCCTCCAGTTTGTGTGCCGTCAGCTCGCGCGTCAGCACAGCCCCAGGGCGGTGCGGTGCCTGAAAGGCTGACTTGTGAACTGCCTCGCCCCGATTCTAAAGACAGCAACACACAACACACATACTCCCGCAATCGCATCCACGTACACACGACATCCCTCCATCCCGAGTACCGACATCCATTTACATCATGGATCAACAAGGCCAGCGCGGTCGCTCACCGTCTGCGGGGCATCAACAGCCTCATATAAGACATCCTTCGCATTCTCCGTCTCCGAATCCCTTCCAGCCCAATACCGAAGCATCAATTGGTCTCGGTCTCGGCTTGGATCAATCTGCAACTCAAGCCTTCAACGGAGCCGCCTCCGCCGACTTCTCCAGCTTTAATAACACAAACAATTTCCTCAACGGCCAGCAACCCAACCAGCAGTCTTACAACCAGCCCGGAGCTGCCTTTGCGAACCAGAACCAAGCCGGCTTCCTCGACCCCAACAGCTTCCCCTCCGGCGACTTCGCCCTGTTTCCCAACGCCGGCCAGAACGACCAGCAGTTTACCACCGGTGTCTTCGACCAGAGCCTCAACCCCGGTGACATGAACAACATGGCTATGCCGCAGAGCCACCACTCTCCTACACCTCCCCACCTCCTCAACCCGGACCCCCACCAGACTCCCTCCGCACACCAGTCCCCGGCCTTCAACCAGCACCAGTTCTCTTCGCCGCCCTCGGGCGCGGGTCACTCCAGACATGCCTCCCTTGGTCCCGAGGCCGCTCTCCTGCCGAACCAACTGAATGAATGGAGCCAGCCTCAGTTTCGAGGCCACCGGAGATCCCCGTCCGAGTACTCGGACGTCTCTTCCGCTGCACCGTCTCCGAACTTGGTGAGCGCCGACAGCTTTGATGGAATCGACCAGAGTCATTCGCCCATGCAGCGACCCCAAGATGCTGGTCTCTACCAGCAGATTCAGGGTTTCGACAACTTCACGATCTCGGACCCCGCCCTGGGCAGTCCTAACCTCCAAGGGCGAAGCCCCTCCCATAGCCCGGCCATCTCCCCGCGCATCCTCCCTCAGTCGATGCCCGAGCTGAACCAACCAGCCAACTTTGGCCTGCAAGCACAGAATGCCGGCTTCGTCAGTGGTACTGGCTACACCGGGCAAGAAGCGTTCCCGACTCTGCAACAGCCGGAGATGCCCCAGGCACCGGCCATCAACATCGAGTTCGCGCCCACGGCAAGACAAAACAACTTCGAACAGCCCAAGAACCAGATGGATCAGGATTCCCTCACGCCGCCAGAGCGAGGTAAGGCACCGTGATGGTATCAAAGTTGACACGTCGGGACTAACAGTACCAATAGGCCGCCCGCGATCCAGACCCCGCGCAGTGACAGATCCCTTCAACAGCTCCGGAGGAGGTATGGTGCGGCAAACCTCTGCCGGCAGCTTGTCGCCTCATCTAGGATCTGATCTTTCCGGCCGAGACTCATCACGATCGCTCTCCCCGCTCGATCGGGGAGCTGTAAGCCCTAGTCGCAGACGACAATCTACCTCAGCCGTGCCAAACAACGTTATCGCGCTTAGACTGGCGGATCCTGAATATCAAAATGCCCAGGACAACGGAAACTCGAAACGTGTTCAGAAGCACCCGGCAACATTCCAGTGCACCCTTTGCCCCAAGCGCTTCACTAGAGCCTACAACCTTCGGTCTCACTTACGAACGCATACAGATGAGCGTCCCTTCGTCTGCACAGTTTGCGGCAAGGCGTTCGCGAGACAGCACGACCGCAAGAGACACGAGGGTCTGCATTCTGGAGAAAAGAAGTTTGTATGCAAGGGAGACCTCAAGGCTGGTGGTCAGTGGGGCTGTGGTCGCAGGTTCGCGCGTGCCGACGCGCTTGGCCGACACTTCCGATCAGAGGCGGGTAGAATCTGCATTAAGCCCTTGTTGGACGAGGAAATGCTCGACCGACAGCGCGCGTGGCAGGAGCAGCGGATGCAGCAACAAAACATGCAAAATATGGCGGCCGGTATGGGCATGGAGCCAGGTTATCCGATGGACGCCGGTGGGCAGTACATGCTGCCGGCTGCTCTGTTGGCCCAGTACCCGGCGTTGGCCCAGATGAACTGGTCCGCGCAAGACGCGAGTAGCGGTCTCGAAGACGACATATCGGGCCGTTCGTCATTCGATGCCAGTGACTACGAAGGCGACGACGGTGGGTATGTCAGTGGACCGGGTACAGGTTTCGGAGAAGGCGGCATGGGTCAAAATTTTGGTGAAGTCGGATATGCCAGTGATTATGGTGGTCGGTAACAGGGTGATTTAAGTTCACTTGCCATTTTCTTTGTTTTTATGTCTTCTTTGCGGCCAATTGCCTGCGACACGGTTTATTCTTCACTTATTTTCTGGGGATGTGGCGCTTCATGAACAAGCGGATGTACGGGAACAGCGTTAGCAGCGCCCTCAGAGGACGTTGCGCGGATGGTCTGGTTACAGGATTTAGAACGCGTTGTTATAGATACCATTATGACGAAACCTTTTTTACATTTATACATGCTGGCGCCAACACCCTCATCTGATGAAAGCAAGTGCGGCATGGGATTGTGCCCCTCCGAGGGGCGATAACTGGATGGAGGGGTGATTATCGGCGATAAGATTGTTGTCACTGCATCGCGGGGTCGGCTGTGGCGTACCCCTCACTCTGACTTGACCGCCAAATAATAGTACGTATTGCCACGGAGGCTGGCATTCCCAAGGTGGTGGATAGATCGCAGAAAGCATCCGGTTCCAATGGATGCGATGGATCGTATCCGGCGCCGGAATCTGATAAAAGTGAGCACCCGGGGGTTACCGTCGTTCGTTGTCCGCAAGGTAAAGTACCTATGTAAGCAGCAGAGGGCACCGTTACGCCGCGGCGCCGAGAAAGAGGAGACCTACGGATACCTACGGACGGCCCAAGCTCCGGGCCTCGAATTTCTAGCAACAAGTCCGGGGTATTACATAGCTTTCCCAAGTCGCCGCGGGCTCTTCGGCTTCCCACCCCCCAACCAACCACCTTTAGGAAATAGAGACTCGGGAACGAGAAACATCCGCGATTTACCAAGGAAGATCTGGGTGCATCGCGCGCCCGCGTTACCAAGAACAATGTCTGTTCCGCGGGTTACTTACTTTGAGTACCTATGCTGAGAAGTGCGGGGCAGAAGGCAAAAATCGATGATGCCGGTGGGAATAACACACACGTACATCTCGAGCTAGTGTGGATAACATGGTTCCGTTCATCACCGCATTGGCTTGGCTGGGACATGGACCCCTACCTTTACGTTGCTGTCTTGGTCTCCTTGACAGACCTTAGGTAGCTACGCAAGCATTTGCAAGCTGGAGGGGAGGCCCGGCTTGACGATGGGCAAGGAGGGGTTATCGGTATCGGGGCAGAGGAGCTTTTTTTTCCCCCTGACGACGCAAATGCCGACTGGATTGTTACTTAAAGGGGCTTGTTGATCTAGAGCTTTTGCGATTGAATTGGGTTTTTGGATACCAAACTAGATACCCCCTCCAAATAACAACACTTTACAACTTTCACACCCATACAGCTATCAACACAGAGGTAAGTAGGCAGTGACTCGCTTTCCACACGACACTTTGACAAGGACCAATACTGACACATCGGCACTCCAGATACCTACCTGCTCAGACGACACACGCACACAATGGCGACAAACCAAGCGGTAAAGACAATCGAAGCGGGCGTCGCAAAGGTGGTCGACGCTCCGATCCCCACCCTCCCGGCCGACGACTATATCCTCGTCAAGACGACGGCCGTGGCGATCAACCCGACGGATTGGAAGCACGTCGACCTCGCCGACAAGGCGGGCTGCGTCGGCATCTGGGTCGGGTGCGACTATGCCGGTGTTGTCGAGGAGGTGGGCAAGGGCGTGACGAAGGACTTCAAGAAGGGGGATCGGATCTGCGGGCCTGTGAATGGATCGTGAGTTTTTTTTTTTTGTTTTTCTCGGCCTGGCTTCCTTGAAAGAAGGGAGGGAGAGAGACAGAGGAGGCTGACGTTGGAGTGCCACAGCAACGCTCTGAGAGAGATTGACGGTGCGTTCGCAAAGTACATCGCCGTCAAGGGCGACGTGCAGATCAAGACGCCGGAGAACATCTCGGACGAAGAGGCCGCGACGCTCGGCATCGCCGTCACCACAGTCGTATGTCTACTTCATCTACCACCCCCCTCCCCATTACAGCCAACTTCTTCTTCTTCTCGGACAACCTTTGCTAACCACGTACCAAAAACACAAAACAGGGCCAGGGCCTCTACCAAGGCCTCAACCTCCCCCTCCCGACCGAGCCCACGACCGCCACGCCGGCCCCCGCGATCCTCATCTACGGCGGCAGCACGGCGATGGGCATCTCGGGCATCCAGTACGCGAAGCTCTCCGGCTACCGCGTCCTCGCCACCTCGTCCCCCCGCAACTTTGACTACCTCAAGTCGCTCGGCGCCGACCAGGTCTACGATTACAAGTCGCCCACCGTCTCCGAGGATATCCGCGAGGCGACCGGCGACGAGCTCACGCTGGCGTGGGATTGCCAGTCGACCAACGAGAGCGTCGTCCTGGTGGCGAAGGCGCTGAGCAGCGCGAGGGGAGGCGTGATCGGGACCCTGTTGCCTGTTGATAAAAAGGTCGTCAGGGAGGCGAATGACAAGGTGGAGGTGAGGATGAGTTTGTATTATACCGTTTTCGGGGAGGAGTTTGGATACTTTGGTGAGGCTTCCCCTTTTTTTTTTGTTCCCCCTCTGTTTTCCTGTTGTCTGGGCCCTGTGTCGCGGGGCATCTCATCTTCCCTCTCTTCTGATTCCCCCCCCCAAAGACTAACGGCACCGTCATCTTACAGGCAAGAGGGACCCCGTACCGGAAAACTACGAATTCGGCAAAAAGTTTTGGGAAATCAGCCGCGGGTTGCTGGCCGAGGGCAAGCTGAAGCCCATCCGCGTCGTCAAGAACCAAGGGGGCAGCGGCCTCGAGGGCGTCGTTGTCGGGTTGAAGGAGTTGAAGGAGGGCAAGGTCAGCGCCGGCAAGCTCGTCTACACCATTTAAGAACTCAAGTAGCGATGTTCCCCTTATTCTTGTGCAGATGAAGATTTTCGGTATCAACTCAGTCTGCGTAGACGATGGCCATCATGAGAAGAACATTACGTGTATTTCTCAAACAGTACTGCCTCCCTTTAGCCTTCTC
The DNA here is from genome assembly GCF_030869305.1 of Colletotrichum tamarilloi. Classification (NCBI taxonomy): domain Eukaryota; kingdom Fungi; phylum Ascomycota; class Sordariomycetes; order Glomerellales; family Glomerellaceae; genus Colletotrichum; species Colletotrichum tamarilloi. The sequence goes on along the minus strand of NW_026849408.1, from coordinate 449,512 downwards.
CTGGAAATTGCCTGGGACCATCTTCCTATGCCCTGCTTCTTCTGCTGAAAAGCGAACTCGCAACAAATCATGTGGTATCTAAAAGCACTTCCTTACCCAAATAAACGCCAGACCCTCCCATCCTCCTCGCCGTCTTTTCCAATATCAGAGACGGGTGGGGCCCCAACTACATCTTGGCCCTCCCAACCTTTTGCGCAACCTCGTCAAGCACCTTCTGCACCATATCACGATGCGCCCCCTCCATCTGCCCCTTGACAAGCGGCATCAACATCCGACTTGTCTCAACCCTCGTCGTCTCGACGAGATCGTAGTCTCCCTGCACATACCCTTCCAGTTTCCCGCCATGCTCTCCGGGCCACCGCTCCTCCGGCCTCGGCACGACGAGCCACTCGGACCAGACCCGCACCCCGCCGGGGGCCTCGGCGCGGGACCGCAGGCCGTTGGGGATATTCTGCAGCACGGCGGGGAAACTGATTTCTTTTTTGACGCCCGGGACCACCGTGACTTTTTCGTAGACCTTGTAGCAGGCGAGGCGGGAGCCGTCTTCGAGGAAGTGGGCGTCCGAGACGACGCTCGCGAGAGGGACGGGGACCTTTTCGTAGCGGGTTACGAGGGGTTGGTGGCGGATTACGGGGGATTGGGATTGCAGGGTTTCGATTACGGCTTCGGGGGGGAGGATGCTGGGGAGGGGGATGCGGATCGTGAGGCTGTGGTGGGCTGGCATCTTTCCTCTTGTTTATGGTGTAAATGATCTGGTGTTGGCGTCGTGGGTTCGGAGGTCCCGTTGGTTTGGTGGTGGTGGTGGTGGTGGTGGTGGTACACACCCCGGATGTCGATGACGATGACGATGGCGGGGCCGGAGCCGTATGCGACTGGTGGTTCTCTTCTGGAGGTAACTTCGTTGAACAACTCCGTAGAACAACGGGAGCTGGTGAACCGTCGTCTGGACGGTATTGAAGAACAATCCGAGGTGGTGACAGCAATAGGGAAAGTTGTACAAAGTGGCAATGTCGTCGGTCGTGCGCCCCAAAAAGATCGATATCTCAGTCAGCTTGCTTCCCTGTCTGGTTCAGGATCAGCGGGGATTGGGGTCTCGGGTCCGCTTCTTCTTTCTTTGTCTCGAGGACGTGGGCGGAGGAGGAGGAGATAAACCTTGTCCTCTATAATGAACCACGTTTCCTTCCGAGGAACAGTCAATAGAGAGGAGAGGTAAGGTAAGGATTCAAGGGATAGATGATTAGTCGTGTAAAAGGTATGGAAGGGGGCGCGAGCGGCCAGGACGTCTTTTGTTTCGTCTGATGGTCTGTTCCCACACGGGGTGGGCGGTTGGTTGTCCCGACTTTCCCACCACGGACATGGGCAGTCAGGAGGAAAAAGAGGGATGGATGGATGGTTGGATGGATGCACTAGCATCTGATGCCGAAGTTTTGTCCGTGTGTGGAACTTTGAGAAAGGCTGAAGCAAACAGGCAAACAAAGTCCTCCAAAGAGGAAACGACGTCACCCGAAGGATTGGAACCACTGGGGAGCTTAGCAAACACGGGTGACAACCTTGCCGAGTCTAGCGAGTTAGTGCAGGGAATAGTAGTATAGCACAGCTCAGAAATGCTCCAAGGATCGGCTGGTAATGGGCCTATTGGCCAGCAGAGAGGTTCGCGTGAGATTTTGAGGCTTGTCTGAGCCTGCTGACGGTCGTAGCAAATGGTCAGGTAAGCATAACTATCCGTATCCGTAGTCGTGGCTGGACAGCGTAGACAAGGAGCCAACTCTTTTAGGGCTGGATGTTTTTTTCTTTTCTGCTGCGGTTTTGATACCAATGGCACTCCGATGTTGAAGGATGGAGAAGCTGAAACGAGTGGTGATACTATTATTAACCCCTGGCGAAGGAGCCACTGCCTCGGACTGAGTTGCTTGTATCCTTACGTTTGTGAGAGCTCCAGTTGAGGCGCGACCCCCTGGACCCTGAATACCTCAGATAAGCCTTCGGCGACTGTGGCTGAGCACCGATAACTCTCCGAATGTGGGGCGGTGCATCGGCCTCATCACAATGAGGTTGATCGTCTGCAACTTGCAAGCGCAATCGCAAACGTGGGGTGATCAGAAATCATCCAGAAGAAGTCATCATGCCCAACTATGATGAGTTTGTGATGATTTCTTCTACTTTCCTGACGTTCTTCAGGCTGACGACCAAGATGAGGTCGCCGAAGATGGAGGCGCTTACGGCAATACGACAAATTGGTGTCTGTTTGGTGAGATCGTGAGAATCGACTCATTACCCGCTTAGTCCTCGTCTGCCGCGACAAATGCGACTTTGCGTTCCTCGTCGCTATCTATCCAGATGGAAATGCGCAGGTCGATCCTAGCTCATACAAGATTGGGCATACTGTTGCAGTCTTGAATACCACTACCAAGAAATTCTTGGATGGAAGGGAGGGAGTTCGCGTGGAGAAGCTGGAAACTTGTCGGGTCAGTCCTGCTTTCTCACTCATCATCTCAACCAATGGTGGCTTATTGACGCATATGGTACCTTAGGCCTTTCTTTTAAGACTGGCAGACCTTTACCAGATGAACACAGAGCTTGTCAAGTACACTGGAGGAATTGACGAGCAAAGTGACACTCGGCCGTGTCAAGCCTGTGGCAAGGAAGCACAGGAGCGCAAGAATTGTGGCGGCTGTGGTTACTACTACTATTGTGATACGGTACGTTACTGTCGACGTGCGATTTTGAACGTAAATGCTGACGAGCTGCAGGCGTGCCAAAAGATGGCCTGAGAGGGCAAGAACCACAAAAAGGAATGCAAGGTCCTCAAGAATCCCAATATGAGAATGCTGCTGAATCTCAAAGCCGCCACCCAAGCTCTCCGATTCACAGATTGATCTCGAAGTGGGAGTCTAGAGTAGGGCAACAAGGGACTGTCAACCTCATCCTCGTTGATTGCAACTGAGGCGATTCCCCGACAGGTGCCGAATGGTCCTCTTCCCTAGGGTACGATCTCCTTTGGTTGCCTCTGAGTCAACGTCACGCGATCTTAGACATGGCCGAAGAAGTACATGCGGCCTTATCGAGCTTCCATGGGTAGCTATTGATGCAGGTTCTCGGCTTCGCTTGATCGAGTTGCACCCGAGGGCTTATCTGTAGTTGATGCTCTGATGAATGCTGGTATGGCCAAAGACAAACAATTGAGCGTGAACCTAGAAAGTGTTTTGCCTACGAGACTCGTCAAGCAAAGTAATGATTTCATGGTACTACTTTGAAAAAGCATATCGCACCGCAAGCGCAATTCAATTCAGCCGATGACTCAATAGCCATCACCGAGAAAGACAAATTGCCTTCTGGGAATCGCACTCCAAGTCTTGATTCCGAAAGCGTCGACAGGGTTCTAAAGCATAAAGAGTCGAATCTGCAGCTGACCAAGTCAGAAATATTGCATTTCGCTGCGCTGTCTCCTCCATCGACCCATAGTTTCAACCTGACCAAAGACCATAGATGGCGGCCGTCGTCGCGGTGGCCAACTGTGGCCAGCTCAGGTCTGACCGCCAGAAGAAGCCGCGAGATGCTCGTAGTCCGTCCGAAAGGAATTGGTCTACACCGTCTGACACCTGCGTGTCAATTGATCGATGCTGCAGAATAAGCCGGCAGGCAGGTTGTGAGGGAGAGGCAGTATTTTTGTTGTTTAATGCCTGACGCCGGTCCTCAAGAAGTCTCCATTGTGCTTTAGTATCGTGACACAAGCGCATTATTTCCTCTGGGTCTCTACCTGAGTTACGCCAGGTACCCCAAACTGACACATTCCCTGTTTAGTGTTGAGGCTGTCTTGCTCGCCTTGGACTCTTCTGTCATTGAGACTGACAATGAAGACAGACGATGGAAATCTGCGGCATCCCGAAAGGTCCAGAGCCTACGGGTAGCCGTAGAGATGATAATTCAGCGTGGCTGGTTGGTGCGAAGTTCGCTCAGAGGTGGGTTGAGAAGTTGAAGCGGTGAGGGAGCCGCCATACCGCTTTTGGCGACACTCGTGGGATGAGTGGATAGAGATGCGCCATGCGATGATGGAGGTAGGACGCGTGTAGACGAAATGATCCAGTAGACAGATGAAGTCGCATCTCCTCAGACAGGGCCAGACTTGGGATGTGCATGAAGGGCATGTTAGCTCCCGATGCGCAGTGCAGCGCCGCAGGCCAGTGGCCCTGCGAGCACACCCGTCGAGATGCAAGCTGCTGGCGGCCCTGGCGCTGGTTCGACGATGACTGGACGCTCATCGGCCATCGTACAGATGGCAGATGGGGCCCTCGTGTATTTGAAAGGTACGAATACCAGGCCTAGGAGAGGTCATTCCATGCTAATAGGCGCATGGCTGCCCAGCCGGTAATGTATCGATACCTCACGGCCTGGTGCTTCGCTGCATCGATGCTAGAGCGTAGCAGGCTGGCCGAGCCGTTGTCCGCATGGCAACGCAACGTCTCGTCGACTGAAGGCGGCCTCTCCCTTTTCTTCCCTGACTTTGGGTTCGTCCCGCTTCCGTCACGACGGTCCTAAGTCTAGACGGGAGGGAAGGGTCTGAATGTGGTAAGTTGGCGTAGGAACCGAATGATGATGGACATGGTGACATGGTGTTGCCGCTTTTTCTTCTCTCCCCCGCGAGCTTGATGCGCCTGCATTCCATGCGTTGCCATTCAGATGCAGATGCGTAGGCCGCGCCTGCCTGTCATCAATAAATTCAATGGCATGGCTGCACGCCCTCTCTTCAATGCCCAATCCCGTTTGCCGCAGGCCGTGGGAAATGGGTAAGGGAGTCGAGTCTCAATAGTCCCCTTGCTTGGCGGGGTTGGTGTTAATTTGAAGGTACATGGGTAACCGCGGGCGAGTGGATGGAGGACCATGTACCTCCGCGATTGAGCGGTTTAGGCGATGAACCTCCGACCATCATCCAGGCCGTATGGATGCGAGAATTCGAGCAAGAAGCAAGGAAGACTGGTGCAGAGAGAGGCAAATCCGAGGAAAGACGAGGGAGCCCGGGTCTTACCGGATAAGGGCTTTTCTGACGGGAATTGTGATACACAGGGATATTGAGCAGTTCGAGACTTTGAGTATTGGTTGTGATAGTCGAGCTGAAAGAGATTTTTCTATGCGTTGGGGCGGTGGGTGGTGTTGAAGTTGTGTGGTTGACAGCAGCGCGTCATCATGAATAACATGGAAGACCGCAGCTTCGAGAAGGAAACTAGCATGTGGCAGCAGCGAAGACCCAAGCGGGAAAGGCTGGTGGTGGTGAGTTTTCCGTAGCAGGGAATAGGGATCAAGAGAGCCAACGCAGGTATGTGTAGGGTCCTTGGATCCTGCTAGCCAAGGAACCCGAGTCCAGACAGAGTTGTTTAATAGCTACTACCAAGATATTTTGTCAACCTCGAGACCACCGGTCAGGTATTATTATTGCCTTATGCCAGCGCTAGAAAGGTGCTTGCTCCATAGATACCTTAGATACTTGCGCTTGCCTGTGCTAAGATTGGGATGCAATTCTACGGAGACACACCGAAAAAGCCAAGAGCTCTTACTACAGTAGATAAGTAGGTACCTTGGAGAAAGAGGCAGAGTGACGGCATCAGGAAGGGAAGGCAGCAACAGCCTGTTAGGTAAGGTAAGGGAAGGAAGTAGAAGGTATCGATGTATCACACGTGAGAACGCAGCTGGTGGCGGCAAGGGCGTTTTACCTCAGAGCCGGTGCCTTTTCTACGGTTACCTTATGGAATACTGGGTAGGTACCTACGGTTCTTCCCCCCTCATTATCCAAATCCCTTCCTTGGGTACGGAGTATCCGTACCTTACTTTTCAATTTTTGTCCGCCCCGGTTCCGCTGCTTGTTCAACGTGGAATGGAAACGATACCTACACACCTGATATCCAGGACCTGCTGACCTCGTGGTTACCTAAACATTCTAGAGTCCGCCCTCGTGGCTCTTGCAGCGCGTACTAAGACTAAGAGTCCATGTACTCCGTCAGAGTGTGCTGCCCAAATGCCCACTCGAAGCGGACGGCATCCTGGAGAAATGGCATCACCTGGGCGGCAGGCTGAAGAGGAGGGAGGGGCTAAGGTGGTGTGAATTGAGTCAAACGACTCCGGCGTGCAGGGGGTGCCATCTTTCTGAGTCTCGAGACACTTGATATCACACTAACTCGGCCAATGAAGCGCCGAGGCCGCCCTTCTTAACCGACCACCCTGCCAGGGATCACCACTTTTTTGCAGACCTCCAGAGTGAGGTACTTTGAAGTTGTACTGTCACAGTCTGGTTAGTGCGTGGGTTGCTGCGCTTTTGCCGTGGCACCTCCTCCCCCTTCTGGGCTAAGCACCCAAGGTACCCATCATGGGCCATGCCGTTGCTCGGGATCTATCGCCATGTACATCACACATACACGTACACGAACACACGCACACACACACACACACACACACACACACACACACATACGGTCCACGGAGCGGGCCAGGGGAAGAAAAGGCGGCGAGCAAATGGGGGCGGGAACAGCGACAGCACCCAGACAGACGGAGGAGACGGAGGAGCAACCACGGGGAGACTGAGACTGGACGCGATGAAAGATGCGTGTGGATTGGTCCTGATAGGATGGTTTTGATGGATGATGGATGGGACATGGCTGGGCGGATGGATCGCATAGACGTGCATACAGCATCAATATCCATAATTATTCTTTCCGTCCTGCCTTACCTTTTACCTCGCTTTACCTTTACCTCACATAAGGCACGAAGTATGGAGTACTGACTCTGTCTCTTGCTGTCTGCAGACTCACCTTATTATTTTGCCCTTGTATTCCTCATTTGGATTGTTGACTCCCGTCTAGCATTAGTTCTTGTGTACACCTTTCCTGTATACAAGGCGGTCGCCGCCGCTCATGTTTCTCTCATCTGTTTCTGCTATTCTTGCGTCGTCCTCTGTTGCACGACAGGCCGAAACTTCTGATCAATTTCGCTGAAGAAGAGAGCAGAAGGACGAGTCGCCCTCGGTGGAAGAAGGCGTACATCAAGGTAACATATTGTAAACTAATTGCAGAGTAGGCAAGCGGGCTATTCATTCACAACAAATACATCCCGTTCAGTCAATTCCCTCAACGTCTGGCTGGCCGGGCCCGGGCTCGACAATAGGACGACGGCGTCTTACTCACACCACCGTCCGAATCGCATCTCCGAACAAGTACGGAATACTTTTGCTCAGCTCACGAGTCGGACCCAAACAAAGCACGACCTCAAGGGCATCACCAATCCCAAGTGCAGGCTGTGGCCTACGCTGCCTGCCTCCTGCAAGATATCTGGCGGTCTGCAACCACATCCATCCACCTATTCGCCTTCGCCGCGACGATCTAGCGTCAACGCGCCGACCCATTGGCTCCCTGTGAAGGAAGTGGCTTGTAAGAAATGATTTTTTTTCGTAACTCTCCTCTCCTTTTTTGCCGGGTCACATCCAGCGCTCCTATTGCTCCTTTCTTGCATATGGCCAATTCAACCTCACCTCCTCCAGAGGGAGTCATCTTCTTAGAAAAAGGGGCGATAGGAACGGCTTGGAAGCCGTGGTTAAACACAATCAAGAAACTGGCGGGTTGACCTCTCTCTCTTAGGACAGCTTCAATCCAAGTCTATTTCCTCGGCGATCAGACGCGACGGCGGCGACTTTCTCAAGCTGTAAGCCTGTGACACCAAGAGCTACATCCCTGCTATCGCTTCGACTTGGCCCGTTATCGTCCAATTCTCCGGCAATTCTGAGCAGGGGACCAGGAACATACCTGTAGCCAAAGGCGGGAGAAAAAAGAAGAACAAGAAGAGACAGGCGAGTGTATTTCCTCCTCCCTGCCCTGGCATATCTTATCCATCCGCTGGTCCCCTCTTCTTCCCTGCCCCCAATTCACCTAACCCTTCACCACCCCCAGATCCTAGGTCCCTTGCGCCGCCGCGTACCGCAAAAGTGCTCCGTCTCTTTTGCGGCCACCCGAGCCGACCATCCCACCACCCAGCCTGCGCAGTTACATCTCCCACCATAGTAGCAGTCACTGGAGGTTTTTTCTTTTCTTTTCTTCCTTACTGACTTGCACCACCTGTCTCAGTTCGCCTCGGTCGTACGAATACACAGTCTGGAGATTTATATCTGCAGGCGAACTCCTGTCAAGTCCTGTCCAACTCTCGTTTCATCGACCCGCCCCCTCCTCTCGCCAGCACGAACCCGCTTGCTTTCCCGCTACACTGCCTACAACGACTGCTACGATTACGACGACCACGACGAAAACCACGAGCTGTACACCGATATACCCTCTTCAGCTGCTTCGCTCCTCCGAACCGATTTAGCTTCCATGATTCTCACACCAAGCTGTAGCAACACGAGCTCAACTTCTCAACATGGCGGCGGTCGCGGTGGCCACATTTTCCCCATCAGGGCGGGCAGAAGGCGCATATCGATGGGAGCCAACCCAGCATTCGACGACAACTGGCTGGGCTGAGGAAGATGTGCGCATCCGCTTGCGCATGATCGCCCGCGCCTGGGAATCCGATTCACACAATGCTCAGGTACGACCCGAAACTTTTTCGTCTGCCGTCATGGTTTTCTCCAATTCCTGTCTACTCTGGAATTTTGTGCGCGCCGGCGCCGTTCCAGCCTGGACGCCTCAGCGCTCGTCCCCAAGTCTAACGGCTTACCGTTCGCTGCCATGGCTGGTCCGGAAAGCCTTTGGACGGGAGTCGGGGGACGTGAGGGGCATGACGCCGTCTCACCCCCCATTCCACTAACACATGCCTTTCAGATGAACTTCTGAGCTAATCTGATCCGCTGACATCCCTAGATTTCATCCCATCATCGACGACCCCTCAAAACCACATGCAACATCTCAACTCCGTTGAAAGCACCAGAATGCGGCCCGCGATGGTTGCGACGATTTGAAGCGCCCTCTGAACCGTCCGAGCCATGCGAGCAAGTCATGGATCCGACGAACACTGGCGGTTTTGCAAGTCGACGACCATCGGACTTTTCCTTCTTCACCCAACCGCAAACTTCAAGTGCAGAACAACGACAGCGACGTAACGGCGACGCCATATTTAGCGATCCCACACGCGACTTTCTCATCGACTTCGGTTCCGAGGAAGGATTCATGCAAGCGGCGAAGAAGAAGAAGAACAAGGCGCCAGCTAAGGCGCCGGCGGCAAACAACAATAACGATGACGATGGCGCGAAGAAGGAAGACGAAGGCGCCGGCGATGGAGGTGATCAAGGCGGTGACGCAGGTAACGACGGCGGAGCTGCGGGCGACGGCGATGGAGGCGACAAAGAGACACCGCCACCAGCAGACGATCCGCCCCCGGAAGATGACTGGGGCTTCGCAACCACGAAATCCAAGAAGAAGGGCAAAAAGGCCGACGAACCGGCACCTGATTCATTCGATGAAATAAAACTGGACGACATAGGCAGCGGCAACGGGTCGCTAGACATCAATTTCGGCTCAACGGAGACCAAGAAGTCAGGGGGGTTTGGTTGGGGATTGGGAGCGACAAATTGGACAACAACAGGCACGGGACTAGGGAACACATGGGATTGGTCTGGCGCTAACAAGAATGCAGCCACAAGTACGCCGGCAGAGGCAAAGGAAGACGCCGATTCAAATCCATGGGGCTCCAAAAGCAAAACGAAGAAGAAGAGCACGACACTGGGGTTTTCGTTCGGCGACGATACACCAGCTGACCCGGAACCGGCACCCGACCCGCCGCAGGAGAAAGAGGAGAAAGATGACCCGTGGGGTTTCGGCACTGCGACTACAAAGAAAGACAAGAAGAAGAAGAAAGCCAGTATCTGGGATGCGGTGGAAGAAGATAAGGCTCCTGAACCAGCGAAGGAGGAGACACCTGCAGACGACCCATGGGGTTCGTGGGGCGGTACCACCAAGAAGGGGAAGAAGGACGACCCTCCCAAAGAGGAGCCGAAAGACGACCTGTGGGATACCTGGGGACTTGGTAAGAAGAAGAAGAGCAAGGACGAGCCGGCCCCTGAACCAATCCCTGAGCCGGCGCCCGATCCGCCAGCCTCTAACGAGGATCCTTGGAGTTGGGGAACATTATCGGGGAAGAAGAAGAAGAAAGGTCTAGTCGACCTTGAACCTGAACCTCCCCCGGTGGTCGAACCAGAGCCGGAACCCACCCCGCCGCCAGAACCCGAGCCAGAGCCCGTTGATCCATTCGCAGGCTTGACCAATTCACAGAAGAAGAAAAAGAAGAAGGAGATGGCTGCCGCCGCCGCCGCTGCCGAGGCCGAAGCTGCTAAAGCCGCCGAGGCCGCTGCTGCTGCCGAAGCAGAGGCCGCCGCCGCCGCCGAAGCGGAAGAGGCTGCCCGAAAGGAAGAGGAGGAACGACTAGCAAAAGAGGCTGAAGAGCAAGCCGCCAAAGAAGCAGCAGAAGCCGAAGAGGCGGCGAAAGCAGCGGAAGCCGCCAAAGCAGCAGCTGCGGACGACTTTGGATGGGGTGTATCAACTAAAACCAGCAAGAAGAAGAAGAAGGGCAAGACTGCCGATCCTGAGCCGGAACTCATTCCTGAACCTGCGCCGGAGCCTCCTGCTGCTGATCCAGAGCCAGAACCACCAGCGGACGACGACTGGGCAAGCTTCGGCCATTCCAAGAAGGACAAGAAGAAGAAGAAGGGCAAATTGGCGGATCCCGAACCTGAACCCGAGATTGTACCAGAACCGGCGCCTGATCCCCCAGCCGAGGAAGCGGAGCCGGAACCTGAAAAGAAGGATGACGACGACTTCTGGGCCGCTGCTACTAGTTCGAAGAAGGACAAAAAGAAGAAGAAGGAGGCCGAAGCTGAAAAGTCCAAAGACGACTCTTGGGGCATCTGGGGCCTTTCCTCCAAGAAAGACAAGGAGAAGGAGAAGGAGAAGGAAAAAGACAAGGAGAAGGAAAAGAAGAAGAAGAGCAAGGAGGCCGATAAGGAAGCTGAGGAACCGAAGGCTGAAGTGGTCGAAGAGGATGAATGGGCCGGCTTGAGCAAGTCGGACAAGAAGAAGAAGAAGAAAGATGCCATGGCCTTGGTTGAGTTTGGCGGAGAGGACGAGCCTACCCCTGCCGAGGAAGCCCCTCCTGCCGTGCCAGATATTGCCGACCCCCTGGATGGCGGCGGCTTCTTCAGCTCATGGAACATCGGCGGTAAGAAAGACAAGAAGAAGAAGGGAGCCGACACCGACGAAGGCGCTTCTATGAAGCCCGATGCAATCGAGGAGCCCACAGATGACATCTGGGGAACCTCGTCCTCCAAGAAGAAGAAGGACAAATCCAAGAACGAGCCCATTGAAGTCGTGGACGAGGAGCCCAACGTGGATTCCGTTCAACCGGATTCCGTCGAGGAGACCAAAGACGACGATGACTGGGCCGGCTGGGGATCCTCCAAGAAGAAGTCTAAGAACCGTAAGGACATACTCGCCGACCCTCCACCGGAAGCTCCCACCCCTCCCTCATTGGACATGGCTGAGCCTGTAGCAGAAGCAGAACCTGAGAAAGAGAAATCCAGCTTTTGGGGCGACATGACCTCTTCCAAGTCTAAGTCCAAGGATAAGGATAAAGATAAGGAAAAGGAGAAGTCCAAGAAAGAGCCCAAGCTGAGCGAGAAGGAGCTCAAGAAGCTCGAGAAAGAAAAGAAGAAGGCTGAAAAGGAAGAGGCAGCGCGGTTAGCCAAAGAAGAAGAGGAGGCTGCCGCCGCCGCTGCTGAGGCCGCTGCCAAGGAAGAGGAAGAACGCCTTGCACAAGAAGCAGAGGAGGCCGCGGCAGCGGAGGCGGCTGAGGCGGCCGAGAAGGCGCGAATCGAGGAAGAGGAGGCCGCAAAGATTGCGGACGAGGAGGAGCAGTTCGCTGCCTTGGAGGCCAAGAAGCTCAAGAAGGGCAAGTTGACCAAGAAGGACCAGGGTGTTTACGACACGCTCAAGGCATCGATCGACGAGCGCGCTGCCGCATCCCAAGCTGCTGCGGATGCCGAAGCCGCCGCCGCCGCCGAAGCTGAAGAAGCCGCTCGCATCGAAGAGGAAGAGCGACTCGCCAAGGAAGCCGAAGAAGCTGCTGCCAAGGAAGCCGAGGAGGAAGCTGAAGCAGCGGAGAAGAAAGCGAAGAAAAGCTCCAAGTCGGAGAAGGAGTCCAAGTCCAAGTCGAAGAAAGACAAGGAGAAAGAAAAGGAGAAAGAGAAGGAGAAGGAGAAAGAGAAGGAAAAGAAGGAGAAGAAGGACAAGAAGGACAAGAAAAGCAAGGACAAGGAGAAGGAGAAGGAAGAGGAGCCGGAGCCGGCACCAGTCGAGGACGTCGATAATGAGGACGAGCTGGCCGACATTGAGCTGACCGAGGACCAAATCGAGGAGCTCCTGGCCGATCCCGAGCCTGAGGAAGCTGCTCCTCCTCCACCACCCCCGGCGCCGGAAGTAAAGCCATCCAACGATGCCTTCAGTTTCTGGGGCGTTGGCACTAAGAAGTCGAAGAAAGGTATGTGGCCTCAGGCTCGCAGCCAATCTCCCTTCACACCACCACACCACCAAGTCTCACCAAGCCTATTGGAAATGAGACGCCTCAATAGGCGTCACCTGAGATTACACTGCTGACTCATCTCCGCATAGGTCTAGAAGGTGCGAATCTCGGTTGGAATGACACGACTACATCATCCGCCACAAACAACGATGCCCTGTCCTGGATGCAACCGTCTACGGCTCGAAAGGGCAAAGGAAGCAAGATTACTGACAGATTAAAAGCGTTTGAACCGATCCCGCCGCCAGAAGACGAACCTGAGCCCGTTGTAGAGGAACCTGTTCCCGAGGAGCCAGCACCAGAAGAGCCGGTCCCGGAGGACCCTCCACCCGAGGAACCGGAACCCGCACCACCAACTCCTCCCCCCGTCGTCTTGTCGAAGGAAGAGAGAAAGCGACTGAAGAAGGAGAAGAAGCGCGCTGCCGAAGCTGCATCCGCGCCTCCACCGCCACCGCCTCCTCCTGTTGTCGAGGAGCCACCGTTAGTCGATGTTGAAGAACCAGCTGACGAGAACAAGTCTTCGGAGCCGCCTGGAGCTTTCCCCGTCGAAGAGGATGAGAACGAGATCATCGAAGTGATTGAAATGCCAGTGGAGAAGAAGAAAAAGAAGAGTAAGAAGAACAGAGATAGGGACATACTCGCCGAGGAAGTCCCTCCTCCACCAGCTCCACCACCGCCTCCGGCCGTCCCTGAGGCTCCTGAAGACCCTGTGCCAGAGGAAGAACCCGCCGCCGAGGAAGAGCCCATCTCACCTCCGCCTGAGCCGAAGTCGAGCAAGAAGGACCGGGCAAAAATCAACCGAGAAGGTTCCTCGTGGGGTATGTGGTCGGCTTCACCTCGCGAGAAGGAGAGAGACCGTGATCGTGACCGCGACAGAGACCGGAAATCCAAGTCAAAATCCGAAAGACGCGAAAAGAAACACGCTTACGGCGACGAGGAAAAAGTCAAGACTTCCTCCAAGGGTTCAAGCTCCGGCAAGGGCGACCGTGCCGATAGAGACGTTGAGACACCAGCACGGCCGAAACTCATGTCGATGTTCAGCACCCCGCCCATTTCCCGGACGACATCCACCCGGGACCGGCGACACAGACCGTCCCGTCGTCATTCAGTCGACGCGAGCGGGTTGGTGTCGCCACCTCCCGAGGAAGCCCCTCCACCTCCCATGTCCTCCAAAGCCGCCAAAGTGCTTGGAGTCGACAAGTCCAGCAGCAGGCGCCGCAAGCGCGATCATATTGTGGACGAAGACATTGTCATGGTCGGCGCCAATGGTGACGGCGAGGACGGCAGCCCTCCCAAGTCATCACGTCGACGATCTAGATATGCTAAAGTCGATGACCTTGTCATGGTGGACCCCGATGGCCCTTCCGAGCCACCACCGATGAAACGATCCAGCTCGAGTGCGAAGAAGGGTCTAGGAGGCCTCTTCAGTGGCCTTAGAACACCCAAGACGGAGCGTCCGGACCCGTTGCGAAGGCGACACACCTATGCGACCGATGATGACACCAGGCGCGAACGCCGTCAACGATCCCATGCCGATGCAGACGAAGCTGACCCCGCAGCGATGACCGACATGGACCAAGAGGCTCGCCGCGCTGCTCGCCGCGCTCGTCGCGCAGCCAGAAATGCTGAGGCGGCCGAGGCCGAGGTCGTCGAGCCGGATCCCGAAGAGGCACGCCGCGCCGCCAAAGAAGAGGCTCGGCGCGAGCGCCACCGTAGGAGAGACGAAGAGGATACCGAAGCACGCAAGCAGCAGGAGAAAGAGCTCAGACGTGCAGAGCGGCGCGCGGCTCGCTCTCGCGGGCACCGTGACCAACGCGAGGAAGAGGAACGGAGAATGGCCGAAGATAGGGAGGCTGAGCGTGCCGAACGGCGAAGAGCACGGAAGCAGCGCGAGGCCGCCGCGGCAGCGGAGGCTGACGCAGATGCTAGACGCGCAGCTCGGGAAGAACGCCGACGAGCCCGCGAGGCTCGCGATCGTGAAGCGGCGCCGCCGCCGCCGCCGATGGACGAAGAAGAAGCCCGCAGAGCCAGGAAGGAAGCCAGGCGTGCTGCGCGTGCCGCGGCCGAAGGCACCGACGCGGAAGAGATGTATCACCACCGCTCCAGCCGGCGAACCCGGGAGTCCGGGGACGAAGGCATGCACTCCTCGCGACACCGGTACAGACGCAACGAGGAGTCCAAACCGGCGTGGCCCCACTCCGGAACGTCATCGTGGGTCAAGGAGCACACCGACGCCGGCCCGCCTCCGGACGATGGCGGACAACAGACGGACGCCGTGCCCCAGACCGAAGATGAGGCACGTCGTGAGCGGCGCGAGCGCCGTCGCAGGGCCAGGTACGAGGACGGCACCGCCGACGAGGCCGATGATCGCCGCCGCAGAGCCCGGCGCGAAGAGCGTGAGCGTCGGACGTACGGCGGTAGCGGGGGTGCCGGAGGCGGCGGCGGCTCCGAGGGGAGCGACGAGCGGCGTCGGCAGGCCATGTTTTCCGATGCGACGGCTACGCCGCGGAGTAGCTGGTGGAGAAAGTTGACCGGTTGAAGAGACACGCACAACACACACAAAGAGAGAAGAGAGAGAGAGGGCGAAAACCACGACAAAATGATGTGTATGAATGGATGTCAGCGAAGCGTTGTGCAATTTTCCTATTTTTCTCTCTTCCAACCCCCTTTTGTCGGATGGGAACACCACGTATGTTTTGATTCTTGTTTGAGAAAATGTTGTTTTGCTATATGAAAGAAAAACCATCTACGATATGTTTGACATATACCCCCCCTACCAAATACGCATATTGAATTTTTTTTTGCTGCAATACTATGTTACTGAAGAGAACGTCGGAAATAGTTGACGAGTATTGTTTCCATGTAAAGGCATCGCCTCCAAGCGGCCACGGAGAGAGAAGTCTTGGATACGAGCACGAATAGCATGGGCATAGGTAGCATAGCATAGCACAGCACACACACATACATCTTTCAAGCACCATGAAAGTATGAAACTGAGGAATGAACGTTGAGAATGCATCAAGAACCCATGTCTCTCTCTACTTTGCACCAAGCCAGCGCGAACAAACCATCTCCCAAGAGATCGTGATACCTTCCCTTACACCCAGCACCGACCGAACCCTGGAAGCGGGCATCACAAAGCACCCCAATCTACAACGCGGAGGCGGGCATACATCCGTGCAAAAGACATCGACCTCGGCCAAACTGTACGCGTCTGTTCGCCGGGAGCCAAAGATGCCCCTCCCGAGATGCACGGAAGATCGGGCCTTCTGTCATAGCGTCGGAAGCAAGACCAAAATAAGCCAGCGGCAAAACGGGCAAAAACGGTGAGAATATTAACTCTCTACACTCTTTCTGGTGCTTACGTACAATCATCGGGAGGCCTCCTGGGTTGTTATACGGAACTAGGCATTACTATATGGTACTATGGAGTATGGTAGATGTAGGGTATATGCGGACGCCCAATGGCTCACCCACGGCCCGCACGTGAGCGTGGAAACGCACTCAGGCTTTTTTGCGCGTGTGCTTAGAGGCAAGGGGGCAAATGTCTCTCTCTAGATCGGACATCAAATCGAACAAGGAAGGAAAAGAACAAACTGGTTGCTCAGCGCAACCCAGTCAACTTCAGCAGATCATGTTGATGGAAGTAAGCGCGGATGCGTTTGCCATAGAAATCTACAAGTAATTAGCTCTCTGTTTCGTACGGCGTGACTAATCGGCGACTTACACATTGGTATACTCGTGGCACAAACAACAACCTGAATACTGGCAATGGCCATCATTGTAGGCTTGATACCACCCCCGATGATCCAATCGTAGGCACTGAATGTAAGACCAAAGCTGAAGATGTTCTTGAAAATGATCATGATAGTGAAGCCTTCGATGGCCAGGTCGCGGTAGGCATCGACGATGTATAGAGAGCTGGCCACAGCCCCGATGACCATACCAGCAACCTCGAAGCCGAAGAATACGAGCGGGATGCTGTAGTGGTATTCCCTGGCTGAAAGCCCAGCAGATGTGACGCCGAACCCGTAGAGGCCAATAGAACCAATAATGAACATGGGCAGAACCATGACAATACGGAATTCGGGTTCGTAGATGCCATTGTTGCGACGAGTCAAGAACTTGGCACTCCAGTCGGAGAAAGCGCCAGCAATGATGAAGCCAACGAGCGCTCCCACGAAAGCACCAACGTAGGCGTATCCAGCGTATACCTCATTCCAGTAGTAAGGAGGCCCCAGGAAGAGGGCAGCAACAATGACACCGATGAAGACTGTCCAACCAATCATGGTGCCTTGAATCAGACATCCCCACAGAAAGGCGGGCTGAGCGATGAGCGGGAACGGGCGAAGAAGCAGTTTCCAGTAGTGCTCGTCCGTCTTGCGACCATCAAACAAAGCCAGCGATTGAATAAATGTCTTCTTCGGAGTTTGAGCTCCCGCTCCTCGGACAGCCTCCAGGCCTGATCCATAGGGCGCTGACGTAGGGTTCAGCTTCTCGTGGTCGCTGGACCTGCTGCCCGGGCCGCCAACATAAGATGCCTTGTTGTCAGTGAGTTCGATAGAGTCAGCAACCATATCCGTGTTGAGCGCAATGTCCCGACGGTAGGCTGTCTCAGGGCAAAGGAAGAAGACGGCGGGAAGGCACACGGCACAAAAGATGGCCTCCAAGTAAAACGTCCACCACCACCCAATGCTGTGAGTGATCTTGCCAACAACAATGGGAGTGAAGAAGGCGCCGCCAAATACTGCCAAGTTCGTAAAGGCCATGCGGGAGCCGCGCTGGTGTACAAAGTACAGATCACCGACGGCAGCATTTACGAGTGTCTCGAAGGGAGTACAGCCGATACCTTGGACAATGCGCGCACCAAGTAGCGAGTTGTAGCTCGTGCCAACAGAGCCCGCCCACGCAGAAGAGGCAACGAGGATGCATATTCCGAGAATGAAGAGATGGCGCTTGCCCCAGACTCGGGCAGAAGGCACAAAGAAGATGGCTGCGGCACCAACTCCGAGAAGGAAGTATCCGGTCAAAAGTGCGATGCGGGTGAAGCTAGTACGGAACAGGAGGGCAATCGTAACGGTATTCGCCGCGAGAATAGGGCCGAGCGCAGTCGCGAAGATGGCGGTCATGGAGAGAACAAAGGTGATGAGGTCTCGCTTCCAAAGGGGCCAGTTCAGGGGATCGTTGGGGTCATCGGATGGTTGAGGAACCTGGTGGGCTTGTTGTCAGCTGAAGGTTCACAGACTATGTCGCAGGAGCTATCCCGTCGGCTGCTCACCAGAATGATGGGCACATCGCCGCTCGCGTCGACTTTCAGTCCGTGGTGAGAATCGTTCGCTGTCTGGGGACGGTTTGGATCATCGAAGTAGCGCGTTGTCCCTGGAGTTTTGACGGTCGTCAGCGATGGGATGACAGGAGGACAATGCGGGCAGAGCGTTGAGAAGAAGCCGCGCGGGGACGCGGGCGGCCGGCGCGCGTGCAAGACAACTCACCTGGGACATTGTCCAAAGTCCTGGACTCGAGAATGCCAAGGCCCATGATGGCAGAATGTTGGAGGTTCCAGATGCTTGTATGAGCAGCGTGGACGTTGCAGGTCTCACGACATGATAAGGCTGAGAAGGAGTAGAGCCAGGCACAACCGAGTCGGTCTGGCGTAGGGCGGTTGTCGTGGTAGTCGGGAAGAAGAACCTGGAGAGAGGGACCCGGTGAAGTGACCTCGTTCAATAAAAAAAGGCTAACCGTTCTAGGTTTCCGTGTCTTTCGCCTCTCCTCATCTCCTTGCCTCCTTCCCCCAGCTATGGTGTGACCTTGAACATAGGTGTGGAGTCACCCGTGAAGGAGGTACCTTTTCTAGCTTCCCTGACCGGCACTTTGCTCTTGTCTTCGGCAGCTACGGGCTTGGGGTGTTGGGATACGACGCAGGGGTACCCAGCAGTGCTTGCCCATTTTTTGTGGCTCATTAAACCTTAAAGAAAGAGCTTGTCGGATGCTGTGGATGCAGTTCAAGAGTTTCGGCCAGGTCCCCCTACAATTGGACAGGGAAGGGTACGGATAGATGTTCTTACGGAGCATACGGAGTATACACAACACAATACTTGGGAACGTAGCAAATGCCCTGGAAGTAAGAAGACCCTCCGTGCCCTGTCTTCTTGACCCAACGCAACGGGCGGAGGATCCTCTCGCCGAAACGGCCGGGTCACGACTGGTTGGCCGGTCCGACCAGGTGGACATAGTCCCGAAGAGGAAAAGGAAGGGAAAACGCCAAAATGACGAACGAACTAGAGATTCATCGTCTTGACCAAGTTGGCGTCCAATCTTCCGCAAGTTTTATCTATGATTACTGATCAGGGTGCACTGACTCTACTTTGCGCAGAAACTCAAACGCAAACTCGCCGTCCAAATTGAGGAGAGAGAAAGCGCAGAGAAAAGCTTCCATTTCAATCCAAGCTTGACTAACTCATCTCAACATGTGAAGCAATTGTTTTTGCCTGGCTGATCTTGATCTATAGTTTACCTTTTCGCGTCACCAAGACCCCGAAAAGAGCTCGTCGTCGTGTGGGTACCGAGTACGTATTGCTGCTTTGTCCTCCTCCCCCATCATATTTTGGACCCACGGCCGTGCCCCCGTCGCAAAAAAATGGTTGTTAGCACAGTCTTACCAAGACGAGCTTATCTCCGAAGATGTGCATTTGTGCAGCCCATCCAGATCTAGACAAGTATGGATACCAAGAAAGCACTTGTGGAGGGGCTGTGTTCGTGAAAGCCAAGCTTTCACTCGTTGCAGGGATGAAGGTCCGATCTGAAAGCCTCAACCGAGCTACTGTGAACGCCAACGACCAAAGCCTCGGACTCTGATCTAGAACCACAGGCACTTTGTCGCGACCTGATGGCACGTCCAGCTCCGAGAACGGGTCGCGTATTTCTTCGGCTCAATCCACTTCGACACTAGGCTGGCTCCGTAGGTCCGTAGGACTGTAGGGCGTGCTGGTAGTCAAGTGACTGTTGAAGAGACCAAGAAAAGGACCACGAATTTTCTGCCAAGTCGGTCGATGCGTCTTGTTTCATTCCTCTTTCGGCGCTCCTAGTACGGACTTACAAACCCCCTCCATCCTTCAAAAATGGCTCAAAGTCCTCTTGATGGCCCTCGGAAAGGCCTCTCAGTTTCGCGGCAAGCCGAGAGCCAAGCTCATTATGTTCTTCTCTTTTATCGCGGTTCTAGGAAGGAAAGATCAACTTGTCTCCCAGGTCAAGTCTCAGCAGCTGGCCAAACCTTGTCTCTACAGGTTCAGCGACAAATCACAATACTCTCGCCAGATATTACAAGTAGTCCGAAACATGAGATTCCGCGCTTTTGGGCCAAGTTGGTTGTCGTTGGTGACCTCCAGCGCGTTGTAATATTTCAGAAGAGAGTTTGTAATTTGTGTCCCTCTTGCTAATAGACAATTACGGGTTGGCAAGATGGCAGTTGTCAACTGCAAGAGCAAAGTTTCCAAGTCAGGAAATCGCCCATGTTTTTTAGTTCTTCGACTGCACCTCGAAGTCTCGAACTTCGCACGCACTTCTGGTCTTCTTGCCGCTCTGCAAAGTAGCCCGGAAATTTGAATGGAGAGACTGAAGCAGCTACTAGGCTCGGAATTGCCTTACGTTAGAAACGGAAACCGCGAAGTCAAACAGCCGTTGGGGCAGTTGCCGTTTTGTGGCTAGTACTGCAGTTTTGATATGCGTCACGCCTTCACAAATCACACCGCAACTACGACTACGCACGTAACAGATGCATACCGACTACAGCAACACCATGCCAGCGATTCCAGGATATCCGACAAAATTGGAATCGGTCTTCGGTTTTCTGCAGCTTGCGGGTCTCGGATCGCTTTGTTTGTAGCTTTCGAGGCGAAGCGAAGCGGACTCCGTAGACCAGCGAAAATGCCGAGAATCGCACAATCTCGAGCTGTGGACAATTCAGTATTCGGTTCTTGGATTCTTGCAGCTTCCAGCTGAGTATGGCTTGGCGTATTGCTTGGTTCACCAGAATGGGCAATTTGCAAACGGATAGCAAACGAATGGACAATACGCAGCCCCTCAAATCGAATACGCGCGAGTTTACTCTCGAATACCCGAGTCCCGAGCTACTTGGGTTCCAGAAACGGGAGGAAATTAACAACAAACAGCCTGACAGCTGCAGAAGCGTGGTTGGAGTAGTGGTTAACTCGTTGCCCTCCCATCATCGGCAAAGGCAGAAAGTAGGTCAATATCTCTCCCAAATACGGAATTTCGCTGACCAAACAGCACTGGTTCGAACCCGGTGCCGCGCATCGAACAATATTTTTCTTTGCCAAGTGTTCTTTGCATTCACATCGATCAACGATTCTCTCTATGTTTAGAGACTATGTGTTACATGCGCCGTCAAAGCGGATCCTTTGCATCCTCGTAGACAAGACGTAGGTCGAATGCATTTTTGGAAATGCTTATCGCGCTGTAGTCGGTGAGTAAATACTAGTGCTGGTGTCGCATACCAAAGGCTCAATTGTTAACCAGATAGTCACTTCGCTTGATTACTAGATCAAGGGCGAAACCGACTCCACGAGACTATATACAAAGAAAGCTATGTGGATGGAAGCTCCGGCTAATGCTCGACCGGTGGACGATACACTTTGGTGTCAAAGCCATAGTTGTCGTCGATTGGCCACTACAAATCGGTGACGACTATATTTCTCCTCTATACCCTACTCTACTGCTCTATGCGTAGGGAGGTATGCGGGCGACGACGGTCCAGGCTATTGAGCTATGGTAGATCGCGCGGTGGCGAAATGCCAAAATCGTACGATGGCGTCCAACGACCGAGCGGCCGACGGGAGCCCGTCGATTACGAAACTCGACTAGAAACCGACTTTCTACTATAAGGCGGCCTATAAACGAGTGTATCAGACAATTGGGTCCAAGAACGGTGGTTTTGGGAGCGCATTACCGCATTTGCGGTGCATCGCTGTCTTAACTTGACGAGGCGTGGACAACCTTTGATTTTCACTCCGAGGCGTGATTGGCGTTCACGACGGACATTCTCAGGCGCATTATGCAGCTCTTAAGCTAAAGAGGCACGCAGAGCTTTTGGGAATTCCCCTGGAAAGGTCGCGAGGAATTCTCCATAGCTTCCTGCAGCCAGAGAAGTTTTGTGCCCTCAATGGCATTTGCAAGACATTTAGCAGCCGTGGCGCACACCGATTTCCCTTATGAAAGGGCACGAGGGGTTATCTCAAATAATTGTCAGTATTGTCTCACAGTTAGTTAGCTTGAGGTTCGGCCCGCAGTTGGACTGACAGAGCAATAGTTTTCGCCGCAATCCCCAATCCTGCGGTCGACTTACACGCGATGCGACATGAACGACTTGCCGTTGGGCGGCCAGGCAACCATGTCGCGAACTCCTTGCATAAATCCTCGGAACAATCGATTATAAATACTTTAGGCGCGTGCGACGCGATACTGCGGTTCAGAAAGCCATGGTCTTTATTCCGACGCAAGCGGAAATGCAACGGCTACCCAGACATGACATCCAGACGAAATCGGGCGTTTCATACATCATTGGCGTGATCCCCCGTGTGCACTTGGATGCGCTCGACCTTGGATGGACCAAAAAGAGTTCACCTCGGTAGGCTACATCTCTTGGTGCTCATGCTGGGAATCGAACTCGAACTCGGAGCCTGTCGTCGAGTAGGCTGTGGGCGTGATTGATTGTTGACCTTGAACCACTCCACCACTCAGCCAGTTTGACCTGACCCGTCGACCTAGACGGGCGCCTGCTGGCTGGTGACAGGAATGGGATTGAGGGGGTATATGAAGGCTTTCTGTATATTCGGGTGGGGAGCCTGGCCAACTCGAGAGTATTCAAAAAGTGTGTATTCTGGCAGAGGGATTGCTTGGAGACTTCACGGAAAACGCCAGCCTTGCGAGAGTTGCGCCTCCTCTGTGCGCCAATTTCTCCAATGTCTCAGTATTGAGAGTCTTTGGAAATCAAATAATCACGACAAAACGGCGGAACACAACCCCCAGTTACTATTTGCTTTTGCGCAGGTATTGAGTGACGCCATTACTTACAGGTTACAAACGTTCTTACAAAAGAACGAATCAGATTTACCAATGGAACTCGCTCGATATATGAGGAACAGAGCGATTTCTGGGGTGAGATCTGGGCGTTGTGCGTCGTTTCCGGAGCCGAAGCCGGTCCGGGAAGAAGACAAAGGGTTGGGCGAGAAGAACAAAGGTGTGCAACTGCGACTGTCATTGCTTGAAATTCTTGCCACAACCACGCTCATGATTTTCCTTCTTTTATGTGTTTCCCAATTTCCAAGCATGTTTTGTTCAACCCAACGGCCTTACTTTTACGGACGCGCGAAGTCGCGACGTCAAAAGAACGAGTGGTCGCCGAGCCCAAGGTGGCCGCCGCTGAAGAAGATATCCATTGTCTCCAGGGAGAGCGACTCGTCAAACTCCGGGACCAGCGTCACTCCCGTGAAAGAGGATGGATTATGGTTATGTTGGCCCGGTACATTGTCCTGATGATGATGTGTCCAAGTCGGTGTTGCCGTCGCGGCTGCGGCCACGGCCGACGGACCCCGAAGGCTTCCACTCCTCACAAATGACACTCCCACTTCCGGCAACCCATGGCCGTCGCCCCCGGCAGTAGTTCCGGCTGTGCTACCAGCGCGGGCTTCCGTCCTCTCCGCTACTTTTTTCAAAGCCCTCTCTAGGCCGAATTGAATCGCAGACGGTGCGCTGTTCCCTCGGACGCCGTTGTGCCTCTGTGCCGCGCGGAGGAGCTCCAACACCGCATCGTCACCCTCGCCCACGCCCGCACCATCACCTTCAAGTAAGGAAGATCTCTGCTCGTACTTGGAGATAATGAGCATCGCGTATGCGACACACAGGCGGTGGAACTCGGGCAGCTCCTCTGCGCGGGAACCGGGCATGTCGACAAAGGCCCTGACGACGTCTGTCGCAAAGGCTCGCACGCGCGACTGCGTCATGTCGGGAGGGCTTTGCGGATCCGCGTTTCTCTGTCGTCTATCCGCTCGCGCATCGGCCGGAGCAAGTCTCGGTGAGCTGGACAAGGAGTCTTGATCCGAGGTGGCTTGATCGTGTTCGAGTGAACGCCGGGCGAGGATGAGCCACGCTATTGAGTAACTTATCCTCAATGTTGATGCGGCCGGAAGATCTGTTCAATCGATACGTCAGCTTGTACCATGATGCCTGCTAGCATTACAATTGATGGGCATGTCGTGGTCGGCGCCTTATCTTTGAATGTACGTCGTCGCGTCGTGGGGACCAGCTGCGTTCGGTACTTACCAAATAGGTAATTCCACCTCGTCTTCCACGTCGAGAGCTCTTCACATGTGCCGTCGCTTCCTAAGTAAGATCGTTGCGCAAACTTGTCTTGTAGGATCATGTAAAGCATGATCTCGGCGTAGACCATGGCATCGAGCATTGTCGGCTTCTCAAAGTTGAGTAGAAGCTTGCACTGCAGAAGGTATGCAGCCGGTACGGTTGCTGGTCGACTAGTGGTCGCGGCCCAACTGCATATTGATCGGCATTAGCAATATTCTTAATGTGTTGGTTGGTTCTACAATCAGTACTGTAGATCCCGTTCCAACAACGTCCATCTTCCTTTTTCCAGATCTATTTCATTCCCTTTGATAAATCAAAATATCAACCATGGCAGAGGAGACTCACTGGAGATTTACCAAGCACGTGTTGGCCCAAAGTCGCATGACCCTCTGGTCCTCATCTGTCGATGTCCTTGATTTTGTCCGCGACAAGACTTCCGAGAAGTTGATGCTCAACATAGCCTGTTGCGCACAATGTCCGCTCACCAACCAGCTGTCGATGTATTCCGGCCCCTGTTTTTTTTTGTTTTGCATCAGTCAATCTGCACCCAAATATCTTGTTTACTGATTTCTTCCTGTTTCCACGTTTATGGATCTCAATGGCCATGTATGGCACAACGTACCGATGGTGCTGAAGCCCATAAAGCCATAATCATGATGCCTGTCAACTCTTCCAAAGGCAACGGGCTCGCAATCATTAGCTGACCCATCTGTAGGCGCACGTGCTCAAACACACGGCGGTGTAGTACCGACGAGCTGTGCTCGGAAAAGCGCATCGCGTGCAGACAGCAGGCATCGTGTAAAAAGGGCGAGGCGTGCCGGAGGTCCCTGTTCTTTGGGGCGAGGTCGGCTTCGCTGTTGATTAGGAGGGTATTCCGCCTTCGACTGACGAACCTATGTATCGCGGATTAGCAAAATGTTAGCTAGTTGCCAATACGACAACGTAGTTGTGACAAACATGTTGGCGAAACATGATTCGCCCACCCGACTTCTAACATGCATAGTGGTTTCTTTTTCCTTCCTAACCGAGCTCATGTCCAAAGTACTTGAGGCAACGTTGAATAAAAGAACTCACTCTGCAACCAAATCACGAGCCGTCTTGTCGTCCAAAATACCTGACGAAACGATATCAGCTTGGACATCGAATGTCCTTCGATAACCTCCACTCAGTTGGCTTCCAACTTTTCGGACAACTTCTGCTGGAGATAAGTAAACATGTCGGTCTCCTGGCTCGACGTCCTCGTTTTCCCTGGCCTTTTCAGAATCGTGATCGTCGACAACACTCTTGTCGGCCGGTGAATATTGCTGCTGCGGTTGATGGAGTCTCTCTTGGCGCCCCGTTGCCAACGCCCGTCTCACTTCTGGCCGGCTGCCCGATGCTAGCGCCTGCACCGTTGCCTTGAGGTCTACTATAGACGCTTCTAGGCTTCGGAACCTGCCGATGGAAAGTCAGTTAGCGCTTTGGTTTCGTAAGTATTGCCGTATTAGGCAAATGGTATAAAACCAGTGGACCAGGGGAATATTTCAAGTCATGGGATTCATACCTTCCCTCCACATCAAGTTTGGCCGGCGGTTCGCGCGAAGAAACTGAATGGGTATCGCCGCTGTCGTTCCATGTGCAAGTAATTCTACATTCATCAGCTCCTCTGAAACTTCTCTTCCAATTGGTCGGATTCTCATGTTGTAAGGGGGAGCCCTCGTAACAGTTGCAATGAGGAAACGCGAATAGCTCGAGCGACAACTTATCAAACCAACAACAACCCGGAGCGCCGATCATCAACTTACCTCAACGAACGACACCTCGCGCACGCCTCGGAATCCTCGTCGAGTTCACACCGACACTTCTGCCTCCGGCACGTGTCACAGGAGAGGATCCGCCTCTTTCTCTTCCGGCTCGACTCCTCCATCCCCACCACATCCCGTCGGCTGTCGTCGCTCAACCTGCGCCGTCGCACGCTTGGCGTTTCGGCTCCGGCGTGCATATCCTGCCTCGGTCCGCTTAATCGATTACCCACCTCATAACCTTCCAGCTTTCGGGAGATGGGCCGGATGCGATATAGTTGCCAGCAAGTTGTTTCGTTCCGAATGAAGGGAACGGGGAAAAAAAGTGTAGGTAGGTGATCGTTGGTGATCGGACGGAACAGGAGATAGCCGGATGACAGTGGCCCTTTATGTGTTGGCTCATGTGGAGACCCACGTAGCGGGGCAGCGCGATTGGGGAAGGAAATAACCGGAAATCGACGGATAGGTGATAACCTTATCTCAGCACCTTATCCTGAGGATAATCTTCGACAGCATGTAAGGAGTTCAATAGTGGCGGCAGTAAAATGTTGAGTCGTGTAACGTCAGCTTCAGGTATTGAAGTTTTATATATAGCAGATCATTACCCCCACTCTGACATGTCGCATTGCCGACATTGGGGGATACAGGTGCACCAATTCACGACATTGTTCGACTAAATATCATTTTGATACTGATCGCTTTGAAGATCGTGGCGCTCCAGAGGTTCAGGCTGTAGATAAAGTGCTTTCCGAAATGACCGCAGCAACCGCAGTCGAAACTGTTCCCACGGGAAAGAAGAAGGTCGTGCTCAATACTTTTGATGGGCCGACTTACAGGCTGGTGTCCACGAGCCCACCTAAAGACTGCACCCTCGACGACGTGCCCATCATCGACTTGAGCGGGCTTACAGGCGACTTTGAAGAACGCAAAGCGATTGCCCTGGAGATTTTGAGTGCTGCCAAAAACAGCGGGTTCTTTTATATCAAAAATCACGGCATTCCCGAGCAAGTGATCGAAGCGGCGCATCAAAAGGGAATAGAGTAAGTAGGCTCGCCCACTCACCGTGTCACTTAATCTGAATCTTTTTGCAGACCATGCGGATACGTTTCCGGAGACATCTGAGCTTACTCGAAATTAGGTTCTTCAAGCTTCCCGAGAAGGAAAAGCGAAAGCTCACCTCCAACACATCGGCCTACGGGTACACCGGCTTCCGGGAGCGGCAGGCCAACCCGGGCGAGACCAAAGATAGGAAAGAGGCCTTCCTCTGTCATTATGAACCCGATTTCGATCCTCTCCACGAGAACCGGCTCGACCAGGTTCCTGTGAACGTCAGAGCGCATTTACCTCGGGAGGACTTTGAGTGGACTGACGATGGCGACTCTGCCGTCCTTCCGGATTTCAAGGCCACAGTGTTGGCGCACTGGCGCGAGTGCCTGGCCCTCTCCCGCCGTCTTATCCGTGTCATTGCTCTGGCCCTCGACCTGCCGGAAGATTATTTCGATTCACTCACTACCTACCCCGGCGGTGACTTCGCAATAAATTTTTATCCCGGTCACGGGGACGAGCCGATCCAGGACCCGGACGAGGTCGGCGTCGGCGCGCACACGGACTTGCAAATCTTGACTCTTCTGTGGCAAGACAGTCACCGAGGACTGCAAGTGCTCAACAGTGCGGGGGAGTGGATGTGGGCGCCGCCGATCCGCGGCACGTTTGTTGTTAACATTGGTGACTTCTTCATGAGAATGACAAACGATAGGCTCAAGTCGACTGTACACCGCGTCGTGCAGCACGGCAGAGAGGACAGGATCTCCATGCCCTTCTTCTTTGGTAAGAGATTCTCCTTTTCATCATGAGGTCATAAACTTGGAGGATGATGCCCACCTTCTGGTTCCCTTTTCACTGATCAATTGTCTCGCATTAAAACAGGATTCAATTTCGACCAGGAGCTTGGCGTCCTTCCGACCTGCATTGATGAGAGTAGCCCGGCAAAGTACGGACCGGTGACGTGCGGTGAGGTGAGTCTATGCACCCGATCGGCGGAATCGCTGATTAGGAAAGTGCTTTCTGACGTAGTATTGACAGCTCATCGCCAAACGTTTGGCACTAGCAAAAGTTGAAATGCCACATGGTAGCAAGTAGTGTGTGGTTGTGGATTAGATGTGGACGAGGATTTAGCCTTCGAGTTGTGAGCGGTCCAGACTTCCCAGGTTAACAAGAGGGCCTCGAACTATGATGGAGACTCCGGGAAAATGCAGCAAATACCTAGTCAACAGTGAAACCTAAAAAGAGCAAAGCTGGAGCCCTGATACTTTGAGCGCGGCCTGTTGATCTTTTCCTCTGATCAAGTTGAACTTACATACCAAAGTAGTAAGGCGGACCGACCACCTGTTTGTTGGAGCTGGTTGGACGACGTCGGAGTTGTATACGTACGCAGCCTAGGCCTCGGCTTCCCAAATCCATCGATGGATCTCCATCGCCAGGAACTCCACGTCTGACTTGCCAGCCCCCATGCGCCCGCATGCGCCGTGAAACTAAGCAGACATGGATACGTGACTATTCTCCACCTGACGAGAGGCACGGGGATGACAGGCTCGTTGGGTTTGGAAAGGGAAAAGAAGTGCATTCCGGCATACCGTACTCCGTAGACGCTGGGATGCTGGACCGCTCCCGGCCATGTCTCCACAGCAGAGATGGGGTTGATAGATGTGGAATCATTGTTTTCCTAAAAACGAGAGCTATGGTGCGATTTGCATCTTCGACCGGCCCATGATGCTTGACGGGCAGAACTGGCACACCGCCGACTGGTGTTCCGCCGCATGCCACTAACACGTTTGACACTTGACTATGGCCGTAAAGGAATGACCGCTAGGGGAGGCAGTCTTGTACCAGTACATTGTCGAACTGTAGAAAGTGAGAAGTGACCAATATCGAGACAGGTGTGAACTCTAGCGGGATGAGGCGGATCGGGTCGTTGTAACAGGCCGCCAGGGTGGTAAGTAAAACCTCTTGAGGTCTGAGGATGCAGATTTTGGCAACTGAATCGTTTGAAGCACGCGAACTGAGACAGCCGATACCTTTTGATAGTCGTTTC
Organism: Colletotrichum tamarilloi; assembly: GCF_030869305.1. Classification (NCBI taxonomy): domain Eukaryota; kingdom Fungi; phylum Ascomycota; class Sordariomycetes; order Glomerellales; family Glomerellaceae; genus Colletotrichum; species Colletotrichum tamarilloi. The sequence goes on along the minus strand of NW_026849408.1, from coordinate 420,727 downwards.
CCCGCGGCGACCCCGCATCATTGAAGGCTCAGGAATCGGAAGGAATTGGTGCTCAGGTACGGATACAGATACTGAAAAATATTAATCAATAACTGGCCATATCGGGCGCGATGTGGGAACCATTCTCCAGTTGACGCCAGATATCTCCTATTTCCCGGTGTCTCGATCTGGAAGGTCGGTGTCGAAAAGCCCATAGGCAATGAGGTCGTAATTCAGAAGCAACGCTTCCGTGAATCGAATATCGAAATCCATGCTCAGAGGGATCAACAGCATAGTGCATTAAAACCATATCGATCAGGGAGAACTCCGCCAATCTCCGCACAAGCTCTTCGTTGTGACTGTTAATTAGCCTTGCCATCACTCCCGGATGTCATCACTCCAGATTGAGCTTCGTTCATAGATATGCATCGATGGTGCACGATATCATGCGCTAGGAATGCAGTCTTTCTCAGTCTGGTTGCGCGATGGCGAGGGCAAAAGCTGCTACGAGGCCAGAAGAAGTACCGGTATACCGCGCAGCAAACGAGATCACCTCAAAAGTGCCGCTCCATTGGGTACGAACGGCAAGATGCGATCGACTGTCTCCGCGTGTTCGGACTCTTGCCAAGATATGGTGGCTCAGGCTCCAGCATTCTTTCTCGGGAGGGGTTGTGAATTGTATCCGTAAGGCCCGATGACGGACACAACGACCGCGATCGAGGGGATGATATGCTCGGCGCACGATCCGGGGATTTAGTAGAGGATCGGTTTGAGCAGGGGTTGTCGTTACCCCCCACTTCTTCCCGCTAGGAGAGAAGGTGTTGATGATCCACCCGCAATGGCACGTCCACTATGAACCAACGGCTGGGCGTCCAAGCGCGTTCTGCTAATGAGACAATCGAATCTGATTTCTGAGCCCGAGGAACAGAAGAGACATGAATGACTACGGACACGCTAGTCTGGTTAGCACAGTCAAAAGCGGTCAAAACGTGCTACAACCCATCTTACTCTCCTTCCATACGCTGGTCTGGCTGAGCGTGTGTCAGATTGCATTGACTTTTCTAGGGGTCTTTTGCTAGAACGATAGGCCGGAGGACACGGAATGCCCCAATAATAGTCGCTAGAAAGAGCGATAGTCAGCGCTACTTGAGGGGCATTTCCCCAATAAAGCTGAGGTGACTCAATACAGCTGACTTTCGCCGAAACAAGTGGCTTCGTCTTGGCCCCTGTCATGGCTTTGTGTTTCAACAGGGTCGCAACCTGTTTACTTCAGCTCAATAGCGAACATGCAGGTCGCGCCGACCACATGGAACCGGTAGTCATTGGCTAGCTTGAAGCATTTGACAGCGGTTCAAATCTGGGACCAGAACTGAAAACAGCAGCCAATCGAGGCTGCCTCCCAGGGCGCAGATGATGAGAGTTTGAAGATCAGAGCAAGAAGTGACCGCCCCGCGCGGAGCTGCTAATGTTACCCAGTGGTTCCAGTGCAATCCCGGCCCGTCTTCTGTTTGAACCCTGGAGAATAAGCTCGATCAAGGACCGGGTACTCTTTGACAACCAAGGTGATTACTGAGCAAGCCCGGATTATCAAGTCCGGGTGCAGAGGATCGGCTGAAGTACCCGTCCAAGTGATGGCGACGCCTTCAGTTAGCGAGCACGCGCTAGGACATGTAGCTATCGGTAGTGGCAGAACTTCTGCTTGACATTGTCTTTGATTCCAAAGAAGCGTTCCGTGCGTGGACGTAGGGCTGACGAGAGCCTCTCCAGTGACTCGAACGAACCACAATGGCGGTGGTCTCGCATGCTTGGTGCACTTGCCGGATCGGGTGAGAAAAGGGGAGGGTTTTGTTGGGGCTGATGGCGCTGGTTGGCGTTGGGAGGCGGTCGACGGCGGTCTGCCAAAAGGCTAGCTTGCTTCTAAGCCGATGAGCCAAACCACAACTTCGGAAGTGACTATTTCACCTTTGGCACTTCGAAGCGAGGGCGGGGAGAGAGAGTCTAGGCCTGGACCCAACACTGGACGTGAATCTCTCGGTATCTGGATTTTGCCAAGTGCTAGCCGCCGATAGCGCATCGTCTTCCATATAGATCCACCAGGCAGGTATCGTCCAACCCAGTAGCTTGAGGAGGCTACCATGCCTGCTTCCACGGAATGGGAAAACGATACTGGGTTGACTTTGGCATTGCTGCTGCCGGAAACTTGAGATGCCTAGTTGCAGGGCAACGAATGTGACATCGAAGATATTTACTAGCCGCAAAATGTGGACGATGGCGTAGCGCTCGGATGCTCATGACTCGAATTGAGATGGTGAATCTTATACGAGATACCAGAGAGTTGTTTGAGATGAATGCTATGCCGAGCAGTTGTCAGCGGCATCAAAGCAATATCGAGCAAGTAATTGTAGCGACTCGGCTACACACCTTTGTCCCAAGCTGACGTTGCCATCTGAACAGCCAGATAGAGCGTCTCATTGACGAAGATTAAGTGCCAGGAGCAAAGATGACTTGAGTCACGGCAGCATCAATGGAGCTGTGTAGGTAATCGGCCGTGAATGAGGCTGAGGCAATGGCGTCCAGAACAGAGCCCCAGTTTGTCATTGGTAGCCGCTGAGAAATTTGGTGGCAGCGACAGTGGGTTCGTTTCTCCGGATCGACCAGAAGCAAAGCCCCCGTGCAGTTCCGCTCTGATATCTTTGTACTGATACGCGAGTAGGATTCGAGAGGGGCTGCTGCGAAATGGACTGCGGTTCCCGAAAGCCTCCGGATATGCGGCGTTAAACTTGTCATCCGTAGCCGTCCTGTTGTTGGACGGGGTTGCCCAGCCAGTGTCAGCTCATCATGGCATCCGGTCGACAGCTGTGCCACGGCGTGCTGCAAGCCAAGCCGGGGATTGACGTGAAGACATGGTGTCAAGGATGAAGTGGTGTCAGGCTTGGGAGGGATGAGGCGAGAAGGCGCCCGATGAATGGTCGAGGAGCAAGCAAGATGCGCGGCTGGCGACTGCGAGCGGCTGGGTCGCTGACAGAATGGAAGCTCCTTCCATTTTGCTCCGGCAGCTGTCAGGCATTCAGGATCGTGTAACAGTCGGCATGGGGAGCAGCAGTCGGAAATGTGGAATCGATGAATGACGGGTGATGGGGAAGTGAGAAAAGAGGGTGGTATCTCCGTTCGTCTACTCCGTATGTATTTCGGACTTGGGTTGGAAGAGGGCTCGAGGCCAGGAAGGTATCGTAGGTACGTGGATACCTCAGCTATGGCACAAAGATACTTTGCTCTCTCGGATTCGAAATAGATGGAGACGTTGGAAGTCATGGATCAATCAGACGTGTGCAGTGCCCGGAACGCATTCACCGGTACCTTGGTGATAGGATCCGCGCCTCGGAGATTATTGGTCAGCTTGAGAGACCGCGCTATATCTTGATCATCCGTTCAAGGTTAAGCCAACCAACGTGTGAAGGTGCCCCCAGCAATTGCGCCTCAGGATTCAGGTACGCATGGATACCTTGCCCATTGCCTACTGTACTCAATAAGCCTGTGATGGCCCGACAGATGTTGGTCAGCAAAGAGATTACATGGGATGGATGCCATAACCTGAGGCAGACGGTTACAGATCACCGGACTTACGGCTTTGGCACACCTTTACGGAGTACAGGCCTACAGGGCGTGAGGGAACTGAGAGGCTGAAAGCCCAGGGAGACAACCTAGGCAGATTGGGAAGCTGTCCCGCCAACTCAAAGACGAGAAACCCCCGCTGGGCCAAGCATATGTCAAGAGTAAGTAATAATAGTCATGGCTGGGTCTTAATTACCACGCGCATTTCTTTGGGTGGTCTTGAGATGGAGCATTTTATCAGATACCGGATCAGAGTCAGATAACACCCCGCCGCCTTTTCAAGGCCTCTCAGAAGTTACAGGGTGGCTTAAGAGGTAATTAGGTATGCAAAGCACGGTAAGGTACGTAAATGGGGAAAACCTGACATTATTATTTGCAACTAACACAAACCTTTGAAGGCAGCATCGAACTCGCGTCAAGCCTGTTCAGGGTCCTGCTCCTCACCGGAGCTATGCAGGGCTCGAAGGTTCCACCAAGCTCTCACGGCAGGTAAGCCCATCCTGCTCAACTGCCTCATTTCGCCAGCGGACCCTCGTCTCTCCGGAGCCTCCAGTTGATTACGACAGTCGACAAGCGGCTACTCCAGTAGAATACTAGGAATGTAGGCCTGCTAAGAAAGGCAGTGGCAGCAGTGTTCTCTTTCTCTCCTCGTGGGAATTGTCGCTTGAACCTTGCCTCTACTGCGGTACTCCGTACAGGCCCTAGTCTCCAACTACGCTTGGGGAGAGGGATCATGCAAGCGGAGCATGCGCATGCCGCGATGCGACAAAAATCCCATGTAATCGTACGCAGGTACTTGTGTCTCTACGAAGTATCCTCTGTGAATCAATGCGCAGGAGTAATTACCCGCCTGCAAGCATGACTACGCATCAAATGACGCTCTTTCCATTACAAGAGATTGAAGGAAAGAACTCTAGAGAGGGAGAGTAAGTCTAGAAGAGCAGGCGTAACATGTAAGTTTTTGACCCGTGCTTTCCCTCGATCCCATCCGCACCTTCCTTGCATATCGGGTCGTCCCTTCCAACCTAAGACACTATTAGCGACGCACAGCCGGCGATTCGCCTTGAGAGCCGAGGTGCGCTCCTTCTAGAGCGAAAACAAGTCCACAAGGTACCTTGGTCTGGGCAAGGGGAGATGACGTGGACGTCTACTACCTAGTGCCAGTGTACAATACCTTAGGATACTATGTATGTAGGTACGTTCATTTCGACAGAGAACATGCTGGGGAGCACAAGGAAACCCTGCAAGCTCCCAAGGTATTTTCTTCTTACCTACTGGCCCTAAGGCACCTGAAGGTAAGGTAAGTGAAGTAAAAAGTTCTTCTCCGATTCGGGAGGTGAGGACGGATAAGACAGACAAGTACCTAGGTTCCGTCGGAGTGAAAGTGTTCGGTACATGTGGTGTGTGTGCGTGTGCTGTCGATGGAACTCAATGGCAGGCAGGCCCTGAACAACTCTCGCGATTTACTTCTCAGGCAATGGAAGTGGAGAGTTTATAAGAAGCCACGCTAGCCATTCCGGACCTGGGTTGAACAGGACTGGATAGTGACACCAGCAGGCTAGCGCGGGCTGGTTCCCTAGGTCAGGTAGGGCTCTTGGTCATTGGAGGCCGAGTTGCGAGCGGGCGAGGACGCTGGCCCCAATTAGGAAGAGGCAGATCTGGCTCAGATCCAATTCAGATGAGATGGCCCCCTCCGATGGAACCTTCTCCCACACCCCCTACCAGACGGCCTAGGAAATCCGACCACTCACACTCCCGTCCACCCTCATCGCCGGCCTCCCCCCGCTCACCGAAGACGCATCGCAATTTTGGGTCGTGAGGGGCCAGCCGGAGCGACATTTTGTCGGAACCCAAGACATTGCGAGGGAGACTTTGGATCCTTGGGAGGCTTGAACGCTTGCACGGCCCGGACTTGTGCTCCACAGCTTTTGATCATGGGGCGCTTTGTTTCGGCCGCCGCGCGAGAGCGCGAGAGAGGGTCAATTAATACGGACACAATGCGAGAGTGCGCGACTGCCTGTCTGCAAAGTAACCTCCCAGTGACTCCCCTCGCGGGCCTTGCCCACATCTCATCTATTCGACAGCACGCTAATTGGATAGGTACATGTACATAGGTTGACGGAGGGGAGGGAGGGTAGATGGCCCTGCGGCACTTTTTGAAGTCACCTCAGGTCTGGAGCTTCACGAGGAAGAAAAAAAACACACACAAGAGATGAGGCACGCCGCACGGTAGGTCACGACTTTCAAGGGTCGTCTGATGTCCGAGGCACTTTGCATGCCGCACAATATGTTGAATTCTATCCTCGAGTACGGAGTACTCCATAAGGAGGACCTACCTTAAGGTGAGATGGGAAGGTGTCGACTGGACTGCCCGGACTACCTTAGCTAGACGTACCTTACCTACCTACTTGCCTCTACAAGGAAGATGCGGAGTACTTCACGAATGCTCTGCCGTCTACTCCGTACAGAGTGCCTGAATACCTCAAACGAAGTGGCTGCTTACCTCACCTGCACCGTCCAAGCCACATTTTCTCTCCTCTCCTTCTTGCCCTCATTTATGTAAGCACAGGGTGCACCGGGAGGTAAGGTAGACGAGACATTGCAGCAACATTCCTCCCACAGGGAAGAAGCCGCCTTCTGGACGGCTCTTTTTTTCGGCCCCCTTTTTTCTATTTGCGCTCTAGGCAGGAGCAAGCAAGGTGACGTAGCTAAATTCTTTTGCCGTCTAGAATATGCAGGGTGCACACAACGTCACGGCCGCATGGGGTGACGTATTTTGAGTGAGGCCCGAATCCAACCTCGTCTTCCCCCCAAAAACCACCGGCTCGCCTGTCTTGCACTGCTGAGCTTTGGTTTATTAACTGAGGCCCGGCCCAAAGCGGACAGCTTGTAGTACGCCCTCAATTAGTGGCTTCCCTTCGTTTCTCAAACTACCTCGTGGACTTTTATGGCTTTTTCTCTCTTTCTCTCTCTCTCTCTCTCTATCTCTCTACCTCTCTCTATCTCTATCTCTCTTTATTAAACGCAGAGGTTGTGGCGTTCTTTTTGCGCATTGATTCTCGGGCAGCTCGGCAGTATATACGGTTAGCACCCTCGCTTCGCCTCCACCGTCCTACGTCAAAAGATTTCCGCGATATCAAAGAAGGCTGTTCGACAAGCCACGCATGAGCAGCCAAGATGAATAGGGCCCCAACAGGTCCATTCAGCCTGTTGTTCAATTACATTCAATAGGAATGGCAACGGGCTAGGAGGGTGCTCGGTGCCCCCGGGGACAGGCGAACGAACGAAAGAGGGGCACACACAATGGACGCTGGCGGGGAATGAATTGCTTCCGTCTTGTCTCTTCCCCCTCCATCTGTCAACCTACCTTACACCTCGATCCCGTCCAAAAGACCAAACGGCTCTCGTCACTGCCCACTGCCCACTCGCCGGGCCTTTCTTTCTTTGTTTCTCACCCACTCCCGTCTATTCTCCCTCATCAGTACATCTACTTACTGAACAATCTGTTACAGATGTCTACCTCTTCTTCCCATCCTATCAAGGGTCTATCCCGGCACTGACTAAAACATACTGGGATGTGTCCGTACGCCCATGCTTTCCCCCAGTACCTAGCTCTAGTGAGCTTATTCCGCAGGCTCGGCATCAGAGACATGGTCAAAGGGCTACTAAACAATCTGCCCTTGCAACTTTGTATGTGTGTCTATCAGACGCTGCACATCACTCCCAGGAATGAAAGGATGGGCGACTAGCCCACTGGCGGGAGACTCGATACCTTACCATCTTACACACGCATTGGGCGCTTCGCTACCGCGGAGGGGCTATCCTGTTTCTGTTGCAGGGCCCCGGACCGGCTCCGACCAAATGGATGCTGCTCAACGCCAGGATAAAGCGGGTTATGTACTAGTGACAGACGACAACCTTACCTCTCTACTCCGTACCTTTCCTGCAACCTGAGTTAGGACGCGGCAGACGCCCATCCACGTCCATCCACGCCCACACGTCAGCAAATTTCATCGAGCGAGACGGACCGGCCTGTCTGACTGGGAGGTGACAGGAGGAAACTGGACCTTGGTGGCCGTCCGTCTCCGTCACCGTCACCGTCGCCAATGTCTTGTCTCTGCCTCCTGCTGACCCTTGCCACGGCGGAGCTGGCTGCTGGAACAAGCAAGGTATCTATCTGTAAGGTAAGGTAGGTAAACTACGAAGACACTGCAGATGGCCGGAGCAATCCATGCCCTCCTTGCGCTGTCTCTACCACACACACGCTCACCCTCACTCACCTATTCACTCACATACATACACGCACACACTCTCTCACTCTCCCTCTCTCTTTCTCTCTCATATCCGTAGACACATACCTACACGCACGCGCGCACACTCACACACACTCATACACAGCCACCGACTCTGGCGTATGTTCCTAAATAGGCGAAGGTTGCGTGAGGCCATGTCGCGGGGAAAACAACGTGGAGCGGTCGCCTCAAGCACAAATCTAATGTATCCATACATTGCCTCCTCGATACCTCGCTCACCTTACTAATGGGCCTGGTCAACTAGCTCAAGACCCTTGTAAGCTAATGTCTCCTTTTGTTCTGGAAACCCAGGCTGAACGGGATGAGGACGGTAACCAATGACTCTTTATTTTACCCCCCCAAGGGCTTGGGCGCGGCACAACCCATCGCATCGTATCGCTCTCACAAGACACATGGCGCATCTCATCTCGTTCTACCCGTGTTCTCAACGCAACCAACCCATCTGTGCCGCGCTACCTATCGTTGGCACACTACGGTTGCTGTTGCCGTTGCCGTTGCCGCCGCGCCGATGACCACCGACAAGCGTGTTCGCCTTGTCTAGATTCGGGTTCGGGTGCCTCAGCAGCAGTGAAACTTATTTTGAGCCAAGTCTGTCGTCCCAACCTGGCTGTTGCTAGCGTGCGATTCCCTGCGGCCTCGAACGGTCAGTTCTGCATATATTATGGTCATAACTGCCCCCCCAAGACATGGAACGGGGCAAAGACTCATCAACATACGTCCTCTCTCTCATGGCTCCGCTTCGTGATCTGGTCCTGCTAGTAGAACATCGCTTTACCACTGCTGGGCCGTGTCGGCGTCCCCTTGCACCCCTTCAGGCCTCTCTCTCAGGCAAATCGAAATTGTGCATCGCGTATAGGGTTCCTGTACAGGACCAATCTCTCTTCCAACGCTTCATATCGAAGGCGCATAAGCAAGCAGTCACAACTGCCGCTGTTCGGTAGCTTCAGCTTCTTGCCTTGCTGTCGTCGCATATGTCCGTGGTTTGAGCGTCGCTGCCGTTGCCGTTATCGTTCTGGTTGCCCTCGTCTAAGCCCTTTCCTTCCCGCTCCAGAGTGCGTAGGTTGCGTTACTGCTCTTCGACAAACGCTGTGACGGGGAGTCGGGCACGACTCCGATCAAATACAATTTTTTTTTCTCTCTTGCCGCATCTTCGCCAGCCTTCTGTTTCCACACACAAATCCGAAAGGCTGTGTACCACACATTCCGCTCGGTTTTTACCGGTGGTGTCTAGCAGTCAACAAACAACATTCGTCGGCATTGTCGTCCCTCGGTGTAGTCTTTGAGTCCACCCGCAGCGCCGGCGGTACCGCACGTTCCTCTCCGACAAAATCGAGATCCAAAAATCCAAAAATCAAGAGAGAGCGAGAGAGACAGAGAGACAGAGACGAAGAAAGAAAGACACACTTCCGAGGAACAAGAAGACTGAGTAAAAACAACTGGTGCACGGCATGTGCTCCGGGTGACCCAGACCCATATCCCACCCCGCCTGCCGTGCCGTTTCTCTTGGTCGAAAAGACGGGCACCGGTTCCACGTCTCCTCCCATCTCCCATGTTGAACGAGGTTTCTGCACCTTGTTCAACTGGTCGACAACCTCATCGGGACTCATCTGAGTCTCGCCAAGGACCCTCGCAGCCACTTCAACTACCTCTCGTCACCGACGTCCAAAATCAACTTGCATCTTTTGCCCCAGTAGCTCGCGGATGCTGCGCCCGGCCGAGAATCGCCCTGGGTCATTCTCCTGGCCGCTGCTGCCCCCTCATCGCCACTAGGGTTCTGCAGACTCAACGACCCCAGACCATTTGCCTAGGCTGGGCCTCTTTTCCCGCAGGTCTCGACCATTCTGTCTCTCTTGTCGCCCTGCCTAGCCTAGCATGCCACCCTTTCGCCTCAACATCAACTACCAAATCTCACTGAATGACCCGAACCCCCCTGGATTCGACCATCCTCCCGAACCCCTTCACTATTAGGTGAATAATGAACTTCGATTCCAAATCTGTGGCTTCGAGCTCAACGGGGTCGGGCTCCAGCCGAATGTACCAAAAGAAGGATCGTGGCCCTATCGCCGCCATAGTAAGTTCAGCCCTAATCCTCGTACCTATCCTTACCATCTCTAGACTGGCCTTGTGGTCTTCGTGTCTATCACCCCGAGGGCTTTGGACAAGTGCCCAGTGGTAGATGATGGAAAGGCGAAGGGCCGTTACCTTGATCCGCGAGAACATGGAGCCGCTTTCTTTCTCCTCCCTCTAGGCGTGACACGATTTCGGCCTGGATTTAGTCTGACATCTCTGTAGGCATGTTCGACTTGTCGTACTAGGAAGCAGAAATGCGACGAACGCAAGCCAACCTGTGGCTTCTGCGAAAAGAAGGGGCTTGACTGCTTCTACGGAGACCCAGTACCAACGAAGTAAGTCAGCGGCCCTGGCGCGACTCCTGGGAGCGAGATCAACCTTTGCTGTCCTTCTTTGCCCGTCTCTCTTAAGCTGTAGTGAGCCGACGATCACGTCCTAGAGCAACGCTGTCAGCTCAGTCTGGACATGCTAACTGGCCATAGAAAAGACAAAAGCTTGGTTGAACTACTCGAAATCGTGAAAAACATCAACGACAATACCAGTCAAATACCGCAACTGTTCGCCCAGCTCCAGAACATGCAGATCAGCGTCCCGTCTTCTTCACAGTCTGAAGATAGTGGCGATGACGCTTCATCGACAAGTACTTTGAAGGCCCAAGGCCGGCCTACCCCGAAACCCTCGCAGCAGGTTCCATACCGATATGCGTCTGCAGTCACCAAGATGATGGCGTGGCCTGCAGTGAGACAGAAGATAGAAGACGTCCAGCCCAAAATACCGAACCTCCAATCCGCCTTCCGGGAACCCGACTTTCCGTCCGAGTTGTTCCATCAGCAAGGCCAAGACCGGCGCCTTCCTCGAGGCGGGTTAGAAACGGCGAGCTATCATGAACGTATATCGCTGGGCTTTCCAATGGAAGGGCCACTACCACAGCTGACGGCGATGAGCTACGCAACGCTTGTAGACCGCGTCAACACGTATTTCGATACCTTTAATCGGATCCATCCTGTTCTAGATCGTCAATATTTCATGGAGAAGATACTACAGGACGTCATCGGGAGCGAGTTCGAGGAAAATGCGGCATCTACGTTGGTGTGTCTAGTGTTGGCCCTTGCCGAGGTGGCTCTCGTCGGAGGATCGGGCGGTGCCTTTGCGGCCTTCGAGGACCACCCTGTCGGTGAACCAGTCAGGACGACAAACGACTTGGAATTCCGGCCGCCGGGCATTCTGTTCTTCAACGAAGCACGGCGGCGCTTGGGATTCTCAATGACAGAGTGTGCTTTGGAGAATGTCCAGATGTATATCTTGGCGGGGTAAGTTTCCCGGAGCCGGGTCCGGCCGCCCGGGCCGCACCTCGGAGTGCGGACCTCCCGTACGGTGCGAAACTTTGACTAACCCGGGATTGGCTTGACCGACGACAGGCTGTACTATGAGTGCTGTTCTCGGCATGTGGTGAGTGAACACCTGAGGGGAAGACTGTCCGGACGGATTTGGCTAAACCAAAATCTCGCGTAGGAGTTCTGGAGAATGAACATATCGGCGTCCCTGGCTTGCCGTGCCTTGATTACCAGGTAAGTAGAAGCAGCAACGTTGGTGGTGGCCTGTCTGTCTGCAGCTGGGGCTGTCTGAGACTTTAAATGGCTGTGGTGAGGTGCTGATCCGGAAATGGGCTGACGGACCTTTGTAGTAACTCTGCCGAACTTCGCTCAGTGCGCGGCGATCAGATCCGCCGCGCCTTTTGGTATTGCTCCATCATGGAAACGTACGTGCATCGCAGATTTACAGTCCATCCCGAGAACCCCAACCCACGCCTCCTCCCCTGGCCCCATCGAGCCCCCAATCCCAGCCCCTGTTCTACCCATGGATCTTTGGCCAAGGCAGCCTCAGCTTGCGGATGAGCAAGGGACTCCTGTTGCATCTCCTTTGTTGCTATTTTGCACTTCGTATTCCGTTACTCCGTATACCTTCACCTGTGGCAAGGGTTGCTCTTCCCGCCACAAGAATCCGTCATCTAACAACCGGTGCTTTGCTGCAGCGGTCTTCACCTGGAACTTGACCTCCCTTTAACCGGCCTCGAGAAGCTAGAGGCGAGCATGCAACTACCAACATTTTCGGCCTATGCTCATACCGAAGATGCGAGTTTGAGTCAAAGTATTCACAACGACAGGAGATCCAATTGCGGTGAGATATTCCTACATCAGATTTCATTGCGAAACCTGGGGGTCAAGATCCACAAAAGCCTGAGAAGAAGTGAGTTGGATTGCCTTTCTCCGTCGTACCCCTCCTGGTTTTGGACCCTCTCTCCATTTCCGTCCATATTTCCATTTCCACTTTCTTCCCAGTCTGGTCGACGTACGTCGATAACGCCTTGTTCAGAGTCTCCATATGCGCTTGGCTTCGTATTCTTGGTCTTTTGCTACCTGCGTCCGCCTCTGATGCGCGCCTCGCGTATGGGCCCCCTGGATGGGCGCAAGTGCAGCGAGCCGGCTTCTCCCCATATGTCTCATCAGAAGAAATCTCCAATATTTTGACCCCCACTGACACGATGCATATGCACCAGTTCTTGGAGGATCCACTTCGAGATCAAACTGGCATTCGCCTGATCTAGCCGACTCTCTCGAAGATCTAGTTGGTGATTTGGCTTCGCAGCTCGACCAATGGCACACTTCTTTGCCCAGCGTCTTGCATTGGGACAGGACGCAACATTTGGACGCATTCCAAGCATCCTTTCCTGTCCTCGATCCGCAGGTTCCTGACCAGCACTTTTACGCACCGCCGACCTTGTATACCGCCGACGCCATGGAAGGGTTGCAGTCTGCTCCCATGCTGGGGTATCTACATGATTCACTCTACACCAATTCGAACGATGTGCTCGAAGCTATACTACGGTCCCGTTTCTACCATCTCGAATACTTACTATTCCGACCTTTTGTGTACAAAGCTCTGCATACACGAGCAGAAAATTTGACTGAGACAGACTTGTCCGCAACCAAGAGATTTTTAGAGGCTTGCCTCCTCTGGCCCATTATCCTTCCGCCTGCCGCTCAGCACAAACGCATGATTCCTTGCCTCTACTTTTGGTCCCAAAACATCCTCGGCATACTCATCTTCTTGCACCTATCTGCAACGCATCCCACTCTCTTCCAGATTCGACAGAGCCGTTGCGACTCAACTTTCGACGAGGCAGCGAACATGACGATTACGCAGGGTATCAACTGGCTTCGGGGCCTCAAGGATGAGGACAGCTCTACACGGTGGTGTTGGACGATTGTTCAGGGCTTATATCCTGACAGACCCATCATGCAGCAGTAGAACCGGGTCGCTATGGGCCAATGAACGAGAAAGATGAGACTTTGGATAATGTTACCAACGAAGCGGCCCCAGTAATCGAAGGCTGCACTTAGATGACTTAGGAAACGGGAAGTCCACGGTGCACAAAACCGAATTGTGGATGGTGCAAACAGGCATAGAGATCTAGCATCGGGAGACGCAAGGTTGCATTCTTCATCGGGCACATGGCGTTCTGGTTCCTGGGGCACACGACTCGCATCATCGGTATCATTTTCATCACTAAACGTATGAACGACGACTTGGTTGAGTGATTGGGCCAAGCAATAAGTCGCTGAAGCGCATGGACGGTTATAGAAGCAAAGAGGTGTTGATGACGTTGATGGCCCTATGGCATTATAGGATTAGCATGTGGCTTGGAGCAGGCGAGAGCTATCAGTCCAGCGTGGCATTTCCACGCTGGACGCCGGGGAGTCTTCTTTTCTTCGCAGTATATCTGCGGCTTGATTAATTTAAAGATATCTCTTCTCCGAACTTACTATCTATCCGTCCATAGCATCTTCTCAAGGGTGGCGGATGGCCAAATCTGTAAGCTTATCGAATTCTCTTCTTTCGACCTACCCTTCATGCCCGATGGACGACGGATGAGACTAGTTGGATAGCGCATTCAGGAGGTTTTCCTCAGCAGCCCTCTTAAACTTTATATTCACATTGAAGAGCGTTGATGTCTTCAGTAGGGTAGAGACGGTAGGAGGAATATGGAGCCCCTGGGATGGAGTGAGCGCCGACCTGCCCAAGAATTGGCGGCAGCAACGTGATGACGTAGGTTCACGATATGCGCCTTCCGTGCCCCAAACCGAACCTAGCCTGCTTAGCAGCTTCCCGGGATCAAGCTGACAAGCGCAAGAGTCCTGTAAGGCATTCCTATGGTAGGAGAGTGCCCCCATAGCTGCACAAGAAAGTTCGGTGATTCGTTGTCCTCGCACAGCTCTTGCGTAGATGTTTGGTCGGGGCTGCATCTCTCCTCGTCACAGCACTACCCGCCAAAGAGGGCGCCGACAACATCCCTTTCTTAGGAGTTAACGGCTTGAGATTAACAGCCTAACCATCAGTTCCAATACGAATAGCTTGTATGTATCATTCAGGTGAGGGTCTTCTGCATCTTGCATTCGCTGATATGGAACGCAGCATCATCAGGAGGCCATATCACATAGCCTGCCATCGGCGCCGACGTCATAGCATTCCTCCTACATCATAAGTAATGGCGAGATCAAATCCTTTCGTCGTGTACAAACGCGACGCCAGGCAACTTGCATACTGGATGATCCACGCATCCAACTTTATCTTCAAGACACGGAAAAGGGACAACGGCGCCTAGGAGTCGCCTATCGAGTTCAACACAACCGGACAGATACATGTCAACGATTTCCAATCGGTCGCAAAGTTTGTGAGCAAGCACATGCAGGCGATACCGCCTGCTACATTTCGACTATTCAGATCCGTCATCAACGCGAGAACGGAGCATCTAGCCTTCTTGCGACGCATCGTAAGCGAGGAAGACCCTCAGTACGGCAAAGACATCAATATTCACGACACGTTTGTCCGACTCGTTACCGAAGCTTTCGTTGCCCTCGGCGGAAATTCCTGGATAGAGACCGAGCAGTCAAGAGGCGTGCAAGGTCGATCGAACACCAGCAGTTTGACTCCAGAAAAACTTGCCGACTTCATCAATTTCTCGGCATTGGACTTAAAAAGCCTGAGCCTTGAGAGTTCAGGAGAGAATTCAAGTGACAGCGTTCCTGTCCCTCTTCGTGGATCCCAAAGGCGAGCCCAAGCGAAATCGGGTAGAGGGGGCAAGGGCAAGAAAAAGGCGAAGAAGGCCCCCGGTGCCCTATTGAACCAGGTACCTATTGAGCAATACAGCATCGTCGAAGCCGATGGCACTGGAGAAGCCGAGTCCTTTATGGCTGCTTGCGCAATTGCCAAGGAGTGCGTCGTCCTCAGAAACTATCTCCAGAATGTCTGGCGCGAGGCAGCGTACTGTGGCTTGCATGGTGCTATTGCCGGTACACTGTCTAAAGTCGCTATTGAAATGGTCTAGGATACCGAATTGGAAGTCTTCAGCGAGGTCCCAGAGTTACAATCATACGAGACGCTTGTGGCGGCCATCATCCGTGGAAACCTCGAGACTGCACAAGGCTCATTCATGAAAGCTTTGGCAAAAGTTAGTCCGGGTGATCAGCATGGAGGAGCCAAAACGACCTCTATCGATTTGAAAGAGTACATTCAGCTTGGCACCTACCGGGATTTTGTTGATTTCCTCGAAGACTATCAACAGTCAGAGGATGGGAAGCCTACTACGAAGATGCTTATCAAGATCAAAGACTGGGATCCCACGCTAGACTTACAACATACTACGAAGAGGGAAAGATTGAAGTGGCGAAGATCATACACAATCAACTGGCTTTATGATCTCGTCAACTCCTATACAGCCCCTAAGCGCAGTGATGGAGAATGGGTGCGGCTTGAAAACTTACCCAACTGTCCGTTGGCGGGCTCTGAACCGCTTCTTGGTCTTCAGGATTTCGCGTGTTTTGTCGTCTCGTTGTTAATGAAGAAGCCAGGAACGGATGTTCATCAAGACATCATGCCTCACCGCGTCTTTCAGCTACAATGCATTGTCGATGCTTTCACCGTATCATGTGGCTGGACCAACACCACTCGGCGGGGGCATGTCATTGGACCACGATCTCCGGATACGCTTGGCCCGATGAGAGACATTGATGGGTTTCTGGGACGCAGACCCGTAGGAAACGGTAATCAGGAGAGCAGCGTCAAAGGCAAAGGCAAAAGCGGTACCAAACTGTACATCGGTGACATTGAGCTATCTATAGGCGGCAGCACAAAGGATGACAGCAACATTCAAAACGACGACAAGAACTTGGGGTTCAGCAATGGACTTCTTCGGTCTGCCAACTTGATGGCTCACTTTTACGGGGCAGAACTCCGTAACGCCCATAGGCAGCCAATGATGGATTTCGTGAGCGTCTTTTGCAGAGAGTTCGACTTCCTGGGCCAGTCAGTGCCAATGACTGGCGACATACTCCCAACATCCCGCTTTGATCACACCGGACTCAATGGTATGTGGAGGTACTCTCCGTACCTCTGTGGTGTGGGAGTGATGGAGGGCCTGGAAAGGGTCTACCGCACAAGCATGCTCATCTGGGACAGCCTCGAGGAACCGACGGCAATGATACATCTCCACAACATGCTTGTACAGCAAGGGCACATAAAGCAGCCTTTGGCTCACTATCAAGTACTACAAGACATGTTTCGAGATAGCTTCTTTCTCGATGGCCAAGTTCCACGGTCCAACTTTGCTGAAGCCTTCCTTGGCATTGGAGAGCTCTTATGGGGTGATGGCAGAGTGAAACAAAAGCCGGCCCTCCCAAAATCAGCTGGATACCATCGCTCAGTCGACGTCAGCAGAAACTTGGCCTTCAATATCAAGTCTCATCTGTTGATTTACCGAGAAGCGAATTGGCATGTTGAATGGATACCGGACAAAGAGCTCAATCCACGGACTCGTTTGGCCTTGCTCCGCGCTTCGAGGCTGGTTGCCAATACTCCGCTGAACAGCATGACCAAAGATGAGAAGAGTCTGGTTGACCGCGTCAAGAAAGCTTTGGGTGTAGACGATCAAGAGCTACTGTCCCGAGGGAATGCCCTGTTGAAGAAGCTCGGTGAGACACGGCCCCACCACTCCAGCACCGGCCGGAACGGTACGCCGATTGAAGTCGTGTCCGGGGATCGCGTCAGGCCTAGTCGAGTGCAAATACTCGATCTGATCAAGGGAGACTTATACAACGATATTTGTGGGAACCGCTCTTACTCCACATTCAACTACATACTGTTGTATGTCAACATGATCGAAACCTTTGAGAAGATTGAATACGAACTTGCGAGAGCACAAGATTCCGACTGCCAGAGCATTCTGGAGTTGGGGACGAGACTTCATATGGTTGATGCACTGATGCGGAAAGAGCGAGAAAGGGCGAGCCTCAAGATTGTGGCAAAGGTCTTGGAGAGCCAGAGGGAGTTGCCATGTCGCTATCCCCGGAACGAGAAGCCTGTGGATACATGGTATCAAGAAGAGGATAGCTTGGATTATGATGGGAACGAGATATTGTGCTCAGTCATGTGAAGATGAAAGCTCACCTTTGAGTTGAGGTTTCGTGGGAGAGATGCCTGGCTGTATGGTCAACTGTCTTGGAGGATTGAGTAGACTTACCGCCAAGTTGCAGCGATTGCGTGAGTATGGTCATTGTACACAGTTGTATTGGCAGTCAGACTTTCAATAAACTTCCAGCGATGAATAGCGGTCTAGAAAGCGACCTACGATGACTCGAGAGGACTCTGCTGAAGGTATCGTGAAGGCTGGAGGCAACCCGTCCCCATCACTCCTTGGACGTGAGCATCGCTTATTCACAACATGGAAGACGAGATAGCCAGAGTACGAACGTCCGGATATGATTGCTTGAAGTGCATCGGTTCAGAATGACGAGCTTCGTGGCTCTTGGGAACATTTTGAACTTGTGACATCCATCCCTCTCCCGCTTTGCTCGAGATATGGCTCCGCCCACCCCGATTGATACCGGACGTATGCGCCTGGAAGTTGGTACATGCTCATAACTACCCTTTCATCTTCAGAGACGAGAGAGTGAGAGTATGACGGCGACGTGGAACCGGGAGCTCGATGGCTTCAATGTCCGTTCTTGACGCGAGGTAAGTAAGGTACAGTATCGAGGACCATGTCCGGGGTTTCCAACTCCCGAGAGACATTGAGGAGACCATCTTCACTGAGACTCACGGACTGAGGAGTTCAACTTCAGAGACAGGACATTGCCAGCTCAGGCGCGGTCTTGAGCGTAGATGAGCCGCCGGCATCGTGTAAGCGGAGTCATCTTGGACGAAACCCAGACTGCTTACCGTGTCATGCTCGCGGTACTACACAGCGGACGACGATGTGTCGACTCCCACCCACATCGTGATGATGGAAACCGCATACTTCCCGGTTGCTTTTCACACATGACATCCAACGCGGGTTCACCAGCATACACCTATCTTCACTCACCCTTCCTCTTACCTCATCTCACGATCCCACCGAACCCCATCAACCCCACCAACGAACCTCAGAAATGCCCAGAGCGGGGCCCATCCGTTCCCGCCGCTTTGCCTTGATCCTGAGATTGCTGCCTCGGTATCCACCATGAACCAACAGCACTTGTAGTGTAGTGGTTATCATCCTCGCCTTCCACTTTCCACGTTTCGGGATATTCAGAATCAGCGAGGGACCCGGATTCGAATTCCGGCAGGTGCAATCGTTTTGCATTTTTTTTTCTCCGTCTTCAGCCTCAGCTCCTCTCTTGCGAGTCTTCTGTAACGCCGCATTTTGGTGCTCATTTCCCTCTGCCAATCGCTCAAATCTCCTGCATTTCTAGTCTTTCGCTCGTCTCATGATGTTCGTATCCACGATGCATGAAAGTCGACATTGGCGTTGCATATACTTTCTTCACACATTCATCGTCAGACGACGGCGGGCCTTGAAAACAGGTCTCGATAGGTCTCGTGAGCAGTAGTGTCCCGCGGTAGCGAGGGTAGCGAGTGTCGAAATGCGTCTCGATGGAGTCCAACCTGAACTCAATGTCTCTCGATCATGAGACATTTTTTGACCAAACTCTGTGAAAAGAATTGCCAAAAATAACAGGGATGATGAAGAGTAGGGCGGACGAACAGTGAGGATATTCGAGTGTACTTACACCAGATGTCGATGTTGTCCCACTTTCTCTTCGAGCGATGGCTTTTCCCTCCCACGTATGCATATACACACGCCTCTCGCTCTCTCGCATCACATCAAGTGAGGTCAAGAGACCACTTTTTTTTCCCTTCTCGTTCGTTGAGCACGCGAACAACGCACCCACGCGCGCGCGTGCCCTGAGCGACTACAGCCGAGGGAACTAAGGTAACTTACTGCGTGTGCCGGAAAAAAAAAAAGAAGAAGATCCTGTAGCGCCAATTCTGCCCAGACTGCGGGCGAAGCCAAAAAAGTCGAAGACAGGAGCGGCGCCAAAGCGGGACGTGGGACTCGTTGGAACTTGTCCTGTTTTCTCCCTCGCTTGGGGTTTAGTCTCGGTCCATAGCGCAACATTGTAGTGCCTCGGATGTTTCTCTCTGTCTCGCTTTCGTTCAGCCTCGTCTCCTCTTCTTTTCTTTTTTTGCTGTTTCTTCTCCCTCCGGATCGATTCTCCTCCGGTTGAATTTCTCCCCCGGGGGTGGGTTGGATGGGCGGGAAGGGCGAGTTTAGGCATCCATATCTCTCCAAGCCCACGATGTCGATGAGGGGGGCGTGTCGTCGTCGTCGTTCACCCAGAAAGCAGGACTGGAACGTCAAGCGGATGGACCCGTGCACACCGTGGCGTCTAGATTCACCAACGACATTTGATGTCTCCTTCGCGCTGGCGCCAAATGAGGGAAGAGAAGAAAAAATTGAACAATGAGGCGTGGTTCCGTTCCCTCGGTTGAGGAGGAAGAGCCTTGTTAGCCGCCCGCTGCCAGCCGGTGCCTTCGACGCTACGAAGTAGATCAGTCAGTCAAATCGATAAAAGGGAAGGATGGTCGAAAAAAAAACTTGCTCGTCGTATTCTCTCGTGTGGCTTTCGGGTAGAAGTGCAACATCAACAAGCCTTGCATCTTTCTGCCCGCAAAACCCTGCCCAGCCTACAAGCCACAGAGAGCCAGCGCCATACTTGAACCAGGGCGGGATTCAAGCTAAGAAAGGGACCAAAGTCACCAAATCCACCTCAAAGGCTCATCGTCCCAACCCCCTCTCCCGAGGCCCATGTAAGTGGCATGGGAGGTAAACTTCTTACCTCAGTACTGTAAATCCTGAGCTAATTAGCCCGCTAAGCCCCCAACGACAAACGGCATACAACGCTCGCATGCCGCGGACTGCTAGACAGCAGGACTAGCCTGGCGCTAGGTCCATCGGTGACGTGAGCCGCGAGCCGGGCGCCACTATTGAAAGTATATATGTCGTACGGGATGATGAGAGATTGGAGCAACAATGGAGACGAAGAGAGCCCTGCGGCAGTGGTAGAGTAGGGACGGGTGCGGTCCGGCGCTTAGAGCCGTCACTTCGTCTGTGACTGCCCTTCCCGCCTCGTATCTCTATATTTGACCTTTGTTTGCCGGAGGAGGGGGCCAGTCGCAGTAGCATGAAGGGGGCGTACAGTTTGACAGTGTACTACCACCGAGTTGCTGCCAAACGTACATGGTTCCTTGTCATCGGGTATCCTGCCAGAGGGGGCATCGCTTGGTAGCCAGCAGTGTCATTGGGTTGCGGCTCTTGATAGACGTCTGACGATCTCCCTACACCTCTCTACTCTAGCTTTGGTGAGTTAGGCTATCATTGCTGCCCATTCGTCGATCAGGCTTGCATCTGCCCCTGATAGATGATCCAACCAAATGCTCTAGAGAGAAATTCGGTGCCTCGGGTTTGCAATCCACTGGTTGTCACTGGTCCGAGCCGTCCCAATTACAAATCGGCCCGGTGTAGACATTCCGGACTTCAACATGGCATATGGTCGGAGGAAATTGGCCGGTCAGGGTTGCAACATCTAGTACGGAAGCTTCGTACGATTTCCCACTTCTATCTGCCGAGCGCTGCAGTCCTGCTCTGGGATGTCAGAACCAAATAAATTCGCTTCTTGGGTGATGTCCCGCTCTTTCTCTCGCTGTCTTGTGCTGCGCCGTCAAGCTTTCTCGGCCGGGGCTTGGCCCGGCTCGGCGTGCAGTTTCCGTAACCGATAACGACGTCTCTCCAAAATGTCGAAATCGGAAAGCATCACGTGCGATGTGACACAAAGTTTGTTCAGCTTCCCTAATAAAAATAAAAAAAAGAACGTAGATCTTCAAGTAGTGCAAGCGTCGTCCGTCAAACAGAGGTCTTGAGTGGTAGCAAAGTCAGGCATTCGTTGTGATTTCAGTGTGACGCAGACTGACGGCCCAGAGGCACTCACAAGCGCCTACAGTCAATAGAACTGGGAAGAGCACGGACTGGACGCAGCACCGAGATCAGACGGCGCCCGTATTCGTGCCAGGCTTGCTCCTCCATAACAGGCGCAAAGAACTCCCCTCCAGGCTTCTGTCGTTGGAGTCGCCCGCGCCTGGAAGCGAGGTAAAGGCACAAGCGGTCCGGGCCATCGAGCGGGCGATCTATGCTGCTGCATAATGCAAGACTACGTGGGTGGTGCCAGCAGCCTAAGCCTCCGAGCGTGAGTCGGAGATGAAAGCACGCCCGTGCTCGTGTCTCCAATGTCGGTTTTCTACGCCAATTCTCCCGAATCCTTGGATATGGAGGTCAGGCGGCTGGTGCGGGGAAAGACGGCCGTCCGGCAAGGTGATCAAAAGTGGTGGCCGAGCGGCCCAGGGATCTCTACAAGCTTGATTCCGCCTCATCTTGCCGGAGCAAGACGCACGTACGGATAGGATAGCCTTTTGATCGTCGTCCAGAGAATTAGGAGACGGGAAGAAAGAATGTTTGCTGGTCTGCGTGGAGTTGACAAAGAGCTTCTCCGTCCCGACCAAATAACCCAGACAGGTGAGCGCCACGCGTCCACATCCTCTAAGAAGTTTGGATGATGTTTCAGTCTCCCTCGCGGTCAGACACGGCGGTAACCCAAACAACGGGTGCAAGGCGGGGGAATGAAGAGAAGCAAATCGTGGGAACAAACCGATACGGAGCTGCCGGTAAACCCGGGCCCCCGGACGGCCATGTCTCTTCCCCTCCCGGACCGTTCAATCCTCAAGATGAGTGGAGCAGGGCACCGTGACCGTCCACAAAGTCTCCGGGTCATCCGGGTGGGCTAGGCCATTGAGTGTCTAGGCGACCCTGACTTAGAATGCTTGCTAAGTCACTAACAAGTTGGAGGCTTGCCAAATGAGTTCCCCAATAAGCTTCAGTGCTCCGAAGTTTAAACTTAATTGAGCTCATAAGAACCTAGCAACAGCCAATGAGACAAGTCATTTGCGACAGTGGTGCAACGTTATGATTGGTGTGATTTCCCGAAAGCGTCCATGGCCAATGGGGCCGGTTGATGGAAGGGGGAAACAAAATAAAGATGGTGGCGCTCATACTGAGTGTGATAGTTTGAATCGGGGAAGTGGTATGCCACCACGGTCGCAGTGCCATGTATCCGTAGCGCAACAAGCTTTCAGCTTTTCCCCTCTCGGGGTCCTCTTTGTTCCTTTGCCTCACTCTTTACTCTTCTGCTCTCCTCGCTACAACTTCATGCGTGCTGTCGCAAACATCGTCTCTTCGTCGATGCTTCCTCATTGACGCGCTCAGACTACGCACGACACGTCTTCTCGTCTTCGAAACACAGTCGCCATGAGATCTTCCGCTGTAGTCGTCGCGCTTGCCGGCTTTGCCGCCGCGCAGCAGAACGCGCTACCCACGTGCGCTGTACGTTCCCCCTGGTCCTACTGATTTCTCTCGTTTGCTAGAGTGCCAAAGATGCTCCTAGTCGCTTGTGATTCGTGTGCTAACGGCCGGATTGCGAATGAATAGCAAGGCTGCGTGAATCAATACACTACTGGCAGTGGCATTGCTGGCTGCAGTCAGATCGACGTCAAATGCATCTGCTCCAACTCTGGCTTCCTCGACGGCATCGCATGCTGTCTCGCCGGTGCCTGTCCTCAAGCCGACCAGGACACCGCCGTCAAGTACGCAAAAGACATCTGCACCGGAGCAGGCGTCACCGTCCCCGATCAAGTCGTCTGTAAGAGCGCCAACTCGACATCATCAGCCACTGCCTCGCAAACGACCGCCTCTGCGACCGGAGCTACGGCGTCCGCCTCTGCTACCAGCACACCGAATGCTGCGCCTACAATGGGTCCGGTTGCGTTTCTTGGAGGTCTCATTGCTGCCCTGGTCGCATTGTGAACTTGGATTGGAGTCGGGTTGGCGGTTGTAGGATAGTGGTTGGGAAGTCCGTGCGAAACGGTGGACGGGCTACGCTGCGCATGCTGCTCTCTCTCTCTGGTAGCTTCTGGAACGGACTCGAATGATACGGTGTTGTAATTTTCGCGTCAGCTGAATAGTTGTAAACATTTTATTTCAACTTCGCAGATATCAACCTCGCGTTGAACATGTGTTAGGGTGAGATGATGGCGAGAAACATGCGTCGCCATCGCAGTAGAGCAGAAATCACGGGACGATGACGCTGGGATGACGGACCGTCATTCGTTATATCAGATGCTGGTTGTCTGACATCTGAGTGGACAACCAGCATCTGAGTGGCTCAATCGAGCCGAAACATTTTCCGGCCGCGCATGTGGCTAAAGGGAGCTCATTAGCATCAAGTGTTGAGAGTCAAGACCCCTAGACCCTGTACTGGACGACAAATATCTGCCGAACGGCCAGCGAGGATGACGTGAGGAACGTCTGTGAGCCTCAAACCGTCCGTTCACCGAGCTTGTTCTGTGCACTCGTTCTCAAGCTGCATGATTTGCTCCAAGGTTATTTTGGGTTCTCGATGAATCTTCTTCCAGGGATCTCGAATGTGTCCAAAACACCCTCGGGCCCCTCAAGTAAAATAGTCATAGAGGGGAAGCAAGCGGTGAGCGTGTTTTGGTATGATCGCCTCCAACCCAACTTGACTACGGAGTAGAAGGTTGCTTCAAGACGACATCAGGTGACTAGGCTCAAGGGTTGAACACATCATGATTCGCTACCAACTTCGCGATTGAGCAGATGCACAGAGTTACTGCCGGTGGTGACTCGGGACTAGGCTTACAATTAAGTTGCTGCCGGCCGTCACAGATGAGCGGACAAGTCCCCATTTGAAGTTGTCTCCGAATGTTGAAAGTTCTGCCAGAAACGCGGCAGCAGAGAAAGCTTGAGAAAATAGCCGCGTCTTTCAGCATGATGCTCTCAGTGACCGGGAGACCCCGTCGACGGAGATGAGGCAGTCGTCTTTGCCGTCTCCGCCGTTCATGAGATGGGATGTTGCGATGGAACGGTAGCAGCCATTACGGTGAAAGTAGATCGGGCTGTCTCCAGTTTTTCCGCGCCGTGTACAAATATATCAATACGAAGGTCGTTGGGAGGGGAAACGTGCTTCTTCCGTGACCATGTCCGGACGTCGTCCCGACTGAGCGATACCTTATCTAGACCAAGATATACTATCTTATCTTATCCAGTGCGAGTTTCAGATCCATGGCAGAGAGGCTCTTGGTACAGGGTCGTCGGGAGACAAGTCCAATCAGTGCTGACAGCAACAAGACGAGGCCGAGATTGTTTTCCGGCATGGGGGCCGGGTGGGGATATTCTTCGGTCCGTCGTTGCCACAAACACTGTCGTGCATACGTCTCCGCTACGTGAAGGGTGCCTTCGGACCCCGGGCCTTGACAATGGTAACTTCGCGGTGATGGGATTTCGAATTTTCCAGGATGTTGTCGGCCGCCGACGATAAATGGCAGGCATGAGCAGATGCTACACCGTCAAAGACTCGGCCCGCGGAGCTTGCATCCCCACAGAGGCACCGACAAAGCAAGGAAGCCTTCCACCCAGCCGAAGAGCAGGCGATGCTCGACAGACATGAGCCGCGCTGACACGCAACCACTGCCGTCTGCAATCTGTGGGTCTAGTTCATCGACCTTGTGAGCCGGTTGGAGCTACGCGCGTTGGTGTGAAAACGTCAAAAATCGCCAGATATCTCAATCTGGTATAGGGAGATGCCATGGGGGGGCGTGAGGCCGGAAGTCAAAGTACGTGCGGTCTGGTGTGAGATTGGTAGCATGCCCAAGGTGAATGGTACTACCTAGACTTTTGTGTCGTGCCGTGGTACGTTGTCAATTTCACAACAGTGCGTCGATAACCCACTTCTGCCTCTCATCTGCAACTTTGTTACCGACATCGACTCGAGCCTTCGTATTCCGGATATCCAGGCTATGCCTATGTATGTAGAGACTCTGCGGAATGGAGACGCACCCCTCCTCTCTCGCTTCTCCTCCATAAGGCGAGCATGGCTTCGAGGTCGAGCGGTCTCTGCAAGACTCTCCACTTGCTGTCAGGCTTTTTTTGGGTTGACCCCGGCGCAAGCATCCCTCATAATACCCCTTCTAGTCGATAGTTGCGAGCATGGGACAAGGAGACTTTGCCCGTCGGGTACCTGTCAGAAAGGACTTGGAACCACCATGATTCGCCCAAATTCCGATTGATGCGATCATCCAGCTTTGGCAGCCGCCGTGCAGGGAGCTGACAAGGGCAAGGGACAGGGAGATCAGATGAGGAATTTGGGGTTGTGGTGTGGGGAGTAGGCCGGATGGCGCTTTGATCATTTCGAAGTCTGGTGTGAAACCTGAGGGTGGGTATGTCGACGAACGCTTTGACGGTGACTCCTGGCTCTCCGGCAGGGGAGAGCAGCAGCTCAAGAGCTGCAACGAAACATGAGTGTGAAGAAGGTCAATGGTTGCCAAGGAAGCCAGAGTGCAACGAGCGACGCCCGCACTCAACGGGGAAGATCGAGGCGATGGCGAGGTGCAAGTATTACTGGTTTTCTTTCAGGTGCTGGATATCATGGTGTGCGTTCTTGAAAAGAAGATGGAGGGGCTTGCTTAGTTACTGTTTGCAGGGCGCTCCCCCATTGGTGGGTGCAAGATCGTCGAACGTATTCCGTCGTCCCCGAGGACCCATCTATGTATCTTGGGTTGGTGGCTCTTCTCGAGTGGGAATTGTGGCTGTTAACCGGAAGCAAGCTCGATGAAGAACATGTCCATTGACTGGGAAAACAACGGCTTCGCCGCTTCGCCGTACGTTCCGATTGCTAGTGTACTGTCAAGCTCCTGACCCGTCAGCCTTCCCTGCTTCACGTTACGTTGGGCAACAGACAAGGATCCATGGCCTCGAAAGACTGACCTTCGGGTAGCCCTGAATTTCGGTAGGACGCCTTGTATAAAACGCTGTTGCACATCAGGCACGGGATCTGCTGGCCTGCCCCAAGGTCGAGCTCGGAGCTGGGCAGGACGGGCGTTCAGTGTTTCTGCGAGAAACCAGTCGGAAGGTCGGAACTTTTCTGCTTCCCTGCTGCGTCATTGTTTGTCTTGGACGCCTTCGATGCTTCTCTGTTAGCTATCCGTACGGATACTCTCTATCTCTCCTGTGTATCCGTACCGGTCCAAGCCACGCCCCCTGTCCAGCCGAGTGTAAATCGATCACATAATGCGTAGAGAGCTGTTGCCGGTTTGGCCCGCTTCGCAATTGCTAGTGGGATAACAATGTATTGTTCCACCAAAGTCGGCATATTCCAAGACCATCGCTGTCATGGGGTGAGACATGCTCGAGCTCGTGGGCTAGTAGCCACAGCGTCCTAGGAGGTACGGATGCTCTGTACATTACGAGGCGTGGCTACCTGAGGAGAAGAAAAGATGCAGGGTCATCATCTGTCAAATCCCATACGCCCCTCCCTTGGACGATGATTCTGCACGCCTGGATCTGGAACCAGACTTTTTAAGATTTTGGCAGGCCAGCCCGAAGCTCGGCAATCCGTATGCGGCTGGCGTCCGTCTCTCTGGTACGACGTGACCTGTTGCAATTGACCCCACGCAAGCCAGCAACCGTCCCATAAAGCTGGTGTTGTCTGTGTGCGGTCGGATAGGCACTAAAAAAATGGACGAGGGCCTTGCATTTGCGTGGATGCCACAAAAGCAAGCAATGCCCCGGGTCAATCATTGAGTTGATGGCGCGTCCTGCCGCTTTGTGCCCTTCTCCATCGTCGCTTTGTGCCCCTCTTGGGAATGTCTAGTGATTTCCGTTCTTCTACCCGTACGGAGTACACCTGCTCATCTCCGATCTGTCCCAGATGAGATCGGCTTGCATCATGAACAGCATACCCTGGCAGAAGTTGTTCACTGACGTTGGCCGCATCAAATTGAAGGGAACATACATTGTCCTCTCAGACACCATCCAGAATAGGGAGGTTAAGTCGAGATGTCAAAAGAACTTCGGAGCTCTACCAGTGCGGTACATGAGGTTATTGGATGCGGATTCGCATTTCAACCCTCGACAAAGGTTCTCTCGTTTTGTGTCGTCATAGCGTTACCGGCGTCTGGGGCGTTGAGGACGATTGGACTCGTTCAGTTGGTACGGTGCACGCCAACTCTTCCGTAGGCGCCCGGAGTGACATTTCCAAAAGAACGCCTGAGGGGCAGGCTTCCGTGGAGTGGGGGTCTAGCAAGCCACTGATCACTGATCCGATCATCCACGAGCACAGTCCCAATGTCTCAGACATGTTGTAACTTGTATCCCTAAGGATTGTCAGGTATGCTCATCTGTCAAGCTCTCAAGCGATATCAGAGTCAGACAGTCAGCCCAGGTGGGTGGCTGAAGGATGTTGAGTTCTTTCGACCTTGACGCCTTGTCGTGGCGCCCAGTAGTAGGAACCGCGGCTCCGCCCTCCGGCTTCCGTTGACAACGCACTCCACTTTCCGCGAGACCTTTAATCTGCATCTGCGTTCTATTCATACGGAGTAGAGGACTAACGTTGGCATGTTGGCTGACCTGCCAGATTATTTGTCTGAGGTCCAGTGCCCATGTATTCGTGTCCCGAGCCGCATGGTGTGCATGTTGACGAGGTGGACCTCACAGGGCAAGCCGGGGTCAGCTTCCGAGTACCGTTCCATCAGGCACCGCTGTAAATAGACGTTTGGTGATGCGATTGTCAACACAGAAGTGGCCTTAACAGACAGAGATATAGTGCAGGCAAGGGCGTCAAATGAGTTGATGTGGGCCACTGGAATACTGGGTGCGCCAGAAACCATGGCATGGGTCGATCTTGGTTCAGTGGTTGCAAAGTGTCGATAGCACAATCCAATAATTGGCATGTTATTGCATTGAGGATTGCGGCCGAGGGCCAGATATTGGCGTGAGCTTTCGAGCATCTCTGTCGCAGACGGACGGTCCCTGCGGGGTGTCACATCGTAGACACGGCGATTGAGACGACAAAGACTGCCCGCTTTCGACTCTACTGATCGTTTTGCCAGCTCGTACTTTCTGTTCAGGACGCTCCAAAGGGGATAGCCGGTGTCACGATCTTGCTTTCGTCCACATTTGGCATCGTACTCCCATTGCGGTCTCCATGGCATTTGGTGTCGGGCTGTTGACCTGGCACATGAAGCCTGCATGGTGTTGCACTCAACCATGTCCGGACCTGGCTCCGGTGTGCTGTACCAAGGGAACGTCCGATGGACAGGTAGGGTGTCTTGATGCTAGTAGCACCAGCTATAACGCCGTGGCAATGACTATCCTTTCACAGCGGCTCCAATATTATCGGTACCAGTGCGAGAATGGCTGCGTTGGGTGTTTGACCTTCTTGGCCAACATCGTCTGGGGACTAATAAACGTTATGGAATGCCGACAGGTACGTCGTCCCAGGGAATTCTGCCTTGCGACTTGGTCGTAGAAGACCGCTGGATTTCTCAAAGGGCCCGCGCCAAAGGTGCATGTTGGGCTGGTGTTACCAGAGAGGCCTTGTTAGAGCAGAGCTAATGATGAGATCGAGTCGCCCATGCTCTGGCTGGTTTCCGTCTTCAAGGTATCTCAGCTATGGCACAGCTAATGCAAACAGCCCAGGCGAGCAGGGCCAGGTCGTAACAGAGCAAAGCAGAAGTGTGAAAGATTGAGCGACGTTATGGGGCCCGAGGTCCAATCTCCTGCAATGAATGCAGTGTAACCGTGTATGCCCGGGATCGCACTGGGCGAATGGTGGTCAGTAGCAGTCTGAGCCTCCGGAAAAGCCATCTCTGGGAGAAAGCGACGTCGATTGGAGGCAGCAAGTAGCCACCTATCTGTCAATACTATCTGGTGGTACGGGTGGCGTGTCCGTGACAGGGAAGATTGAATGCCACCCTCTTAGTACCAAAAGGAAAGCAGATGTGTGTGACGATGGAGTGCGAGGTGCCGTAACAGGTTGACTTGGTTCGTAGACAAGAACCAGAACAAGGCCAATGACAAAAAGTGTGAGTGGGTGCTGGCAGGTGGGCTGGTGGTGCTTTGACCGCGAAACGACGAAAAGAGCCGACGTGGATTCGGGCCTGCTGCGACTGACTCTATCCGTGAAGGTGACGGGACGGAAGAGGGTAAATAACGAGTAAGCCAGCACCAAAGGCGTCAGTCAGAAGAGGGCCGGCGACGGGGGACGGGAGACGGGGTCCGGGGGCGTCGGTACACCGTCTTGGTGTGGGCGTCTCTCAATCGAGATGTTGATGTGTGGAGAGGCCAGACGTTGCGCGGAACATGTTGGGCATAAAGAAGGGAAGTGAGTCTGTATGCCAGGGGCACGGCTACAGTCTTTTCCCCTAAATTATTCATATATTGGTGAAGCAAAGCGTGAATTGGCTGGTATTTCTTTCTTACGGCAATCGGAGCCTGATGCGATTCGAGCGCTTTCAGCCCAGTGAGATGCTAGTTCGCTCGGCGTGATAATAAGGTGGAGGAGGAGAAGGAAAGCGATCTAAGGACAAGACAAACTCTGATGAGGGGGTTCTGGAAACCAGGGGGGAAGAAGAAAGAGGTGGTGTGTATGAGCGTGTTTGCTGTGGCCTCTTGTGCTTCGGATTGAGGTTGAGTAGAGTATCGAGTGTTGAGTCGAGCGTCAGGTCGTGTCGGCACATGGATTCATCATTCATGGGGAGCAACACTGCAACAGGCACGGGGCCAATCTAAAGGGAAGGTGCCCTACATGGGTCTGCTCCTTCTGGATGGACCATTACCTTGACCAGGGCCCTGTATCACGAAGTACGTACTCCGCACCTAGCTTACACCTTACACCTTGGCCTTGACCTTGGCTTGACTGGGTGATTGGGTACAAACCACGAGGGCCAAGTACCAGAGAAAGAGCAGTGGGCGCTGTCTTACCTCATCTGTGTGCCATCTATGTGTGCAATGCTTTCCGCGTGGTCCTTTACCGAGGGCAGTCGCGCCTTCTCATGCGCCTGCACCTCGGACTGGGTTCAGATCGCAGGCTGGGGGACACAACGCGGCAACTGCCCATGGCTGAGAGATTCCTTGGTGCGAATTCATGCCTTGGTTGAGCATCAAGCCCAAACGGAGCCAACAGCAATGATGGCCATTGCAGCATTGTAACATCGAAAAAAGAAGGTAAGGGCGGGGCAATATGTTTCCGTTTCTTTGCTTTTCAACTTCATGTTTTCTCCCCATGGACCTCATTGACTCGACGTATTAACCCCTCAAGAGCTCTTCATTCCCGGGGGGCAGCAGCCAAGAAATGCACCCATGTCTGGAGGGTTGCATGAGGGAGAAACGTCGGGACTCAAGCAAAGAGCTCGTAGCACTGCACTGCCATTGTACCATTACCATACAGGTCAACAATGGAACTTACAAGCACGTCCCCCAACAGCTGTGGCAGCTGGAAGTCACCGCTTCAGTCTCGCAGATGATATTTCGGTGTGAAATACCTGGCCATACCTTGTACTTGATGGCTGACCCTGGCGCGAAGGGCCTGTCACATATAGGAATACACCTACAGATACATCCCCTTCCTTACCTTACCTACCTTACTAGGCAGATCACACATTAAGAGCTTATAGCTTGCCATCACTGATCAGTACCAAGATTTTCTGCATATAATGTCTGGGGCGTCCAGTGAGAGACATGCGGGCACGGGGCTGAAGAAGGGAAAGAGCAAGGGGGTGGAGAAGAAGAAAGCGGATGAAGATGGAGATGAAGAAGATGATGATGATGATGATGGGTGATCCTCCTGAAGGTCCAAGGCCTACAGGTACTCTCCAAACACAAGGCGAGAAAGGAAAACTGCCTGCATAGTTTGGGACGGGAAAAGGAAAGCATGGTGAGGAGGTACCTTTTGCGCCCACCTTCTTCTTTCCTCGTTCCTCCCATGCCAACAATAAGTAATTTGTCGGCAATCAGGTAAGGTACCTTACCTACGGTACCTACCTTACCTTACCTACCTTACTGTCTGAGTGCCTTCTGATGATGATAATAATTCAGTCACCTATGATGCCCAGAGAAAGCACCTGAGCTAAGGAAGTACCTCAAGGAATCTAAGGTCGGCATGGAAGTCAGGCACGATCCGGAATGCCTTCCCTTCCTTCACCGGGCTTACCTTCCCGTCTTCTCGACGAGCCTGCTGCCCGGTCTGCACCTTCCCGGTGTTCCTCCCCCCTCCAACTGCACCTGCCCACCTGCCTCCCGCACCCGCACCCAAGGTAAGGTAAGGTCGCACCTGCACATTGCACATCCCGTCGACTCCACACCCACCTCCAGCTCCTTCCTATCGACATCCGTTCTGCAGTTTCTGCAGTGTGCAGCTACCTCGCGCTACTGCTGCAGAGCACGGCCTTGCCACTGACAATTTTCTCTCCTTTTTCTGCATCTTCATCATCGTCTTCCCTCCCAAATCGTGCCAATTTACGGATACCTTCCTTACCTTACCTTCTCAAGGTAGGGATGCATACGGAGCACACTTTCATCAATCCTTGAGATTGAGAGGCTCAGAGCAGCTGGCCCATGCCCGCGTCTGCCCAGTCACGCCACTGCCCACATCCATTCATATCGAATCTTGCTTCCTAGTCTACGGAGTACTGCATTTCAATTCGTCTGTCCGCTGCATATCCTACCAACAGGGGCCTGACGCCGCACGCCCGCCATCTCTTCATCCCTCCTTCATATCATGAGCTGATCCAGGCTTCAGATTCTTGTCTCCTCTTGACTCTGGCCCTGTCTCCGGTCTCTTCCCGAATCGCTTCACTCAGCCGACTACCACCACCATCCCACCCATTCTCCAAGGTGTACGGATAGACTCAGGTCGTCTGTCACTCACCTCTCTCGGCACGGCTTCTTTTTCGTCTTCGCTTCGCTTCATCATGCTGGTCTCGGCCGTGCTAGGCCTGACATAACACCCCCAAGACGTTGCACTTCGGATCAACTCAAAAGACGTTTCGCTCCAAAACGGGCATGCCCGAGACGCTTTACCGTTCCTTTGCCGATATGTTGACGATACCCTGGGTCCCATCTTCAGCTCTAGACATCGGAAGCCGACTGCCACCCTATGCTCCCACCTTGGGCCACTGCTGCCGCCGCCATTCGGCGCCGGCCATGGCAATAGCGGCGCCCATCATGTCGTCTAGGTGTCGTCTACTATAGTAGAGTTTGGACACCGCTTCCATAAGCCACAAAGGAAGGGTGTTACTATAGACGTACCAGCCAACTCTGTGTCGTACGCCGACTTCGCCGACGTTGTTCTCTAATCTCGTCTCGCCTACTCTCTGCCGCAACTGCACAACCCGCTAATATCGACCATCTCAACATTTGCGTGCCTTGAAGCAAATCATCCACACCCCTTGCACGGTACTTCGACTGGCTGGACTCGACATCAGATCCTCAGCAACTCTCTGCTATTGATCTTGCAACAACCACGCCTGCACCCGCGCCATCAATGTCACGCCCTACTTTCTTGCGTCCCTCCACGTTCCCCAACGGCCCCCCACGGCAATTACCCTTTCGCCTTCAGGCCAATTCGTCCATGCTTTCGGGACCGAATTTGTCACGATTCTTTAGTGATGCTGAAAGACACCTACGGGCAGCCAAATGCCGCGTCTCAATATCTCTCCAAATACATTGCATACATACGTCGGTCATCACATTCGCTACTCGCTTCAAAGCGCTTCGAATCATCATCGCCGAGCCAACGTCACTTATAGCCTGTCCTTGTTCAGTAGGTATTCTCTTTTCTGTCACTTGCCTTTTGCGCCGAAAAGCAAATTGGGGCTGGCCTTCGGAGTAGTGTTGAGTGGATGGATGACTCTGAGCCGCAGAGGTGTTCCGAGGTGGAGGCGGAGACACAGCTCACCCTTCGCTCGCTAACCCAGCCCTCGGTGCCTGTGTCTCGGTCTGTTGGGACAAAGACATCCCGCCCTGACACCTCCCGCGAAGAGAGACCAGCTTGGTCAGGTCGGTGCGTTTTACAGGGATTCATGCAATGGGACTGCAGACAATACGTGCTTCCAGTACTACAGAGGACCTTGGCCGTCGAGCGACGGCTTCTCCGTCTTTTGGAGCCAAGTGCTTGTGGTGGTCTTTGTGCTGCTACGCATTGTATCCTCCATTTGTTCCGTATGCACTACCGACAACAGAGCATGGCTGATTTGGGTCACTTAACGACCCGACGTCTGTTCTCGTGGCTCGCGAAGCCCAACCATGTTACAGCAGACGTCGGCAGTGGTCATCTCCCACGTCTTCTAGCCTCTCCGCGGGCGGGGTTGATACCACAGGCGATCCACGGACAATTGACGCCCGCCAGCCTGCACATCCCGTCTGAAGGATATTTCCCACGCCCTTGTTGTCAGCGCAGGACATATCGATGATCCCATCCACTGGTCAAGAGTAGCAACAGGCGGTGGATGCACATCCATATTCCAACGACCGCAACAGTGAATATCACTTGCCAGTTACACCAAGACCAACCTCCGAGCCACAATGCCATAATGTCAGCTCTCACCATTCCCGGCATGTCGTACGAATCAATCAATAAAACCAAGGCTGACCCAGACCTGTTCCAGTCCCTTTGCCCTTCTGGGTGGGCTTCAGAACCTCGATTGTGTCGCTCTTGGTACTTGGCGCCCACCCGTCCCTGCACAGTCCCATCCAGTTCTCCCCACTCTCGTCAGAGGGCGTGGCGATAGCAGATTTACCTTGCAGATGCCACGAGGTGTGCAGTTATGACCAGGGGTCCAGATACCTCCCTCTCATGTATCCCTCTCTCGTCCCCATGCCCCCGTCCACTGTCAAAGCCCTCCATCGCCTGATGGGGGAATTTCCCACCTGTACCCACTGTCACAGACCTGGACCTTGCGAGGCGGAGAGACCTCAACCCTGGACCTCGTCGTCCGTCCGTCCTAACGACCGTTTTTTTGTTTTTTTCTCTCGATGCAAGCGCTTCCGTCATGGCTCAGACATGGACAGGGTAGCTCAAATCCGTTCACAGTTTGTGTAAAACCAAAGCTTTGCGCCTTGCTTCTCCTTTCTCGCAAGGTACCTACCCTACCGCACGCCCTGGCCCTGTGCTCTCGTCTCACTCATATATATCCCATCGGGCCTCGACCAACCACACGTACACACCTTTTTGACAACCAGCCTTCGGTGCCCGAATACAAAACCAGTCTTGACCTCCTATGCTCTCTCAACCTCACTGTATACTCTTCGTTACATGCCCGGCCTGTCATCTCTTCTTCTCTCCTCCGTCTGTTCAACTTCGGACTTTGTCACGACTACATACTAGTATAGCCTGACGCACACATTTTACTCCCGCCATAAGCTATGCTTAGACAGTGACCGCGCACTTCACACTTGGCCACCGACTTCGAAACTATCTACAACTCTGTCTGTAGCATATCAACGGACATAAATTCCAACAATAAACGTAGGTGAAGCTTCCTCAGGGCCAATAATCTAGAGTACTGACGTTCGGAACAGTTTTTCGCCTGGTTGCCCATCATGTGCGACTTTACTAAGAACTACTACATTTACACCTCATGTATCGACCCGGGTGCACATTTCTTCAGAACTTCAGTCGATGGCAACCGGAGTCGTGCCTGTGGCAGTGGTCCACACGAACGATATATCGTAGTCCCAGGCCACTGCCCCTTGTGCAGTGGTTAAAGTGTGACTCCTCGACGAGACGTTTATGTCAACTTACCTTACTTGGGAGGCCCACGATTTGAATCTACAGCAGAAAACTTGAGTCTGCTGCTTCTCACTCTCACCGGATATCAACCGACGCACCCTCCCTGATGTCACTCTCACCACTTTGGCCTGCTGTGTGCCACGCGGATGTCATAAAACTGGAAAGCTCTACGATCTGGCACCGAAATACGCCTACTTATCTTCTACGCCTAATTCGATTCGGGACATGGAGAGGTACAGGAAGTACAACCAGTCAGCTGCTTTGCCAAATGGGGCGGATCCGAAGCACAGCCAGTGGGCTATCAACGTATTTTGGGGTTTCGAGATGGAGCGACACCAGCACATGCCAGGACCGGTGCAGTGGGGTTGTGGAGGGAAGCTGGACTGAGAGTGATGTCGGCACATGCCAGTCTCTCGCAAAATACGGCGACACCCTGAGTCGACTCCAGAGTGGGGAGACTGGAAGGGAGGCTCCATGAGGAGACAGGGGAAAAGCAAAAGCAGAATCACAGCAAGCGAGCACAGCACAGCACAGCATTTGTAGCCCATTCTCCTTGGTCTATTTCTTTGGTTTCCTACATTTCTTTTCCTCTTTGCTTTCTCTTTTTTCGTCTCCTTTGTTTTCTATATTTCATTGGGAGGTCAACATATCGGCATATTCAGCACAGTAGACTGTGTGTCCTCGGTTGCGGTCTGATCTGATCTGTGGCGTTTTCGTATTTTCTTTCCCCCCTTCTCTGGGCATTGGGAATTGGCGCACAAACATTGGGAAGAAGTATTGGGGAGAAACAAAGTGGACGGACGGGGCAGAGAAGATCTAAGTTGATGGTAGAGAATACTGTCTGTACACACACAATGCTGCTACATGAAGCATGGAATGAAGAGAAAACCAATGGTACCACAGTTTGTGGTGACCAAGCATGTGTCACAACCTGATCTCGTCCCAGCCGAATGTTTCTCTTTCTGTCGTGCGATGCCGTCGACTATTGAAGTGTCAACCTGACAGCCATGCGCCTCTTCCTTCACAACGGCATAGCTGATCACCACGTATTTGGTCATCATTCCATTGCGCACAGAACTAAAATTCCCACCCTCCTTGGCCGATACAGAGTGAAGCTGACTTATTTGACAGCGCTATTGCGTACTATACACACACTCACACGGGCCGCTACCGGTGTAGGATGCGTTCGTTGGCTGGAGCATGGAGGGGGTTCGTCATGAGATCCTGCAAGCTACTCCATACTTGCTGAGCTGAAATGCCAAATACTTACAGTCGTTGTTCCCTCATCGCATCGCCCGGTGCGGACCGGGCGCCGGGCTGCGGCGGGTTCGAGGGTAAAAGAAGCGACGCAGGCATCCGCGCGCGCGCGCGCCCACCGCACAAAAAAAAAAAGCTAAGGGTGTATAGCAGAGCCGCGATATACCCTCTCCACAAACAATGGTTTCTTCTTTTCTTTTTTGCTTCATGCGAGCCGCTGTTGCCCTGCCTGGTCCCCATGTTTCTGGCCTGTTTTGAGCACCCCTCGCTTCCCACTTTTACACTTTGTTGGCTCTATAACCCCTCATCTGTTGTCTCTCGTGGATCTTCGTGGGCGGCACGAGTGCCAATAGATGCCATGTTTTGCAAGTTGACTGGGTTGCAGAAGCTATGGATCATCTCTGGCCCCAGCTCAACCTCTCCCATGCTCCCATGAAGCAAGTGATGATTCGCAGAGTTCTCTGAACACGTAGATATAGCTCGGCGATCGTGTCCATAGCTCCCGCGGATGATAAGGCGACAGACAGAGTGGTGTCAGCATCCATGTACGTGTCGTTGATGGCTTGCAGCCCCCCGGGTGGAGACGGCTACCGCGCCCTCCTTGACTGGGTGTCTATGTCCCATAATATCTGTAATTCCTCATGCAGTCAGACGCTTTGATACACACAAAAGGAGGATTACTCGCTAAGCTTCGTGTCGTACGGGTGCTCCCTCGACTGCTACATGGCCCCCGCCCTCCACTCCGGTCTGCTCTTGTGATAGTGTCGGAGCCTTATTCACGTTATCCGTGGTAGGATCGCAATGGTCTCAGCACCATGCCTTGAGGCAATGCGAGACTGTGTGCATACAGGAAGCTCGATCAGCTGGCGATGTGGCCATTCCGGTGTGGAGATACTGCATACGGTCGTGTCGAGGAGGCGTTTTAAGGCATGAGGTTCTGTGCTTGAATACTATGCGAAGTGAGCAACTCAACGTAACTTCGCTGACCAGTAAGAAACTTCTCAAACCCATCTTGAGCTCGCTCGCTCGCCACGAGCACTCTTCGCCAGCTATAGGCGGCACACTTCATACTTCGAGGAGGACCGACTCTTTGGTATCCCGTCATTCTCATGGCAAGTCCGGACCCTTCGCGGGCGCCATTTTGCAGATCAACCACGCAGGTGACTCAGCCTGTCATCCAGCTTGACTGTAAGATTGTGTTTGTTCCGCCGTGGGGCTTCTAGGTTTGGTCAATTCTTAGGAAGTCGCTGAAATCCTAAACGGCGGTAAAGCTCCTTCAAAGTCGATCAGTTCCGCAAAGAGATACAATACGATACGCCGCACTGAGTCGTACGAGAAAGTCTCTGTTAGTGCTAGATGTCGATCAAGTACACCGACTCGTGCCTCAAGTCTAATAAGCATGCATCGTGACGTCGGCTTCGAGATTCAACGGACGGGGGTTCAATTGTGGAAGGCAGCGGGTCGGACTGGGTCTAAGTTTGACAGAGAGACCTGGGGAGACACGCTACGCGAGCCCTCACGAGCAGTATTTGCGCCGAATGTGGCATCTGGAGCTCCATGCCAATCTCTTGTTCAAGCCCCGACCCTGCTCATGACCCTCCAGGTACGAGTTTGAATACATAGAACGACACATTGTCCAAGTCGGTTATTCAAACAATGTTACATCTGGTGGGCTATGTTCAGTGTGTTCTGGGCCGGTCCGTGGTCTCGGGACCGAAAGGGCGGCCGCTAGCATTTGTGATGTGAAGCAAAGTCCCAAAACGGCGCCGTCTCCGGGTCCGCAAGCGACGTCGCATTGCCGATACGGTATAGTGGTCTGATGCTGCTGCCCTACGCAACTGTCCATGGGCGTCCCTGGGCTTGCATTTGATCGACCCGGCTCTCCGGACCCGTTGCTGGCAACCACCCCGGCGACACGTTGCGAAGGTTCCCGTTTACCCCGAGGCCAATGGCCGACGGAGGGTGCCGATTCCACGTCGGGGTTGCTGGTCGTTTAACCCAGTGGGATATCGTATGTTGCTGTCGCACCAGCCGAGTTGAGCGGATCAAGAAGTTCAGCCAACACCCCGTCCTTGTCCCCCGAAACCTTCCTCTGCCATCTGGCCATTTCTGCCGTTTTGCCTTTGGAAGAACCCTTGTTGTCCGCTTTGGCCCTTCTGGCGGGGGAAAAACCTAGGAAGTGATTTGAGGGCGACATTGTCCCCCCATTTATCTCAATTTGCCGTGGAGACTCGGTGCCGGGGTAAACTGCCGGCCTTATCCTAGATGTCTCCGCCGCCTTGTCATCCCCTCGTCCTGGCACTGAGCCGATCACGACGGTTCGCACCTGTCAAAACGGTGTAGTGGAGGCTGCGGTAGGACACTTGCTCGTATGATGCTAGCGAGTCAGCCGAATGATGTCAGGTCGGGATGTTTGCGCCGGATGGTTGCGATTTCTTCTTCCAGAATTAGTAGCCGGGATCGTGGTGAAGGTCGGCCGATGGCACCATGCCGACAACCTCCCCCGCAAACTTTCGGCAACGGCCCAAGGGGCAAAGAACCATCAGGAACTCAGGAAGTCAATAAGCCGACCTCCTCGGGTTTCTAGGTCGGCCGGCGCACGTTCGGTTTCGCAACGTGCGCTCCAAGGACCGGCCGCCCACCATCCAGGCCCCAGGATGTGCTAGGAGCCGCTGCTCCGGGCTTCGGACCTTAATTAGACGGGGTCAGAGCCTAGAGGGGGCTGCTGTGTCGAGGATCAAAGAAGACGGTTGTATTTTTCTTCAGTGGTGAATGGTCAGCAAGCCCCTTACCCAGAACCAGGGTACCGGGTGCCACATCGGACCCAGAGTAAATGTCAGAGTTAGTGAACCTCCGCTTTGCTACACTGGCGGCCGACATTGGTGACAGACATGCAACATGACAAGTCTGCTGTCAAATCTCAGGTTCTCGACCGCCGATCGATGGAGCGGAGCGGCACTAGTGGAAGTGGGAGATTGCATCGCTTTGACATAGGGTCGGGGCTCAGTTATCGGGATCCAGAAAACAGCCTAAAAACTGCTGTGAATATTCCCAAAGAGCTCTAGATTCAGCTGGTGAAGGCCTACGCCCAGCCGGAGATGTCCTTGATCGTCCAAGTCGAGACGAAAAGAGGTGTTCAGAATAATCGAGTCGAGGTCCAAATTTCCGAGACGAGATGTTCAGGAGAAATGGGCAGCCGGTAGAGGGTCCACGCCGCTAGGACTGTATCCATGTAAATAGTACGACCGTTAGACTAACCAAGATCGAACCCTGGAAGCACCTAGTTAGCGGGTGTTTTGCAGCGATGGGAATATCCGGCTTTGAGACGGATATGTTGGTGGACCATTGGCCTCGACTGATCCTGAATTAAGGTAAGATATCGGCAGTTGGGTGTGACGAACCGGCGGGGAGACTGTTGATGTGAGACTTGCGTGCAATACAATTTCTCTAGATATGTAAGTGGAGGAAGGTATTCCCGATTTTGCGTAGCACCTACCCATCTGTGCAAGTATTCATACTGAAGGCGCGTTTGAAGAAGGGACAACAGGTATCCCACGTATACGTACTGGGTACTTCTTAAGGAAGGCCTCGATGGAGAGTATCTTGGATACCTACTTGAATACTGAGCATTCCTGCCAATAGACGAGTAGCACTTGGAACCCCTGCCAGATTACGCATCTGCAAGTGTCCGACGATGTCAGTCCCCCGCGTACTTGGTATCTTGTGAGCTGCTGGTCAGTCACCAGGTTTATTCTCTCAATCATTGGGCAAGTGACAGCTGCCGTTATGGCGAACATGAAGTCATACAAGACCACGCCGGATGACACACGCTTGCATGAGAACTCTCACCTGCTGTTCTTCTTCTCTTTACTCGTCTTTGATTTCTCGGCCACAGATCTTTCATGTTTGTATTCGTGATAACGAATCTCTACCTGCCGTCCGACCCCGAGGACCCCCACGACAGACACCATGTGGCCTTCCGTGTGTACCTCATGGGAAGGCAGCACACACAGCAAGATCGCGGCGATAAGCTCGCCTTCCATCGCTGGAGGAATTCAGTGGCTGCTTCCTCTGCTGTCGAAGCTGCCATTTGCCTGGATTTCCTATCCGAAGATATGGCTACCTTCACATTCACCATCGGTCCGGAAGCCAAAATTGCTAAAACAACGTCAAGTAAACATTCCAGATGAAGTCGTTAGACGAGAAAAGCCAGACATCATCGCCAAACGTAAAGAAGCCCTGGCATACAGCCGCACGACTCCAGCTTCGACCACATCAGCAATAGAGACCCCATCTCACCACCTGTGCAAGGCAGACGAACTACGGCGGTGCGCACTCACAAGTACTTACATGTCGTCATGCTTCTCCAAAACAATACAAGCAATGGAAGCGGACTAGACCAACCTCCTACCTTAGAGGAGGTTCGTATAGAGAGCGTTGTTATACTTGTTGTATCAATTTTGTCGCTTTGTGGTGCCGGCTTCATCATGGCCAGCTATTGGGTTAACCCCCACTCCGAATCACTTAGCAATGTCCAGAAAGCTGACAAGCACTCCAGATCTTCCCAAACCTGCGATCCTTCCGTCATCGCCTTATCATCGGACTTGCGATCAGTGACTTTCTCATGGCTTTCAACTTCATCTGCTCGACAACGATGAATCTTAGCGGCAGACTTATCGATGATCCAGAACAAACCGACTTTTGTAAGCTCAACGGCTTCATGGCTCAGGTATTCGTCATTCAAACCGACTATTGGGTCCTCAACATCGCCATTTGCACGTTCTTCATCCTGACTGGCCAAAGAAAGCGAGCCAGCTGGGTGCAGAACCACGAAGTCGTCATTTGGGGACTTCCGTGGTTCTTCTCGGTCTTATGGGCTTCTGTGGGCCTCGGTTTGAATGGTTACCACAGCATCGGGGCTTGTGAGTATTCGTGACCAAGTCAAAGCACTTTCGTGTCATTGACCTAGGCCGGCAGGGTGCTGGTTCAAGTCAGACAAGACGAGGCTGCTCGCCAACTTCGTTCCTCGATGTGAGTCACACACGATATAAACAACGTTAGATCTACGACTAACATGCCCTTAGGGATAATCATAACCATCATGTTTGTGCTATATGCATACCTCGCCCTTGTTCTTTTCAGAGCTCAGAACAGGTTAAGTTCGATGCAGGAGTCTCCCGGGCATCTGGAGTCCGG
This sequence comes from Colletotrichum tamarilloi, assembly GCF_030869305.1. Taxonomy (NCBI): domain Eukaryota; kingdom Fungi; phylum Ascomycota; class Sordariomycetes; order Glomerellales; family Glomerellaceae; genus Colletotrichum; species Colletotrichum tamarilloi. The sequence continues at coordinate 379,233 of NW_026849408.1, read as the reverse complement.
TTACTCGACACAAGATGGAAGCAGGGCCGCAAGCACTCACGAAGGACTGGAAGGCCAATCTATGATTTCCATCAGAAGGCTCAAAAGGGCAAGAAGAGACGATGCTCAGGGCAGCGAAGAGGTAATGACTGACCGTGCTCCAGATTGCTCGCCTGTTGCTTTTGTATCCGCTTGCGTATGCCATCGTCTGGACTATCCCAACTGCCATCCGGATATACCAAGCAAGTACGAATACGCCAGCACCTTTCCCATTGCAAAACGTCGATCAGGCTTGCATCGTGATCCAGGGGCTTGTCGACGCCGTAATCTACGGTATGAACGAGACTTCAGTAGCAAGCTAGCGCACTTGCTGCTCACGTCAAGGTTTCCCTACCGTCCAAGGGATAGAAACTCGAGACGCGGACATTGCATCACCAGATATTACCAGGGAGCGATCTGCTCGATCTAACGATAGGAGAATGCGTGGAACCACACTATCTAGCTCCGATCCGACTGAAGCCGACAGAGATGACAACCCAAGCTTGGTCGAGTTGAGAGACTTAAGGGCGTAGGCTGCCCCATTGGGGTGGGAGGGGTCTTCTTCGAAGAACTTAGGTAGCTCGGATGAGGGCAGCGGACAACCAACAACACCTCTTGCATTTGCGAGTCCCTAGAATATCTGTAGTTAAAACATAGTCACTTGGAACAGTGACCATGGTGATGAAGCCGCGGGCTCAGAGGAGGTTCTGGCGCTCTTAAACACTGTGATATGGGACGAATTCCTTGGGTCGCACCCTCTACGCAGAGCATACTCATCACAGGGCAAGGAAATGGGTAGTCTCTTGAGTAAAAGGGTGGTATCAACATCTTATTACTAAGGTAGCTCATGTCCGCTTGGGACTACTATTCACGATACATCCATCGTGTCTCATTATCGATCACATCCATCGTGAACACTTGGTCGCACACAATTCTTTCTTACATTACGTGCTTAGTGCTTGGCACCGCCTGTCTGCTCCGCAGTAGAAGCGGCAGGGACATCCTTTGCGATCTTGGACTTCTTGACCAGACGCAGGCCACCGATGAGCATGACGAGGCCGAGGATGCCCAGGATCACGACCAGCGTCACCAGCGCGCCGATGACGCCCGCCACGGGAGTCGAGACGCCTCCCTTGCTACCGCTTGAGCCGGTTCCGTTGGCGTCGGTGCTGCCATCCAGACCCAGGGCCGTGGCGCAGGTGCCGGTGGAGTTGCCGCAGGCGGTGCACCAGGTCTTAGTATCCTCGATAGCGAACTGGCGCATCTGAGTGACAAAAGTGTTCCAGGGAAGCACGGTCTCGGACTGTCCGAAGAGCGGGTAGACAGTGAGGTTGTTGATGCCGGCGGAGCCGTTTGCGAAGCGGAAGCGGACAGCGACGTCGTCGGCGGCCGGGCTGGCGGAGGTGGCGTTGGTGACGAGCTCAAAGACCATGGAGGAGGCGTAGTCGACGACGGTCTGGAAGTCGGCCGAGACCTTTTGCAGCTGGGCGAGGCCGAAGAAGGACGAGAAGCTGGCGTAGGCGCCGAACTGGATGTTGGCCTTGACGGAGGAGGACTTTGCTGCGTCCTTGAGCGTTGCGTTGAGGGCCTGGAGGACCTGGCCGGCCAGCACCTTGCCGGCGACGGCGCGGATGGGGTCGCTCTCGTTGTAGGCAAGGTTCCACTCGTGGATGTTGGCGTAGTCAGTCAGCGAGCGGATGGTGGCGTTGGTGAGGAGGGAGTCGGAGGGGATGCTGTCGTTGTGGATCCTGGCGACGTTGATGAGGTCGAAGATGGAGTAGGCGTTCTCAAAGGTGGCGGCCTTTGCGCCGAACGTGCCGTTGATGACGGGCAGCAGGCTCTGGTAGAAGTCGTGGGACTCGGCGTCGACGGCGGCGTACTCGGGCGAGGAGAAGTAGTTGTTGGAGCTGACGACGGCTTTGCCGCAGCCGCTGCCGCCCTGGAGCCACTCGCTGCTCTCGGCGTTTGTGCTGGTGGAGGCCGTGGCGACGGCGTTGACGGGTATGTACTGGTATCCGCCGAGGGGCGCCTCGACGCTGGAGCCGTTGGCGAGGGCCTCGACGGTGCCGGAGGGCGGGTAGAAGCCCTGGAGGAAGGCGTTGGCCGAGGACTGTAGGACGACGTCGGTGGGGGAGGTGACGGAGAGCTGCTCCGGGAGGACGTCGTCGGTGCTCATGTTGCGGATCTGGTGGGTGGCGTTTTCGCGGACGTAGAGCCGGCCGTATTCCAGGCCGGAGGTGTAGACCTCGTAGGCGCCGAGGTCGGTGAAGCGGACGGGAGGCGTCTTCTTGGCTGTGCGGTCGCCGTGGCGGTGGAAGACGTAGATGCCGAGGACGGTCTCTGCGGCCGCGGGCATGATGGGCAGGCCCATTGCCAGGAGGTGCTTGAGTCCCATGTTTGTGATGTATTGTTGGACTCTGTGAGGGTGTTAGCTCGACTGGTGATACTGATGTCCACTGGCTATAAGAGTTGATGTATGCATGAACACATCAAGCAGAGTCCTCCACTTACTCGATATTAACCAATTGAACTACCAGCAACTTGCTGCACACAAGTCGAGTACCCGCCGAAGTGTGAAAACGGCCGATGAGATAAGCTTAAAGCCGGGTTGCAATTCCTGTAAAGAAGAAAAAGCAATAAAATTGACGGCCCGTCAGCAGTTCAGATAAACCTCACGAGAGTTGAAGAGACTAAGACGATCGGGAGTCTCCTCGAGTCCCCTCGCGCAGCCGGGTACCGCCGGCCCTTTTATGTCACAACCGACAGTCGGACTTTTCGACGCTTCAAGAAGTTAGAGTCGCCTTCAAAGAAATCCTGCAGCCCACACATGGTTCAGCGACAAATGTTCCATGCCTCCTCCCCAATCCCTAGCATGGTTCGACCCGCTTCATTGCTCTGGGCCAGTCGATGGTTGGCGATAAAGGAGGGGTAACAAGAGAAGGGTTCAAATAAAAACGCACTAGACCCATGGATCAGCATCCACCGGGCCAGGTCCTATCACTCTGCAGTCAAAAAGTACGATTTCACTGCAACCGTGGGCGGCGCGAGCGGGTGAGTCTTGCTGCTTATCCGCATGGCGGGCAATGGCGGGAATGGATGGATGCCACCACCATGCCACTCACGTCTGCGTAGCAATTCGTGTGGCCAATTAGTCAAGCTGTTCCTGAAGGCTCCGCCAATGGTAAGCTATCACCTGCAGGTCGAGGGATGTGGATGCCGGCTTGGCTCGAAAAGCTTGAGTGCGCCGCACCCTGTCCGGTCTTTGGAAGACGCTAATTAGTTGGCTTGGTGACCGACCCGGTAAGAAAGAAAAGTGTGTTCGGGGGCAGCTTTGCAGCAGCAAGCATCTCCGCTCCCGTCCGCGGGGCGGCTCGGCCTGTCGGCGGCTGGGAGATATGTATCTAAGTAGCCTGAGTAGAATTGTGGTGCCGATAGCCGCTTTGCTCAAGGATTGGAGGTTCTGATTGATAAAACGTGAGGTAGGATTGTACAAAATGTCAAAAGATCCGGGACATTTCTGTAAACGACTATGATTCGTTCAATACAGTGCCATTTCCTACGGTTCTTCAATATATCTAACAAGCTGAGCGGGTCAACAGCCACGCCCTTACGATGTCAACTTACAATCTCTCCACCCCCGGTCGATGGAATTCCTTTGTCCGCGGACTTGCTGGAGGTGATCCTCCCTACCCCACCACGGCTGATTTCTCGATGTCGATTACAACTTCGACTCCGTCTTTCGGCCGCTCTTTACGTGCTTTGAGATTTCTCCCTTCAGAAGGAAATCCGGGTATTGCATGTCGTCGTCTGTTCCAACCGCTAGTGCACCCTGGCGTCTCCAAGCACCGCCGTCAACAGGGATTGCTTGACCGTTGACGAAGCTGCCGGCGTCGCTGAAGAGGTAGACGGTGGAATCGGCAATGTCCCGGATGACGCCCCACCGACCCTGCGGCACCACGGCGTTGGCCTTGGCCTGGTCCTGCTTGCTGCTGGACAGCCGTTGCATGCCCTCCGTATCCTTGATCGGCCCGGGGGCAATCACATTGCTTGTGACTCCGAACGGGCCATACTCCAACGTCACCGAGGCCATGAGAGCATCGACGGCCGCTTTGGCGGCTGAGACATGTGCTTGCAGCGGCATACCTGTCCAGTGGAATGTGGCAGAGACGAAAATGATGCGGCCTCCGGTCAGGCCGTTTTGGCTGGGCGTGGGATTCTTCTTTGCCGACTCTACCAGGTAGGGAATGGTAGCCTTTACAGTGTTGAAAGTGCCCAAGACATCAATATCGATGACCGCCTTGAATGCATTGGGGCTCATGCCGGACAAGGGTGCGATGAAGTTGCCAGCAGCTCCCGCACTGTTGGTAATAAGGTTGTCAGCAGTCTACCCCAGGATGAGACCCTTGTGAATCGGGCGCTTACATGACGAAGTCGATGCCGCCGAGCTCCTTGGCGCATCGATCTGCGGCGTCTTGCAGGCTTTGGGGCTAGATATAAATTGTTAGCCGCAACATATCTTGAAGGAATGCGTGTGGATGAGCATATACATTTCTGACATCACAGCCGCCGATACCAATGACCTTTGCACCAGGCCTGGCTGTGGCTATGTCCTTTGCCATGGACTCTGTCTTTTCGACATTGCGGCCGATGATGCAGGCATTTGCTCCTAGGCGGACAAGAGCCCGAGTTTGAGCACTGCAAATGCTTCCTGCGCCGCCGGTGACAAAGGCGACTCTGTTGTCTGCACAAGAGAGTTAGTATTGACGGTGCTGGTAAGGTGGCAGCAGACAAAACACTATGTGCGAAAGTCACTCACTAAAGATGCCATCCTTCCAGACCGGACTCAAATACTCGGACTCGGGAATAGGCATGTTTGCAGGGACCAGATGTGGGTGATGAGGGATGGGACAGAGACAATGAACAAGGTATCACAGGTGGTTTGAGATGATGACGTGTGGGACCCTGTTTCCACAAGATTAAGGCGATAGATGCTGATTGTTTGGGGACCCTGACGATGGATGTTTGGTGGATCCGTTGGCTGCACAAAGATATCGGAGGTTGCACGAATGTCGAACCTTTATGTTACACGATGAAGAAGAAACCAAAAAGAGTCCGGTTGGTGCGATGTCTTGTTGTGCAACGGCCACGGCAAAGGTGCAGCTCAGATGGCAGGCGGTGGTAGCGCGTCGGACCTTGGGACCTCGGCAACGGAAGGTAAGGATAGACACCGAGTGCGGAGCCTTCCGCGGCATGTCAAACCCAAATGATTAGTTATTCCGCTGCTGACTCATCCAGAGCTCAGCCACGATGGGATCACGGGGAACCCCAAGACACAAGTTGGGAAAGGAGCTGCTGATTGGTGGGGAGGCAACAGTCTAACAGAGGAAAGAGAGCACCAGTTCTCTCCTTCCAGCCTCCAAACGCACCTAACCCTCCCGCACGGGGTCTAATTTAGCGCGGTTTCCTCAGTCTCCCGAACCAACGACTCTCCTCCAGGTGTGCACCTTCCCCATTCCTTCTTCATGTGCTGGTCACCGAATGCAGCGCTCAATTGACCCAGCATCAGCATCTCTGACCTCCGATCGTGATCATACATGTGTTGGATGCATCATTGCACACTGACTGACACGTCATTTGCTATCGCAGCCCAGAAGAATGGAAGCTCCAGAAGCTCGGGTCCGCAACTTCTTCAACATCGGCATCCCAGGAACCTGGCGCCGGTAATATTCGCATCGTAAACGTTGCAATGTCTTCAAAGGAACAATGTACCACGTGAGACTGAAGAAATGAATAGTCGACAGAGATTTTCTCTGTATTCAGCTGGTTCTTTCCAAGGCGTCTCTGGCAACAAAAGTTGTCACCTGCCAAGTCGTACGATGCACGGCGAAGAATACGTGAAGATATCCCCTGTCAAAACATATTCTCTTCATTAAGTCGCATGCAGCGGCTCGAGTCCGCGGCGCGGCGAAGCGAACGATTGGGTATTGCAGGGTAGTACCCCCAGTTCTGACCCGTCGAACACCCACACGACTTGCAATTGTCGTACATCCGGCCTGTTATTCTCATTGAGGCAACCGTATGTACGATAGAGCTCTGTTGGAAAACAAGCAGTCTGTACCCATGAGCGAGCTGCATCCGTGCCGCCAATATGCAGTATTTATTTCCCAGCCAAGGAGAGGGGTAAAACACGCACTCTCTGAACTCTTTAAGAGTCGCAACACAGGAACCCCACGCCTGCGGTTCCCTTCAGTGTCGGACAAACGTACTCTCTAATCTTACAGTGGACCATCTGTGAAATCTTACACAATGTGCAACGATGAGGTCGCAGGCGCAGGCCCAGTCATCATCGCCGAGGACAGGGTAACAAATCCTCAGCCTCGTAATGGACTGATGGCATCTAACACCTTGACTAGGTTTGGGATGACAGTTCATCAGACCATGCTTCTGTAAGTTGTTCCTGTCATTGCTCGAATCTGGTCTTGGAACAGTCTCTAATGTTTGGACTAGAGCTTTGCGTCGTCAACCACCAGCTTGACTAGCTCTATCTTTCAACATCGCATAGAGAATGGCAGGACTTACCACAGATATAAAGACGGCAGTAAGCAATTGATCACAGGTCTATTTACGCATGTATTCAAGGTGGCTAATTGATACAGAATATACTATGCCAAATGACGAAAAAGAGGCCGATAGACTAGGTTCGATTTACTCCTAACCTCACGCCTTGTAACCTCGTCTCACACCACGTTCAGATCTACAGCACAACCTGTTCCTCCTCACGTTTCTAAACAGGCTTGGGCGGGCTCCTCCCGGCGACAAGGACTCTGGCGTGAAGCGAGTTCTCGACATCGGCACAGGCACCGGTCTCTGGGCCATCGAGTTTGCAGATGAGCACCCCGAGGCTGAGGTATGTGTGGAAAAGGCCTTTCTGATGTGTCTTTGAGCAAATATTGATGCTAGATTCTAGGTTTACGGCGTGGATCTTTCGCCTGTCCAGACAACTGCGTGCGTCTCCGGCATCCGAGGTTCATAAAAAATACTTCAACATTCTTCAAGCTGATCCGCTCTAGTCTTCCCCCGAATGTGAAGTTTGAAGTAGACGACGTCGAAGAACCTTGGACGTATTCGAGACCGTTCGACTACGTCCATACGAGGATGATGACCATGAGCGTAGGTGATTGGTCCAAGTTATTCAAACAAGCCTTCAAGTAAGTTTCCCAGTATGTGTGACAGGCACAGACTAATCCTACAGACACTTGGAAGTCGGCGGATATTTGGAAATCCAAGAATGCGACCTCAATCCTCGCTGTGATGACGGTACCCTCACCTCAGATCATGCAATGACCAAGTGGATCAACCTGCTTGGCGAAGCCATGGTAGTATTTGGACGGCCTTTTGTTGACATCCCTGAGCTGGTGTCCGTGATGGAAGATGCCGGCTTCGTCGACGTCAAGATTGAGTCATACAAGTGGCCCATCAACGAGTGGCCGAAGGACCCTCACTACAAGGAAATTGGCGCATGGACGCATGCCAATTTCATGGAAGGCCTCGAGGCTTGGACTCTGGCTCCGTACACTCGGGCGCTGAACTGGGAACCTGAGGAGGTCCTCGTCTTCATGGCTGAGGTGCGCAACAACTTGAGGAATCGTAACATTCATGCCTATTGGCCAATGTAAGTCTCAAAACTTCTGGTCAAAATTTTACCGGTGCTGACATGGGATTAAGCTACTCGGTTTACGGTAGAAAACCCGAAGAGAAGGAGGCAGAGGAGCCGGCGACCTGAAGCCAGCCAAGGTGAAGCTGCTAACGGAATGCCGGATCAACTAACGAAGCGTTGCATGGGTCAGGAGGTATTGAAAGATACCGTTTTCTTGTCGCACAGAGAGTCAAGCTTTCTTGCAATGAATAGAGACTCTTCATCTCGTTTGATTTTGTATATTCGTGTCAGTGTGCTCGCATGGCCTGAGGTGTGTCCCCGGAGAACACTGAAGGATTGTTCGCTTGAGCTATTTTCATCTATCAATTAAGAAGCTCACTTTGAGCGATCGGAAATATCCCCTGTAGCAAAGATACGTCCGTAAGGCACCCTGCTATTGCGCCGTTGGAAGCAAGCAGTACCCACGCACCAACCTAGCACCTTGTCACCAACATCACATATCCATGTCTGGCCAAGAAGAGGGGCGGACTCCTGTTCCAACACAGATAAATGGTTCGCAGCCATTCGGATCTCGACTCTTGTCATCCTCTCTGATAGAGCCAGGGGAACTAGCGACGCAGGTATCATCGTATCTTTCGGAACTCAGCAATTATCATGTGTAACGACCAATCCGGGCCTCCGGTCAACCATGGGCCTGTCATTGTGGCTGATGAAGTGAGAGTGCCGCCCTACCTTAACGCGAGTGAACGACACTAAACTTAATTACAGATTACGGATGATAACGCATCAGAAAGATTGACGGTAAGCAATCGTTGACGTTTGACTCCGCAAAGAAGCAAGTGCATAACCTTTCCCCGCAGAGTATCGCATCTTCAACTCACAGCTTATCGAGCTCGATCCTTCAACACCGTCATGAAAATGGCAGAACTTACCACAAATACAAAGCGGGAAGTACGTTATTTTGATATTGCTGGTCTTTCAGTCGTCTGACCTTGTATCTTAGGATACAACTACCCTAATGACGAACGGGAGATGGATAGGTTAGGTATGTGCTCACATATACTCCATAAACTGTACCGCCACGTTAAGCTTATCTCATACCCAATTATTTCTTTAGATTTCCAACATGAGCTCTTCCTCTTGACCCTTCATGAAAGACTGGGGCTTGCTCCACCGAACGAGCCAGGCTCGAAGGTCAATCGCGTACTCGACCTGGGGACCGGTACTGGCATCTGGGCTATTGACTTCGCCGATGAACACCCGGAAGCAGTGGTGAGCAATCTAAAAGAGTTTAATATCCGCGGAAGCTGAAGCTAAAGTCAGGTATACGGCGTAGACCTCTCGCCTACACAAACGACCGCGTATGGACGAACATCCATGGGGAACTTTTCTGACATACTAATATTCATCATCTAGCGTCCCACCCAACATCAGATTTGAGGTTGACGATATAGAAGAGACATGGACATACCGTGAGCCGTTCGATTACATACACTGCCGTGCAATGACGTCGTCTATATCAGATTGGAGGAAGCTCCTCCAGCAAGCATACGAGTAAGGGCCCTCCTAATCTCCAAACACGTAATCTACTGATCCCTATCAGCCATCTTGAGCCCGGGGGTTGGTTCGAATTGCAAGAAGGTCATGTCCGACCCTTGTCCGACGACGGGACGCTAACTCGAGAGCACTCACTATCAAGATGGGCAGATTACATCGAAGAGGCGTGTAATATCATGGGCCGCCCTTTTGTAAATGTGCTTTCCCTTGTGGAAGTCATGAGAGAGATCGGCTACGTCAATGTGACGTATAGCACGTTCAAGTGGCCTCTCAATACTTGGCCCAAGGATGAGCATTATCAGACCCTCGGCCATTTTAACCATGAGAATTACATGGAAGGGATTGAAGGCTTCACACTTGCGCCTTTCACTAGGGCCCTCAAGTGGTCACGGGAAGCGGTCGATATGTTTCTCGTTGGCGTGCGGAACGATCTGAGAAACAGATATATACACGCATACATTCCCATGTGAGTAAATTCAACCCGGCGGGGCGACTCTCACTTCTTCTTCTAACCATTAATAGTCAGTTGATACATGCGCGCAAGCCTGAGAGGTTGAATAAAGATTGATGGTTGAGGGCACCAGGCCGCGATGAACTGAAGAATGTTGACGAAGTTGGTACCAGATGCCCCAGAGACGACAGAGGAAGAAGATTTTCAAGTAACATTCAACCTCGCGACTCTGTTACGACCCTGTGTTGGAAGTTTGAAGGCCCACATGTCGCTCATGAAGACATACAAATTGGGTCGTTTGTTGTCTCTCGAACTAATGCAACGGCCCAAGGCCGCGGCACGGGTTGGTCAGGTGGAATCTGCAACTCGATATAAACCGGCCAAAGAGAGAAAATACTGATTCGCCACGTCGTACACTCCTGCTACTTTTGTCTTAGAACGATGGGCAGCTGATTCTGATACGTTCAAAACCCTGGTTCTGTTGGAAGAAGGCTCCAACAGCAAACAATAATCCTTGTCACCAACATGCATAATTGTCTCCATTCCAGAAGAGGGGTAGCAGTTCTTGTTCCACAGATTCGATAAAATCGTTCACGTATCCGTCGCGCTCCTCTTGTCTTTGCTGCAATTACTGAGCGGATTGTAAATCTTCCGGATACACACCGAGGGCTCACAAAACTTGTTTCATGATGGCGGACAATACAACCGAACCGGTGCCTGACAATGGCCCCGTCATGGCGGCGGACGATGTAAGTCGCAGCTCCTAAATGAGCGCCTCCTCAGTACTGACTACCGCATAGTTCAGTGATGATGCTTCATCTGATAGGGCAACTGTAAGTCTATGGGAAAATAGAACCCTGTGTCTGGTATGAGCGGCCTAATGAATCTAGAGCATCGCGTCTTCCAGTACAAGTCTGTCCAGCTCAATCCTCCAGCATCGTATCGAGAACGGGAGGACGTACCACAAGTACAAGGAAGGCAGTAAGTCGATGAATTAGCCAGGTGATTTTCGCGACACTAATGAATACAGAATACAACTATCCGAATGATGAGAAGGAGAGTGACAGGCTGGGTACCTCACCCTTACACTTTTCTTCTTCCGCATCATCTCATGTCCATTACAGATCTTCAGCACAACCTGTATCTACTCACGCTCGACTACAAGTTGGGTCTTGCTCCCCCGAATGAGAACAACAGAGCCCAGCGTGTGCTTGACATTGGAACTGGAACCGGGTTGTGGGCCATTGACTTCGGGGATGAACACCCCGAGGCCGAGGTAAGGACACCAGCACCAATTCCATGCAAGAAGCGCTAAGTTTTGCAATAGGTGCTCGGAATAGATCTCACACCAGTCCCCACGGCATTGTACGATCCGATTCCTCTCGCATTGCCGCACGTGTAATATACTAATGACTCTATAGCGTCCCTCCCAATGTCAAGTTCGAGGTCGATGATGCTGAAGAGCCCTGGACCTTCAGTCAGCCATTTGATTACATCCACATTCGTGGTATGACCTCAAGCATCGGTGATTGGAAAAAGTTTTTCCAAAAGACATTCAAGTAAATGGTTTCCGGATCCGCTTACATTGAGTCTGTACACTGACCTGTCAGCAACCTTACGCCAGGTGGCTACGTCGAGCTGTTTGAGGGTCACATGCGGCCCGACTGCGACGACGGAACCTTGACGTCTGACCACGCTTTCATCAAGTGGGTAGACAAGATCGAGGAGGCCTGTAACATCTTCGGTCGGCCGTTTATCAATATCCCCAGTCTGATCCCTATACTCAAGGAAGTCGGGTTCGTGGATATCGAGATGGTCAAGTACAAGTGGCCCCTCAACAACTGGCCAAAGGACCCCCACTACAAGGAGCTTGGCGAGTGGAATCTCGAGAATTTCCTCGAGGGTATCGAGGGATGGAGTATGGCTCCTTTGACCAGGGCCCTCGAATGGACGAAGGAGGAAGTCAACGTTTTCCTCATTCAAGTTAGGAATGACTTGAAGGATAGAAGAATTCACGCCTACACCCCCCTGTAAGTCTCCTCCCCCTGGGATCGAGCAGAATTCTGTTTTCGCCTGCAGCTCTACCTCATCTCGAACGTGACTGACCAGGTACAGCTACCTGATCCACGCGAGAAGACCTCCTGCGACCGAGGCTTGAAGTTGCGCAAGGTTCGAAGATAACCTGAACCTTTGGGGGTCGGCAGGGTAGGCGATGTTGAAGTAGCTGGTGAAGCTGGCGGATGAAGGTGTGTCGAGGAACCTGAATGTAGCAAGCACAGCCTATAATGACAAAATGGATTTAAATATTTCACTCTTCTCATCTTCTCGCACAAAGACATGGCTTGACACTTCCGGAGAGGCGACACCCGTTTTAAGTCGACGAGATGAAAGGAGAAAGCTCAAGACTGGGTATGACCGGCTTCTGGGAGATCGATGGCCGACGGAGCAAGGGCGTCTTGTCTCCAGCTTTCCAGCTTGGCAGTATGGTATCGTCTAGGTAGCTCGGTAAAGATAAAGAAGACGAAGTCGAGATAACAAGACGTGATTATGCTCTTTGTGCAGGCGAGACAAGGTGATTTGTGCAACCTCGGGCCAGCTTCGGGACTAATGCAAGGCGCACGGATAATTTAAGCTCACAGTACCCCATACCGCTGACGGGAAACTCCACCACAGGTACCCACCCGCAGTCCCGGCCAACCAGGTGGTCGCCAAACAAGCAACGGAAACAGCCCCTCTCTTTTTCAGGACTTATTCCCGCGCGAAAGAGCGGCAAGCGGCAAGGCGGGAAACGTCGTCAATGAGCGTCAGCGTCAGTCAATCAATCCGGCCATTTCCACCTACCCAAAACATCTTACCATCTTGTGACGCCTAACTGGTCAGGCCGGAAACCATCTACCTACCCCCAGAACCTAGGTCACATCAAGTTCCCAGTCACTCCAGTCCAACAAAGAGTGATACGCTATACCGCCCCTCCCCGCCCCGCCTTGCCGGTCAGCAGCAAGCAGCGACCCTACCGACTGATAGTTTGACGACACATCCCGTGCCTCACACCTTCACGAACTTCGACTTTACATCCTTTCCCGCCCATCGACCGCCCACCTCCAACGCCTCCTTTCCGAATCCCTCACGAATTCCGCACCAGCCACCATGGCTTCCAAAGGAGTCTCTCTCCTGAAGTTCGTGGGAACTGTTTCCCTCGGTCTTCTGACTGTACGTTTCACCGCCCTCCCACCGCAGCTCGGTTCACCGTCGGACCATCATCAGTGACGCCACTATCCCATCCCCATCCACCCCTCCCCCTCCAACTCCCCGCATTCAGGACGCTCCGGGATGCCGAGCCACCCTGTACCCCAATTATGAAATGCTTCATCCAAGTCATACTAACACACGCGCGCGCAATAGGGCCTCTCCTACTCCCTCTCAGCCGTAACAGTCCCCTCGATCCTCTCCCTCCCCTCCGCCTCCGACGCCCTCCGCGCCTTCAAGAACCTCTACCCAACCGCGACCGCCCGACTCCGCCTCCTCACCGGCGTATCCGCAACCTCCTTCCTCCTCGCCTTCTTCCTCTCCCCGCGCGCCTTCCGCCACCCCTATCTCGTCTACGCCTCCGTCCTCACCCTCACCTCTGGTCTCGCCGAGCAAATTACCCCCTACGTCCTCAAGAGCAGCCCCGAGTCCTCCAAGGAATCCATCGCCGCCCGCCGCCAGGCCGCCCGCGACCGCGAGCAGAAGCGTAAAGCCGCGCGCATCGCTCGCCAGGAGGCGCGCATGGAGGCCAGCTACGAGGTCCTCGGCGACACCCACAGCGACGGCGCCGGCAGCGCGAGCGGCGACGAGTCTTCGGCTGCGGCTGCTGAGGCCGAGGAGGAGGCGCTCAACGGCGAGGAGGTCCGCGGCGAGGTGGACGGGTTCAGGAAGACGCAGCTCGTGCAGTCTGCCGTCGCCTCGGTCGGCTTCCTGCTGTCCGTCATCGGCATCTGGGGCGATGGTGCCATTCAGGTCTTCAAGACCGAGACTGTGATTGTTGGTGTATGAGAAAGAGACGCCCAGCGGGATGCTGAGTTGAGCAAGGGTTGTGTTGTACCCAAATCGCGAAATTGCTGCTGTTGCGTATAGGAAGCTTTTTGAGATTACGTGGACGGGAAACGATGCCCACACTATACTATACTATACTAGTACTGCTTGCCAGAGAGAAAGCCGTCATACTCGTTACATATTATCCTCTACTATACCGGCCTAACTGGACACCGGACAACATGACAAAATAGACCATTAAAAACCTAATCTACTTGCTAAAGATTACACGGTCTTTTTGTAGCGTGATGCTCTGCCTCTACGGCCTAGCCCCGTTATTTCATACCTCATTGAAGCTTCCTGGCTGGCACCCAGCCCTCGGCTCACCAGTCTTTCCACTTCCGTTCTTTTTCGTTCTCCCATATAGGCAGCATGCTTTGGAACGATCGTTCGAAAATCATATGACGGCTCAAGACTTTAACCTCTCACTACCCGCCATATCGTCCTGCGCATCCTTGATCAGGAAGCTAGTCAAGTGTCAGCGGTCAACTCAGCAAGCTAATCTTGGTGTCACTGCCGACTCACTTGTACATGAGTACCGTTGGCGGGATCGTGCCAAGGTGCCATAAACTGTGCGCATCCAATGCACCCCACACGGGTGGGAAGTCAAACAGCTCCAGACTCATGACCATGACGACCACCGCGACGACGATACTCGGCCAGATGGCCCATGTCCTCCGTGACTGCCTATACTTGTTCAAACTGAACCACAACCACATGAGGTTCTGAATCACGCCGATAATAACGTTGGCCGTCATGTTGTACGTGTAATCCCACCGCACGCCCTTGAGGTAGGCAATGTGCCCGGCGTAAAGCAGCACGCACAGCAGCGTCCACGCGCGCAGGACCGACCTCCGGCGCGGCGTCGGCCGGTCGAGGCGCATGATGCGCACCACGGTGTAGTACAGCCCGTACAGCACGCTCGCGCCCGCAGCAAAGTAGTCGAGCTGCTCCGTGGCGACAAAGTCGCGCGTGTGGAAGATTGCGCTGAACGTCCACGAGGCGATGCCCACACCCGCGAGCCACTCGTACCAGGGCCGCAGCGGGTACGACGCCGGGATGACGGCGCGGAGCTTGCGCCAGCCGTTCTGGTGGGCCCAGAGGTTGCCCAAGCTGAAGAGGGTGCTGGCGGGTTCCTGGATGCCCAGCATGCGTGGGAAGGGCCATTTTCCGTGGAACTGGACCACGCGCTCGCCGGCGGCAAGGCGCTCTTTTGTGATTATGTGTTGGCAGGCGTAGTCGCATTCGGAGGCGCAGGTCCAGAGGAGGAGGCGGCGGTGGAAGGCTGTTGGTAGGGGTTCATGTGTTAGCTATTCAGTCACCTTGTGGTGTGCGGGCAGGAAGGGGGAGAAACGTACGGATTGGCGTAGCATCTTTGCCGGGAGCGCAGTTCTCATCGTGGCAGACCTGGATCGCGAGGGAAGCGCAGAGCAGTATGTCAGTCACAAGAGACACTAGAGAGAGTTTTCTCAAGCATTGCTAGTTGCGAGCGCGAGCACAAGATTGCGCGCGCGCCTATGTTTGTGTATGTGGTGGGCACCAACTTGGACGCATTCTCGGAACTCTGGTAACCGATCGCCGTACGAGGCCTCGACGGCTACTGCGAAGATGAGGATTGCGGCGATGACTAGGAACAGAGGAGACTTTGATGGTCTCCCCGCTCGTGAGCTGTTCATGGCGTCTGCATCTATTGTCTGGTGGTGTTCGTATGCGAGCGGTCTTGTCGGCTCTCGAATCGGAGGGTGTGTCGCGTGCTACGTGGTCGGAGTGAGGGTTGGTCAGGGCGGGAGGTGGAGGGAGGAAAGTCAACATGAAGGTACGGAGTAAGGTAAGCTATGGTAATGGAAGGTATCCGTACGGAAACATGGGACACAAGGGTTCGGAGGTCTCGGACGGCTAGAGCCCTGTCACCGCGGGTTACATTGGTCGAATAAAGGTCCCGGTCAAGGTACAAGTAAGCTCCAGCTGCGCTGGCGGGGAATTCGCGTGCTTAATTGGCCGCGCTTTCCGGGGGCCATGAATTTGGCGGGGTTCATTCAATATCCAATATTAATACACCAGGCAGAAGTGCCCATTCATCCAAGGCCGAGTAATCCCCAGTTCTCACAACTTCAATCGCAACTTCGGTCTGCATCGAAATGACAAGAGCCATCATTGCGGGATTCGCTTGTGTTCTTCAGCGCAGGTAACAACACCATACGAATTCAAGCGGCTCATCCATTAAGCAACAGGAAGGACTCTGCCAACTTCTATTCATCAACCCAGATTGTCAGGTACAGTAACGGTCAAGGTAATACCAGTCCCATGTCTGTCAAGGTTATGCACTTGCTACATGAAGAAGCACCTCTGCAACCGCCGGGCGATTGCATTCTCTTGCCCGATCAAGAGCTGTCTGACCTGACACCGTCCTCGCATTCACATCGACACCAGCGTCGAGGAGAACCCTAGCCTTGGCATCAGACTCATGTCCAAACCCCAGGAACAGGGCATCCGGGCTCCCCGCCGTCAAGTGCAGCGCCGTCTCGCCGTCGTTGGTCCTCGCACCCATGTCAGCCCCGGCCGCAAGCAGGATCCGGACATGTTCGGCGTCCCCCCACGCAGCTGCGGCGTGTAGGGGAGTCTTTCCTTCGTCATCCGTCGCCTCGAGGTCCGCGCCGGCCCCGAGCAAGAGTCCTATCAGCTCCGCCGAGAACGAGGCCGCTCGATGCAGCAGGGTGTCGCCGCCCTGGCCTCGGACGGAAACGTCGGCGCCCTTTTCTATCATGAGCTTGACCGAGGCCGGCGCGTCGGAGAGGGAGTGCAGGGCGGCCGTGTCTCCTTTGTTGTCGAGGGCGCTCATGTCGGCGCCGGCGTCGAGAAGCACCTGGACCACGCCGAGGTGGCCGCGACTAGCAGAATGATGCAGGGGCGACTGTCCGTAGCAGTCTCTGGCAGTGACGTCCGCGCCAGCAGCGATGAGCAGCTTGGCGATCTCCTCCTCTCCCGCCCTGGCCGCTTGGTGCAGCGGGGTCTCGTCGTCCATGGTGCGGGCGTTGACGTTGGTTCCGGCCCCGATGAGCATTTGCACTTGCTCGATTCCGCCGTCGGCGGCCGCCATATGCAGAGGCGTTTGGCCGTCGTAGGAGACTGCAGAAGCGTCGGCTCCGGCGTCGAGCAGGGCTTTCATGGCTTCTGCGCTTCCTGGCCGCCCGGTGAAGTGGATCAACTGGTGTCGGCCAGGCATCGATGTCTGCGAGACGTCGGCTCCGTTGAGGATGAGCTCCACTAGCCGTTGCGTGTTGCCGTTTAACGCTGCATTATAAAGACATTCGTGCTCGCAGAAGTGTTTCGGACAGTCGTTTGATTTTAAGCACATGTTGCGTGACGGGGCGAAACGTGCACAAGCAGGTGACAAGACACTCAGTAATAGAATAACTGATCCGTGTCGAGGTAACATAGAGAGATCGCGTTTTTGCTTTTTGAGCAATGAGTCTTTGGCGATTAAACCACATTGCCTCAGGTGAAGAGTTGTCAATTCCTTTTGAACCTTTTCAGGAGCCATCTCTAGCCTGGGGCGTTGGTAGGCAGAAGCAGCGGATTAAACTCTATAAGTTGAATGCTAGGCCGAGAATGGCATGTATCCACAAGACACGAGATGGGTCTCCGACACATCACGACCAACAGACATTTTTGAGCGAGGAATTTCTCAGGCACGATACCCGAAGAGCACGGATCTTAGGCAGAAGTGGCAGGCATCATGGTTCACCAAGAGTCGTGAGTCGATCTAAGTGGGGAACGAGATTTCGTAGCTTGTGAATCTTCCACACGGCTCGTGAACCAAGACCGTACTCCTCGACACAACTTGCAACATCTTAGTCAGTAGGTACAATTACAACAGAAGTAGAAGCCAGTGTGATTCATTGACTCCTGCTACCTACTTGCAGTACCTTGGACCCATGGCTTCGTTGAAGTACCCTTTCGAGTTTCAGGCATCGATGACCTCCTCAATCGACTAGATCAACGTCGGGGTGGTCAAGAGGAGATTGGGAAGGCTATAAAGAGACCGACTAGCATGCAGCCAAACTTGAGACATACTGAAGTCAAGTAGCACCCATATGCAGCAAGGAATGAGTATATGAATTGATATATAGAGGCCGGCATTGTCTGAGAAGGTATTTAACAAGAGCTGATCAGAAGCTAAAGGCCTGAAGGGACGAAGAAGAGGTAAGGTACAGATTTGAAAGTCGGAAATTTGGCTTTATAATTGGGAAGTCGAGTGTTAATGGCATTGACTAGGCCTGTAACTACATCATCGCAGAGGAATATTAACGTTGCTGTCCAATGTGTCTGTTATTGACGCCACGAGTATTCCTGCTAGAATACTGCCGGAATGACAACTAGTAAAATGTCAATTTGTTGTTCTTACAGATAGAACCTAAACTTATTGGTCATGCTGTACCCTGATCTGATAGGATTAGTGACCTTCCCCAGTCAAGGATGAACGAAAAGATGGTAATCCTATGCGTCCTTCCGTCGCTAAGAGAGTCGCGACCGCAGTGGCGTTGGTAGAAGAGTGCTTAGAGTAGGATATTGCAATATATATGTATATACTGACTTGGGGGATAGGCAGGAGTTTCAGTACAACAGTTAGACTTTCATTAAAGAAGTGAAAACATATGGAGGTTGTGGCTGTTTGGAAGCGAGCTTACATCAGTAGTGGCTACTTGAATGCTTGTCTTCCTGCACTCAGGTTCAATCTGGATATGAGCACGACCCGAACGTCTCATGAGATCAACATCTCTTGTCGAGGTAAATACATTAAATGATTAAATGGCTTTATGACACAGCACTGCTATCCTGTTGTTGTGTCGTCTATATGGTATTCGGCAGTTACTTTGGAAGCTCGAACTTTCCCAGGTTAGTCTTTCAAGTCAGTGAAGCCCGATGATCACTCTCATCGTAATTCTTCAGGTTGGTGTGAATTCCGGACTCTGTAATCATCTCTATACGAGTATTCTCGAAAATTGGGCAATTTGGCCTTCTTGGTCTTCGATAGAGAGGCGGCCTTCACACAAGTTGCAGATGTCCTGCCCTCAATGACATACGTCGCCTGCCTCTATGATATAGCGACACAGAACGCCCGCTTTCTGCCAAATATGAATTAGTCGATCAAGAGGTAAGGGCACCTAGCTAGTGAAACTGTATGGATGCTAGTGTGGAATATTATCCTCGATATGAGGCCAACGTAGATGGCTCGGTACCTGCAGGGCCTGCCAGGCATGCCATCTTGGCCACTCCTTGTGACCGTGTGTAGTTTGATAGGCATTGAGGAGCCGCTATGGCCATCGTGAATCGTGGGAAGGCCATTCTGCATGGCAGGATCAAAATCTGCATAAAAATGTAGCAAACAGGGGAAGACCAGTGCAAGAACCACTGGCCTAGGCAGATCAAGTAGTGAGACTACTTGCTTCGCCATTTTACGCCCTGAGCTGATCCGATCCGAGAGAAAGGTTGATGTCCGAAGACAGACTTAGTGAACTATTCTTCTCGGGTATGGAGACCAGATCCAATGTCAGACAGTGTATATGCCGGATCAGAGAACCTCGGAAAGAATTCCTGCAAGGGCTTGACGGCATCGGGAGCCTTGGATAAGACTCGGAGAGCGTTGATGATATAATTTTCATTCACAGAATGTCGTTGACTACTGACGCACGCCCTTGTCTCCGTCAACGATCGTGCATCCCCTACTTTATTATATCCAGCCACCTCTTTCTACTTCTGTATGGCAGCGCCCGAGTATATGAAGGTGGCGAAGTTTACGATACCCGGAACCAAAGCCTCATCTTTGAGCAGCTTCTTTACGCGGAAGATGTAAGTGCGCTTAGCTACATTGATACTCCTTGATTATTGGAGGTTCAACGTGCACACTTGCCTTGATTTCAGCGTGGAACCAATCACTTTCAACCCAACTTTGGAAACATACTTATCGACTGTGAAATAGCTGGGTTCCACGGGAAGCCCAAGAAACATCGGTATAGAGGTTCCTGAAGCTGCCGAACCTCATCGGAACCAAGAGTAATGAGATGTCTTGCTTTTTCACACTTCATTCAAGAGCCTTGACGGCGTAAGAGGCCCAGCAGCCTCAGCTATCACCCCTCATTTTCTCAGTATGAGGTGGTCACAATTCAGCAGATGCTGATTACGGGTGGTGCCATTGCGTCTGGCTCTGGGACCCCGTTTGATTACGATGTGTTTCGCCGGCTCCGATGTGACGAATACCTACGGGATCCACTTGACCCGGCCCAAGACTGCAGCCGGTCGGCGGTGGGGTGGCTTTACTCGCCGGGCCCGGAGCGGTCTGACGCCTGCAAGCACCGGTGCTGGGCAGCCGCGAACAGAACATGAACAGCACAAAAGAGAAAAGAAATACCGGACCGCCAAGGAGTCAACCGGCAACGGCAATCCGTTTGTACGGGATGTGGCATAAGGCAAACAGCACGCCGAGTCCGCGGACCAAGACCGGGGGCCAAGAGCTGCAGCGGAGGACAGGGATATCAGGGACTAAGAAGTTGAGAAGCAAGGATGGGAGGGACGCGGAGTGGGTCATCTCAGCCTTGGCCCCTGTGGGGGCATTCCTGTTTCAATTTCCAAAGGACCACAAGTCCTGACGTAGGTGTCAATTTCAACCCGCCAGACCAGGCCACTTTGGGCGTATCAATCAACAAACCCGTGGCACTCAATCACAACACCATCAGACTCCCGTCGAGTCTCACTCCAATCCAGCTCCAGCCAGTCTCCATCAGCCTCTCTTTACCTTAACCTTGGTAGCAGCAGCTTGCCGCGGCACGTTGTTATTTACTGTTACGGTTTAACCCTTTATTGACCCGTTGACCCATCGACCAGTCCTTCTTCACAGGCCTCCCATACCGGCACACCTTCCTTGCATGCCGCTAAATTTTACCTCTCGAATCGGTTCACCCACTTAGCGCACATGTATTCCTGATCGATGCGCACTACGTACTTCTTTGGAGGAAGACAGAAACACAGAGAGCCATTGCCAGAGTCGGCGTTACATTGTGCGATGTGTGAGTGGTGCCTTTTGGCTTTTTTTGCCCGGGAGCTGCCCTGCAAGCATGGAACCGGCGTGTTTACCCAATGCGAGCTGGTCTGTTATGGCCCATGGGTTGGCCGTTTGTGGGAGCTCTGGCCACTTAACTCATCGTCATCCCAACCCCAGAGCCCCCCCAAAGATGCACACGCGCCAGCAAACAGATCGCTGACGAGGACCTTGACCTTGGCAGCTGAGAGATTGGGGGAACGCCCGTCCGCACACTTCAACGCTCCAATGCTCTCCGGCTGTCACCGACCACTCACGGCCCTCGCCTCATCCCAAAAACCAAGGCTACGCAACGCGCACATTCAATCAACTTGAGGTGAGGGACGAGGGAGAAGAGGAGGGGGACATACAGATGATGGAACGCCAACACGTTGTCAACCGATAAGCCTCAAAACCAATGGCAGGAGACGGGTCGTTGCTTACTTTTTTTTTTTGAAGGCAGCAGGAAGCTACCTAACTTACGTAGTGTGGGTTGATGCAGAGCAAGGTGGTCTACGCGTAGTATTACGGATACTCACACACGAATAGGATCAGATGGAAAGACCTCGGACCTGGTTCTTACACAGGAATTAGCTTATTAGCATACTGCATGTCTCTCTACATGGAGTCAGGTGGGTTGATTTGCTGCAGCAAGGATTGCGGACTTGGACTGAGGTGAAGGCCCGGTCCTCCTGGCGCTGGCCTCTTCAATTCGAGGGATACAAATCAAGGGGAATCTCGGAGGCCGCCTTCAAAGGTACCTACTTTACCATATCCACCTGGTAGATAGTTGTGAATACAAGAATGGCATTGTGCTTGGGGGCGAAAACTTGTCGATGACGGCCAGAAAGTTGGCCATCGCCACAGCAAAGAAGCCAGCACTCGGCCAACACCACTAACGGCACCACCAAGGCCACCATCACAAAGTGTCCTTCTCTATCGAGTCTGTCCTAGAGTGTCGCAAAACTCCATGACGGCCTCTCCTTGGACCCAGTCCGACTGTACATAGTACTGTCCGTCACAGGTTCACCCCTAGAAACCGCCCCCGGTCCACCTTTCACCCTGCTGCAGCTCACAGCACGAACGGACAGGGCAGCCTGGGCGGCTTCATACCGAACCTGGACCTCCCTAGCTCGAGTTTCCAGCTGTAGCGCAGCAGCTCACCTCAGACCAGGACGTTGCCCACAGCGGTTGCGTAGTGGACTCTCCCCACCACCGCCGATAATCCCTGCCACTTTAATTCCTAGCTCGCGTCACTCTGCGCTACCTTGGCCCAGCAGCGCATCCAATCCAACACAACACACTTTTCTCGTGCGATTTGGTGGGATTCCGACAACACCCTCTCTCCGTTTAATCTTCCTGCTTTTCCCCCTTCCCATCTTTCACCTTTCCCCCTTCTCTTCAAGGTTCCTTCGAGCTACCGTCTTTGTTTGGCGTCGCAACACCAGATACCCGGCCGTTGATACCCTCCCTTCGAGCTCTCAGTTCGTAAAGCAACAAATCTTGAGACCCTCTGGGCTTCTTGAGAGCTGGCCGGCGCGCGCAAACTGGACCCTGCCAGTCTCATTTGCGCTGAGACATTGTAAGGAGCCACCGTTGCCCAGTGATATTTCTTGGTGATTCTATCTCCATGATCTGACTGTTCTGTTCTGCTCACAGGCAAAGACGAAACCAAAATCACAAATTGATCACAGAATCGCAGACATGGCTTCACATCCCCACGGAGAAGCCCTCGATGACATCGAGCACAACCCCCATGCCTCGGCCAACAGATGGCGTCACCAGGAGAGCTCAGCTTTCCTCCGCCATGCCGCCGGTGCTCACAGCCACGCACAACCCCGCGACCCCCAAGAACGAGGAACCACCAACGACCTGGCCGACTTTCTGAACCGCGACCGCGTCGAGCCCGAGAATCCCAATGCTCCGCCCAACTTCAAGCCCATCATGGTTGCTGCTGGTGAGGCCGCTGGCCAGGAGGAGCCTCGCGCGACGGCGACCCACGCCCACGAGCAAGACCCCCCCGACGGCCGGGAGATCATCTGCGGACCGCTGCTCAACTACCGCAGGATGGACGAGAACAATTGGTACGGAAGTGTCTTGATTGTCACAAGGGGCGGTGGTAAGACTCAGAGCTTCGCACCGCACTTGGTCCTGCGCCCTGCGAACGCAGTGAATGGCCAGTACGCCTCTACGGAGACGAACGGTGTCAACGGCTCCAATGGTGCTTTCAATGGCGAGGTGTCCGGCGCAGCCAATGGCGCGGGCACCAGTGGCTCAGAGACCCAAGGTCAATGTCTCTACTCTGACCCTCGCAACACTTTCTGGGCCTTCGACCTGTCACTGCCCCTCAGCCAAACGGAGGCCAAGTGGGAGTATTCGATCCCCGATATGCGATTCTCGGCTGGCAACATCCGGCCTGATCGCTACCACTTCTTCGTCCCGGCCATCAACGAGTCGATGCGCATCATGTTCCATTCTTGCAACGGATTCAGCGTGGGCACTGATGAAGACGCCTGGAGCGGCCCCGCCTTGTGGAACGATGTGAACCGACACCACAAAGAGCGACCATTCCACGTCATGTGAGTCCAATGTCTTGGCCTGCTTAGTACGAGGTCGCTTTTTCTGACTTGCGCATAGGCTCGGAGGAGGTGACCAGATCTACAACGATGGAATTCGAGTCGACGGACCTCTGCGCCAATGGACCGAGATCTCGAACCCCAAGAAGCGCAGACACTTCCCCTTTCCCGAGAAGCTTCGCCAGGCTTGTGACGATTACTACCTGAAGAACTACATCCGTTGGTATGTGCATGGCCAGGGGGGAACATGAAGGTGTCGAGAGCTAACATTGTCAACAGGTACTCTACGGAGCCATTTGCGACTGCCAATGCCCAGATTGCGCAGCTCAACATCTGGGATGATCATGATGTACGTTGAAGCTCGAAGATAATGGCGAACGATGTTCTGACCGGGCAACCTAGATTATTGACGGATTCGGTTCCTATGTTGACGATTTCATGCGATGCGATGTGTTCAGGGGTATTGGTGGAACTGCCCACAAGTACTACATGCTGTTCCAGCATCACCTCCCTCCGCCACCGTCCACTTACACCTCGGGTACGTTTCTAGTTGATGGCGAAGAAATTCGGGCTAATCCACGGATAGACCACACCACAACGGCCGAGAACCAAGGAATTGACCCCAACCAACTCATGGATACCTACGTTGCGCCGGCTAAGTCGGATCCCAGCTACATTGTTGGCAAGCAACCTGGTGTAAGTCATCGGTACAGACTCTTCCTGGAAGCACGGCTAACCAGAATTCCAGCCCTATGTCGCTGAACACTCACATAACATGTTCGCCCGGCTTGGCGCACGTATTGCCTTCCTGGGTATTGATGCTCGGACTGAGGTAAGAACACTGAGGAACATACACTGGAAGTCAACATACTAATAACGTTTCACAGCGCACACGCCATCAAATCAATTACCCAGAGACATATGACTTGATCTTCAGTCGCCTCAGACAAGAGCTCAAGGGCGCTCAGGAGTCTGGACGCCCATTCAAGCACTTGATCCTTCTGCTGGGAATCCCAATTGCGTATCCTGTAAGTAAAGATGGCCTGTGAGATGTCTTTGCAGAGACTGACTGCGTTTCAGCGCCTGACATGGCTTGAGAACGTCTTCCGCAGTCCCATCATGGGTCCTGTGAAGTTCCTCAACCGGAGATTCGGTCTCGGTAAGTGTACAATGAGGAGACAGAACGAGTCTTGGCCCACTGACAATATCAGCTGGTGGTGTTTTCAACCACTTTGACGGCAGCGTCGATTTGCTCGACGACCTTGACGACCATTACACGGCCAGAACTCACAAGAAGGAGCGCAACGCTCTCGTTGAGAGGCTTCAGGCCATCTCGTCAGAGTTCTCAGTCCGTATCACCATCTTGGGCGGCGATGTACACTTGGCGGCTATGGGCCGATTCTACTCGCATCCTAAGCTGAACATTGCTTCGGAGAACGACCACCGCTACATGGCTAACGTGGTGTCTTCTGCCATTACCAACAAGCCACCGCCAGCAGCGATTGCCAACTTGCTGGCCAGGAGAAACAAGATCCATCACCTGAACCACGATACGGACGAGACGCTGCTCAAGTTCTTTGACAAGGACCCCGGCGATTCAAGCAAGACGTCCAACTCCAACCATGTGACTATGCCGAGCCGGAACTTTGCCATTCTCACCGAGAACTCGCCCAACAATGGACTGGCTGCGCCGACGAACGGTGATACGCGGTCAGTGATTTCCGGCAAGGGTGGACACGATTTTCTCCATGTCGGTGAGGTGGAGTCAGGATCCAAGCACAAGGCAGCCGGAAAGCAGCACGGCACCGGCAACGATGGTAGCTTGGACATTTGCATCCGCGTCGAGATCGACCAGCACAACCGTGAGGGTCTCACGGAGGGTTACGGTGTCACTGTTCCCCAGCTCAAGTACACCAGCCAGCCGGTGCCCGTTGAGCCCTTCCCTGCACAGGAGCGCGAGAATGGACAGGGCGAGTAAAGAGGCTCTGTTCAAACTTGACGGTGGTGAAGGGAAGAGATGGTTGATGATCGACGCTCGACGTTGGCTAGCATTGTTGCATCGGTTGTCGGAGACACCATCCGATGCGTTGTTGGTTGCATTACGTTATGTTATACCCATGAAGCGAAGGAGCTAAAAGGAAAGGGAGAAGACGGATGTACAACTCTTGCGGGTGCATCTGGGGGAGCTCGACCTTTGCTGTGTTTTGATAATCTTGTTTATTGTCTCAAAGAACCAAGTAGTAATGATGAGGGCTCGGGCGACTACGGAACCATTAGGTCGATACCTGGATTGCAAAGCTTTCTTTATTGCTGTAATTCGTTTCTGTAATTCGTTTCTGTAAATCAACCCCTTTGGACTGTGATAGGACATGTGTACACGAAAGATGTCCATGTCGGAACAGTCATCCGATCCCGACTTTGGGGGATCGGGATCGGGAGAGCTGATTGCCTCTATCTATTCGGGCCCACTGAGCCGATCAACTCCGCTGCGGCACTGCTATCTCGACCCCAAAAATTCAAGGTCAGGGCACAATTGGCACCTATGATTGGCTGTACGTCTTCCCCGCAAAGCTGTTCAAGGTTGCGATAGGCAGCTGGTGGTGCTGGTGACATGCTTATCGGGAGCAAAGCGACACCGGGACCCCCGATTTCACCACCCCCAAGGGCCCCCGCAGCCCCTCACAAGCTCTCCGCCCGCGCAGCTTCGTCGCATTCTTAACCCGCGCCCACCCGACGTTCGCAGGTGCCCGGTGGTTGCTGGGAAGGTACAATATTTGTAGGCAGAAAGTGGCAGGGAACAACATCCGTGTCTCACGACTCGTCCAAATTCTCATCCCATTACGTTTCCTGACGTTACAAAAAACTTAATAGCCAGTCGGTTCGCCGTTTGCTCTCTTCTCCCCCGAGTGTCACCTGCTCTCCCGTCTTCTGCGAACCAATTGCCCATCACCCATACAACACATCGCTCACAGCTCATCACTTTGTTCTGCGTGTGTGTGCCTCGCCATCCTGTCACGTCCAATCCGATAGAGAAGACTGTTCACACAGCACAGCACAAAGCTGTCATATCTGCCCATCATGGCGTCCACACGAGCATCTGGGCTTCTCAACTCCCAGCTTCGAAGCTCTTCCCGCATCACATCCCTTGGACGCAGCGTCTCTGCAGTTCTGACCACCAGACTCACAACACGCCTGTCCGCTCCCGCGACGAGGACATCCACCAGAATGGCGACGTTTGCTGCCTTTAAGATCCCAAAGATCTCCAACGAGCCCAACGTAGGTTACAACGCCGGATAAGCTTGGTGAGGAGGCACTTGACTGACAATTATCACAGCACCACTATGTCAAGGGCTCCGCCCAGCGTGAAGGCTTGGATGCTGCAGTAAAGACCCTTCAGAGCAAGCTGCCTTTGGAGGTGCCAATCGTTGTTGGCGGTAAAGAGGTGAGTCGAGCCTACACATCTCTACAGCTCTCAATCCGACCATGTAAAGCTAATAATGTCCCCTAGATCTTGACGGGCGACACCGGAAAGCAGGTCAACCCCGCCGACCACAACACTACCGTAGCAACATACCACCAGGCCTCGCCCTCCGACGTCACAAAGGCAATCGACTCGGCTCTCGCAGCCAAGCCCGCCTGGGAGTCCCTCCCCTTTGCCGACCGCGCCGCTATTTTCCTCAAGGCCGCCGACCTCATCGCGACCAAATACCGCTACGACATCATGGCCGCCACCATAATAGGCCAGGGCAAGAACGCGTGGCAAGCCGAGATCGACGCCGCGGCCGAGCTGGCCGACTTCCTGCGTTTCAACGTTCAGTACGCCGAGGAGCTCTACGCCCAGCAGCCGCAGCACAACAGCCCCGGCGTCTGGAACCGCGTAGAGTACAGGGCCCTCGAGGGCTTTGTCTACGCCGTCAGCCCCTTCAACTTCACCGCTATCGCTGGTAACCTCCCCGGTGCCCCCGCGCTGCTCGGCAACGTCGTCGTCTGGAAACCGAGTGACTTTGCCATTGCCTCCAACTGGCTCGTCTACAACATCCTCCTCGAGGCCGGCCTGCCCCGTGATGTCATTCAGTTCGTGCCCGGCAACCCCGAGGAGATTACGAACCAGGTGCTGTCGCACAAGAAATTCGCGTCCCTCCACTACACTGGAAGCACTGCTATCTTCCGCAAGCTGTACGGCGCCATCGGCCAGGGCGTCGCCGAGGGCCGGTACGCATCGTACCCGCGTATCGTCGGTGAAACGGGCGGCAAGAACTTCCACCTCGTCCACCCGAGCGCCGACGTCGACAACGCCGTGAAGCAGACCATCCGTGGCGCGTTCGAGTTCCAGGGCCAAAAGTGCAGCGCCACATCGAGGGCGTACGTTCCCAAGTCGCTATGGCCGCAGTTCAAGGAGGGTCTCATTGCCGAGGTGAACAAGATCAAGATTGGTGACCCGACGGACCACGGCAACTTCATGGGTCCCGTCATTCACGACGCCTCGTTCAAGAAGTTGTCGGGTGTCATTGATGCTGCCAAGAGCGATTCGTCTCTCGAGCTCGTTGCGGGCGGCAAGTACGATTCATCAAAGGGCTACTTTGTCCACCCGACAATCTACCACACCACGGATGCGAATCACAAGCTCTTGAGCACTGAGCTCTTCGGTCCCGTGCTCGTCATCCACACCTACGACGACGCCTCGGCACCGGCGGACGCTTTTTCCAACGTCTGCGAGCTTATCGACGGCACAGGCGAGTACGGCCTCACGGGCGCCGTGTTCGCGCAGGACCGCCCTGCGGTGGTGGTGGCGGAGGAGAAGCTGCGCAACGCGGCGGGCAACTTTTACATCAACTGCAAGAGCACGGGCGCCGTGGTGGGCCAGCAGCCGTTTGGCGGCGGCCGGGCGAGCGGGACGAACGACAAGGCGGGCAGCCAGAACTTGCTGAGCCGGTTTGTGAGCTTGAGGAGTATCAAGGAGGAGTTTGCGGCCACGACCAAGGTTGCGTACCCGAGTAACGAGGTTTAAAATGGTGTCATTGTGGAGGGGAAGAGATGTACGTTGTGATGGAGTCTTTTCCTTTACGGTTCTGTCAATTTTGGGCGACGGTATGGGATATCTGGGTTCTTTTGACACTCGTCACGACATGAGTGAAGCATTTACGAGCATTTTCTACGGTCTAAAATGAAAATATCGAGTCTCTTTAATCAGCACACCTCAATGAGATAAAACAACCCTAGGTCGCATCAAGTCCAACTTCCCGGACGGGTGGTGATGTGGCGGCTCTGGTGCTGTCTAGCCTAAGCATGATTGCTTCTCAGGTCCGGTGTGTAAGTGAAACAATTGTGCCGTCAACTTGAACCACGAAGCTCAATAAAGGCATCCATCCAATCGAGCTCTCATTCTCGAAAGGTTATACTGAACTGTCACGTGCGCGTTCGTGAACCCAAGAAAACGGATGAAGGTCGCAAAGATGGAGGTGGAGGGGCGGTGACATGAACCAAGCTTCTTGCTGGATCTCCCCCACCAATGTATAGCACGCACCGGGTCAAGGGTTTGGTTTCCGGCCGCTAGCCCCAAGTTGGGTGCTTGGAGAACAGCCATCTGGCGTATGTATGTACATAAAGCTGCCGGTTGGCTCCTCTTTTATAGAGTTTCTGGGTCCCCGGTTTTCCCTGTTTATGCCTGCTTACCTCCCACTACACTTGAAGCAGAAGGAGAAGGAGGGATGATGGAGTGGAGGCCGTGGGGGGGGATAGAAGACAAGAAAGAGGTAATCCGGATCATGACCTGAGGTAGCTGGCGGCTATGCGGCTCACTCTGGACGTAAGGGCACGCAGGGTAGCTTTTGCGCATCGTTTGGGGAATTTCCCTCATAGAAGATGCGGTAGGCGGCCTGTTTTCTGCATTTGACTATTCCGGCAAAGGCTGAGGCAATTATCGAATTGGCACGAAGATGGGAATCGAAATTGGGATATCCCGCGATACGGGCGATGGGTCAACGGGGAATTACTGTGTACACCTCCCGAGTCAGAGTGGGAGGTTCATCAACAGAGTGCGCGTGCGAGTGAGTGGGCGAACTCACGTGGTCGTAGAGGTGGAAAAGATGTGAAGGGCCAACTCGAAGGAGAAGAGTTGCCCACGTGCTCACTTTACAAGAGGACAGGGGCCCGGTTCGTCATCGGTCCAGTACTATGTATACCTAGGGACGGATAGGTCGTGTGTGTGTGTGTGTGTGTGTGTACGAGTCGAGTAGGCTCAAACCCTCCTTTCAGCTCTGCGTATCAACCTCAAACACCGGGACGTCAGCTCCATCAATGACAGATACAGACAAGAGGCACGTTTTGCCCAGGCACGCGAGGCTGGGGAAGAAAGGTGGGATTTCCCACGGGTTCCGGGACGTTTCGTACAAGTGCACGGAAACGCGGCTCACTGGTGAAGGACCCAGTGGTGTAAGAGCGAGCCGGTGAGTTTTCTTTCGACCAACGGTACGTTGAGCACATGTCTCGTGCCTCTCTCTGGATTCCTCAATTCGACCCAAAAGACAAAGTCGCAATCGGAAACTAAGCTTCACAGACCCGCCGCAACGCCTACCCTCGTGCCTCTTGTCCTTAGACTAAGAGATATCCACAGGTTGTAGCGTAAGCAGGTAGGTAAGCATGGCCTTGGCAGCTGTGGGAGAGAATTACGGAGGTGCGTCCCAATAGTCATAGCAATTGCTACCAAGCCCTCGACCCACAATTACCATTTATCTCAACCAACCAGGGGCTACGGATTATTCCTTCCTACTTTACTTACTTTCCCCCCCTATTACTACCTATAATAACCACTTTAACCTATATACTACTTTTTTTATAATTATTATAAAGCTTATAAAAATACTAAAACTACTAAAACTACTATATTACTACTTATATTACTTTTTTTTTTATTTTAATATAAATTTTAAAATATTAATAAAAAAGAAGCTAAATTTAGGTATTAAGGTAGTAATTCTTATTTTATAAAGTTACTTAGTTAAATAAATTACTAAATAAATATCTTAAGCTTTAAAAATTCTATTTTAAACTATTTATAACGTTCTTATTTATATAAAATAGGCTAAATTTAACCTAGCTACTCTTACTTTCTCGCTTTAGCCTAATTATTATAAAAATACCCCTTAAAATAGCTACTTAACTAAATAAATTAAAAAAGTTAACGATATTATTATTTATAAAATCTACTATAATTACTATAAGTATAAAAAGAACTATATTAATATTACTAAAGACTTATTAAGGGACGAGGGCGTTAATATCTTTATTATAATTATTTAATAAATCCTTTAATATTATAATTTTTATAAAACTAAACTAATTTATAAACTAGGCTTAATAAAAAAAATATAGTAAGAGTAACTTAAGTAGTACCTCGATTACTAATATTAAACTTTTAATAACTAAAAGCGGGTTATATAGTTAAATAAGATAATAATTACCCTTAACTACTATTATAATAGCTATAAGCTTTAATATCGTATTAATAAAGCTTATACTAAATAATATATATAAAAGAAATAAAAAAGTTATTCTAAATTTATATTTTAGAGGTATTTTATATATAATAAAAAAGGGCCCTATTATTATTAAATTCTTAAGACTATTATTAAAAAAAAGGCTACTAATATAAAAATTACTAAACTTAATATAAATCTCGAGCCCGTTTAATATTAATAATAAGAACTTAAGAATAGTATAGAGCAAATAAACTTATATAACTTATTAAACTATAAACCTTAATTTAATTAAAATACGAAATTAAATAAGTTAATACGGAATAGTAAGGATAGAATTAATTAGTATAAATACTATAAAAAGATCTTATTACTTAAATTATTTTTTTAAATTAAAGGATTATTTAGTAATTTAATTATATAAAAGGATAAAGCGCTTATTTATAACTATTATTTTACTTATTATATATATAGCCTATTTAAAATTATAAAGCTTTTCTAACTAAGTAATTTACTTAACTTTAATCCTATCGAATTTTATTAGCTATAAATAAAAAAATAAATTATTAAAAAAGGAGTACTTAAGTCCTAAGTAAAAATAATACGTTATTAATAAAAGTACTAAAAAGTATTATTATTAAAATAAATCCGGAAATAAATAGAAAAGATACTTTATTATATTTAATAAATTATTATTTTAAAGGGTAATAATAAATATAAAAAAGGTCGTTAAGCTAGAAAATACTACTATATAACCCTAAACGACTACTAATTAACCTTAATTAACGCTTTTTTATTATAAAATTAATAATAATTATAATAGGTAGTAGTAGCCTAATTCTGCCGCTTATATACACCCTAGCTAGCCCCTTATCGACTCCCCTGCCTGTGGTAGGGGTTGGGCTTGGTAGCAATTGCTATAACTATTGGGACGCACCTCCGTACCGACCATCTCATTTGACCAGCCAGCTTCTCTACTGCGTCCACTGGGAGTGTGAGCTCGTGCGTCTTGGAGGGAGGGTTCTGATTCTCATCTGAAATCTGAAGGGGGAGTGTGTAAGAGTGAACCTTGCGTGCGGGCGCTCGGCTTGGCGCCGGGGGAGCAATTGCTCAGTTGCCATTCAGGAACACCATGTGCTCGAATCCGCCTCTCTGATTGGCTCGACGCCATTGAACCCTCGATGCCCTCTCCTGCCCGTTTCCTCGCCCAGGAGTCCATGTCCGCCCTCTTGATTGGACCATCTTCTTCTCTTTCTGCTCTTTGGTCTCTTTCCGTTCGTCTTATTCTTTTTTTTTTCTCTCCCCCAGGCTGTATGTATCTCTTGCGTCCACTTTGCGTTACTCTCCCGGCTTGTGTTTACGGGGGTTTTCCCTTTGGGAGACCCTTTCCTTTCTGGCCTGGGGGGATTGTCGCGTGCCCTCTGTCCTCCAAGCTAGTTCGTTGAGCAAAACCACCCCTCCTTCTCTTGCTTTACTTCCATCAGGGTTCTTGACACTATGCCGGGAGAAAGCACCACCCTTCCCGGCCATTATGAGGAAGAGGGGGGGCGTGGGTGGCTAGACGGCTGCTTAGAGGCTGACGGCTATCCGAGGCGAGCGAGTGCCTTGACAGATTGCCAGCTACGGATACACGGGTCCGGGGTTTGTAGTCAGATAGACAACAGGCAGGCGAGGCACGAGAGACAATAAGGACGAACAAGGCCAAGGATGGTGAAGAGAGAAAAGTGAGAGAGTCAGTCCAAGGTCGTGGTGGTCGTGCGCCGTATCTGTAGTTCATTACCTTTACTCTCTCTCTCTCTCTGCCTTCTTCCCCCCTCTACATCCTCCTACGAACCTTTTCTTCTTCCACGAGAAAGCCCCCCCAGCTACCTCTACTTTCGAAACTCGCGTGCCTCTTTCTCACTCTCGAGTCCCAGTTCGGGTCTGAACCTGTGCCAGCGAATCGGATTTGCATCCCTTCTGGTAGACACCTCGCATCAACCGGGGGCGCTTCTGCATCTGTCGCCAAGCCCAGAACAGCTCTGGTGCTGCTACACCGACCGTCGTCTTTTGCCCGCGGGCACAGCCTCAAAAACAGACGTCAACCGAATTTGTCCCTCAGCGGTAGAGCCTCGAGAATTTCCCTCAAACTTCGGCTTCCCGTTCTCAATCTAGCTCCTGTCCGGTTGGGGAATCTCTGTTCGTGTTAATCGCTCAGAGTCCGCTCATACCTTTCGTCGTCTTCCTCTCGTGTTGGCCGTCTCTCACTCACAACTCACACGCACAAACGCACATCACACACAATGCCGCGTCCAACATTATTACCCACGCCCGCGTCCTCCACGGACATAAAGGGCCAAGACGGCTCCAAGGACCTCGCCTCCCTCCAGCTATCCTTTGAACTGCCGCCGCCCGCAATCGTCCAGGACGCCTCGAGGGTCTCCCCAAAAGACACGAGAAGGACGTCGCCGGCCAACACCAACAGCTTTCAGCCCATTTCGCCTCCCCACGTCAACGCGAACAAGCCGTACCCGGTCCAGCCCAGCGAGACTGTGAAGTCTCGCCGGCGCTCCTCGGCTGCCCAAAAGACGGCGGCTGCTGCTTCCAACGAGAGCTTCGCGCTGCCGCCGCCGCCGACTAGGTCACGCAAGATTATCCAGATGAAGCCGCGCGCTCAACAGCAGAACGAGGCCGAGGCCGAGGCCGAGGCCAAGGCCAAGGATAAGGACGCCCCGTCGGCGGCTGCCGGTGCCAAGTCCGGAGCTGCGGGTCCAGGGAAGGCTGGCTCGGCGGCCGCGAATGGGTCGTCCTCATCCTCCGCTTCCACGGCGCAGGGCAAGAAGAAGGCGCCGTCAGCGACAAGCGCGGCGGGACGCAAGATTGCGAGGAAGACGGCGCACAGCTTGATTGAGCGGCGCCGGAGATCAAAAATGAATGAGGAGTTCGCCGTGCTCAAGGGCATGATTCCGGCTTGCACCGGGGAAATGCACAAGCTGGCAATCTTACAGGTTAGTTGGGGGAATCCACTCAAATTTCGTCCGTTGCCAGTTCGCTAATCAGCACGAAATGGGTCCAGGCATCAATCGAATACGTGAGGTACCTCGAAGACTGCGTCTCCAAGCTCAAAGCCCAACGCGACGCCTCCGAGGCCCGTTCACCCGCCGAGTCCGGCCTGCAAACGCCTTCCGGCGGGGGCAGCCGCGCCGAGCCGTGGGGCCAAATCCCGCAATTCGTGCCGCGATACCAAGAAGATCCGGACGATGTGGAGATGACCGACTCCGAGGCCCCGTCGCCCACTTTTCCGCCTACGCAGCAGCAACAGCAGCAGCTATATCCGCAACAACAGCAGCAACAACAACTTCCTCATACCCGCTCCCAACAGCCGTCCGTATCGCCCGCCCTCTTACCGCAGGACTCGAGGCACCGGCACGACTCCTACTCGTCCGTCTCGACGGACCACCCGCGCCATAATAGCTACAGCTACAGCACGTCGACGACGACGTCACCCGCGTTTGGGCCGCAGGCTTACGGCGGCGGGTACGGCAGCCTTTCGGCGCTGACGAGTCCCGCGCTGGCGCCGCAGCGGGATCGTGATCTGGACCACGAGGCGACGGCTGCATTGTTGATGCTGAATAGCGATCGAAGGGGCACGGTTGGGGAGGCGAGTGGCAGCGGTGCTGGTGCTGGTGGTATTGTGAATCCGACGAGAGGTGCTGGGCGGGGGATGTCGGTTCGGGATCTGCTCAGTACTTGAGGGAAACTCATTCATTATCGGACGAGAAAGGAAGATGGCGGGAAACGTGGTGCTGTTTTCGGTTTTCATCACTACATACCCGGGAGAAAGACCCTGGCGGAACCGACGCTTCGAGGTCAGACAAGCACGAGATTTGCGAAATGTGGTTTGGGGCCTTTCTATGCTGCGTTGTTTGAGAAGCCATCGCATGAATGCGGAGAAAACAAAACGGGACGGAGAGGTTCTAGAATCCTCAACAACATGGGAATCACAGTCAAAGCTCTACAGGGGGCTAAAATTCTCCATCTCCAATGCGATGAGAGGAAAGGCACGACTTTTTTTCCCCCCCCACAGTTGCAGAAATACAGTGACGGACACTTGGGATGGAGTTGCGGCGGTTTTAGGCGTGGCGTATAGGGAACGTCACTGCATTGAAAACGGATGAATATATATCTAGAAGGGATTAATAGAACAACTGGTCGGATAACCAACCTCAGTTTCCGCATCTATGAATGATCCTCCCCGCGTTTTGACGGGTTTGACGGGGGTTCTGACAAACATACGATAGGGGTCGTTGATCGGTGAAGAAGCGTTTGACCCTCTCTTTCAGTTATCCCAGTAAGGATGGGTTGAAAATCCCGCTGGCATTACATCCCGGTTCGTTTCTTTAACGGAACGTAGAAAAGAATGTGAGGACAGTCTGGACTCTGGAGAAGGGATCATGGATGAGATTGTTCCAGGGGTCGCTTTTACGAGTTTCAGGGTCTGGCGGCATCGTACGAGATGCTCACCCGTCCTTCTCCACAATCGACCCATCACGTGACGGTGCTTCAGTGTTGGAGGAGGCCCGTGTAAGTCGAGTTTGGTCCATTTGTGACAGTCTTTTTGGTGTTTTCGGCCGTGAATGTGGTAGATTGGTGGGTTTGTTGAAACGAGGGTTCAGGGAATATGGTCTTTTGGTGTTCTGTTGGGCGTGGCGAGGGTTTCATGGGGTACCTTGGCTTGGTTTATGAGAAGAACTGGACAGGTATATAATATGCATATTGCCTGAGTGATCGCCTCCGTTAACTACCAAATATTGATTCACGACTTACTTCTTCTCCGACAGAGCCTTTTTGGCATTCGATTTCGATACTCGGTCGTGACCAGGTCATCAGAGGAGAGATAAGAGTCATCCAGCACCGCAAGTGCCAAAGATTCAGACGAATCAAGTCCCACGACGTCTCTTACTCGAATCATCCAAAACCAACTCAAAAGACACAAGATGGCTCCGAGAAGCATCATGACAACCTACCCCCACGCCCACAACCGGCGCTACGCCTCGCCCCCAATAAGCCCATCTACCTACAACCCCGACGCAAACGACATCCTCGCCGAGCTGGGCCTGCGCGCCGACGACTCGGCCTCGAGCGCGGGCGACTCCAGCACGGGGTTCTCGACCGTCGACTCGGGCGTCAGCGTGAATGGGGGCGGGAGTGAGGGTACGGGTACGGGTAGCGGGGCCGGAGGCCGGAGGAGGAGGCGGAGAAACCGGAACCGGAATGGGAACGGTAACAACAACAATGGCAACAGCAACGATCGGTCTGCGTTCAATGGCAGCGGTGGAAGTATCAACATTGATAACAAGAATGGCAACGGCGGGAACTTGAATAGGCAGACGACGGTGGTGATCCCCCGGCAAGGCGGGGACCGGGATAAGAAGCCTGTGAGGTTGCAAATTGGGCTGAATCTGGATGTCGATCTGGAGCTCAAAGCCAAGTTGAAGGGAGATATTTGCTTGTCTCTGGTGTAAGTTCCACCTCTACCGATTCTTCTTCCCCTCCCCATCTCTTTCCTAGTCTCACACGGTCTCGACCTCTCCTTTTCCCCTTATTTTTTTTCGTTCACTTTTGAAACTGACGGAAAACTAACCAGACGCGATTGAACACAAAAAGAGTAGAGAGGAAATTCTCCAAACGAGAATCGATGCGGGTGAAACCCAACTGGAAGGGCGAAGTCGACGTCAAAGAAATGTTCCACATGCGCCTCGGCAAGTTCAGCTTCAGACAGCGGTGGATCGACCGCGAGGTCAGCGAGAGTCTGACGGTGGCGATTGGGGCCTCGCTTGTGTTGGGCGGGTTCGTGGCTGGGTTTGCGGCGTCGAGATGGCTGTGCTGAATCCTATCTTCAACGTCGTCATCTTACAGACACGGGAGGGAGGTTTTATGGGTTCCTAAAAGGACAGGAGACTTTTATTGTGTATATTTAGAGAGAGACTGTGTGTACGTTGGATATTGGAGCATTATGAGGCGTTATGGAGAGGATACCGGGCTTCGTTTGCGGAACACAAGAAGCTGAAAAACAGGAAGCTCGGAGGGAAGGTTGTGGATGGAATTGCGCTTGCAAACATGGTATTCTCGAAATACACCCAAGTCGGTTGGGATGAAAAAGTACTAGCCACAAGGGACCTTTTTGCCCTTCCATCCGGCCGGAAACGTGGAAAGTTGGGTGTTGTGGACCCGGCCTTCCGTTGCAGTGTCATGAAACTTCATGCGGGAGGTGATGGCGTGTTTTCCATGAGATGTGTCTGTGCGGCGTTTGTGAGGAGATACCCTTCCAACAACTCCCCCTGGCAAGTATGTTCGCCCAGTTGATGGGCACCTGTGTAGAGTTGTCAGAAGCTCGTCTCGTGGTCTTCTCTCGAATCTAACTTAGACCTCGCCGGCCACACCGAGACTCACCGGTGACCCAGCAGGCTGGGATATCTCGGTAAGCGTGCCGCTAGCGTCAACTTTGGCGTCAATGCTTTCTGCAGCAAGTCTCCACGCAAGCTCTAGCTAATTACCCAATCGGGCATATCAGACAAGGGTCCTCCACTATGTACATCTTCAATGCCCCAGCGCCCTTTTTGCGACTATTTTTTTTTTCATCCCAACTTTTAGTCCCACGTTGCGCCCTCACGCCATTCTTACGTCTTGTCCACATTGTACCATTCAGCACACGACACGCCAAGGGCCAGGTGTTTTTGATAGGACAAATTTCAGCACGAGGCTTCGGGCGGGAGCAATGTCGGCCATTCTGGAGTCCATCAAGAGGTTTTTCCTCGGCTTAGCGCGTGGAGCTGGAGATTTCTACAGGTCCATCGTCAACTGGCTCAAGATGGCATACTCACCGTGAGCTACCTACGATTAACGAAAAAATCCTGGCTTAAATTTGCTGATGATTCCTGTGAAAGAAATCCATACTATCGTGGCAACATCATCACCGGAACCGCCGTCGGCGGCCGGGCCCCCTTTGAAGGCAACCTGCGCATGGTGATAGCGCAAGTCTTCCAACCGTCCGACTGGACCGTCCTGGAAGTCGCCGTCCTGCGGCCCTCCGGCACGCCGTTCAAGGCCGTGCTCAAGCTCTTTGACCGCCGTTTCTCGCCGTGCATCCAACGGGCGCGGCAACGCCGGGGACTCGGCGCGTGGACGCCAGAGTTTGAGGAGGAATTTGTCGACTATGTCCGCCGGGGCGCCGCTAACGAGTACCTCTGGGGATCCGATAGCGACGAGGAGGACGACGACGATTTCAAGAGAGACGAGGCGGATGAGGAGGCCGGAGGCGAGGGGGAGAAGAAGCCCGTCAACTTGCTCGAGGAGGAGGTGATCCGCCAGTCTCAGTGTGATGGGATTGCTAATGCGCGGTTGAATCGGTTGCAATCCCGCATGGGCGTGGAGAAGGGTATCAGATTGCCCAAGGCACATTGCACGGTGCAAATACCAGTAGGAGGAGACGTGGACAATCGTCTGCTGGAGGTTTCTGGGATCTTAATGGAGTATGTGCCTGGGTTTAGCTGTGACGATACGGAATGATGACAGCGCTCGAGGATGATGGAAGTATATGGTCGGGAACATGTAAGAGTACTTGGTTTGGAGAGGGCGGCAGCGATCACTTCGGCATAAGGTCAACGGAGTACTTCGGAATTTCGGTTAAGCGGAGGGAGTCTGATAATTGTAATGAAGAGCATTCTCACACAAGTACCCGGTAAAGGGAGTACATCAGCTCCCTTCTTGCTGCAACGCAAGATCGTTACCTTGAATTTATGTGCCGATGGCTGACTCTGTCGACTCTGTTCGCTCTATCCCTTCGAGACGAAGACAAACGAGTGATAGTTTAGCCTTCGCGCGTGTGTTGCTCCACGCTGCAATAGCGAGAAAGCTTTGCCACCGAGTCGTGGTAGTATAGGTAGTGCGTGGTTGAGAATACCGGGTTTCAAAACCCCATCCAGACCTATGAGAATTGCAGTGGCTGGTTGTCTGGAAAAAATAGTAATTAAGAGTCGTTGGCTCGGCGATTCGAATATCAAGTGAGTGTGTACGATGGCTGACTTCGCGGAGCAATCTCATGACGAAACACCGGAGCTTACGTTTTCTAAGACCGAGCCCGCGTAGTCGATGATTTCTTCTGTTTGAATAATCTATGTTGGCCCGGGCTGTTTGAATCCCATACAGGATATTGGTTTGGCATGCGGCAGGTGGCATGAGAAATTGGAATGTTCGAAGTACCTCTGCGTATCTTGGCTCTGGCACTTATGATCGAAATCACGACTTTGAATCTAGTGATATGACCCAGACAGATTTGAGGATAGATGAAAGTCCTGTAGCAAGTTCGTTTTCTAAGATGAAGAAACCACGTAGCAAGGTCCAGGCCATGGTTCTGCCTGGCAGGACAGTGACAAAGATCAGATGACCCGAAGCTATTCCCAACCACCGGTGACTGACATGCTGGTAAGTCCAGACAACATCTCATTTTGCTAAATTCATCTCATCAAGATACTCGAGATCTGCAAATGATCCAGGCTGCAGCCGGCCTCGGATGTCATTCATGAGGTTGGAATCGACTCAATTGAGTTTTGTGTCAAGGATGGGGAGTGCACCAGGCAGGCAACAGCGGGCAGTGGCGGTCCACGGCGGGAAGAAAATAGTGGGTCCATACGGCGGTCACTGGACTTCGTGTCAAAGACCTCGCCGCGAATTAGGCAACATACCCCCCTGCATGCCCCGAAGCGTGTCAGAGCTCTCTCTTTTCGTCCCTTGGAGCGCGTATCCTGCCTAAACTACGTGACAGCTTCATGCGGCACAGGTTTTTTTTTTTTTATGCCTGTACCCATACGTGATTCTCGTTTCGCCATGGAACTTTGGCCCTCCACCCATTGGATGTAATTTCGTCTATGTAGGCAAGTCTCGTGGTTGGTAAAGGTACCACTTCGCAGCAGCCCTGGTACCGAGCTGAGCTGCTGGTTTGATGACAGGACGCATCCGTAATAGCGCTAGGCTTATGTACCTCTACGGTAGACAAGACACGAAAAAGGTACCTTGCATCTGACATGGTTTTGCCTGGGACGATCTAAAATCCTCATCCCCTCCTTTTTACGAGACCAAACGGTCAAGAAGGAATGCGCCAAACGGCGCCCTCCAGATTATAAGATAGCTTCAGTTCCTCATCTTCTTCTCAAACGCATCTCTTGTGAACTTCCATCCTCATGACTTCTTCTCTCCTTTTTCCATTGTCTGTCAATTGATCCTCTCAGCCTCATCTGACAAGCTTACATCGTTGATCATCTACCCCCGCCCACGGATCTATTGTGCTTGAATCCCTCTTGCTCAAGCCGGGTTACACGCCTCGACTCCTGGCACTGCTCACGACACGACCAAAAGAGTCACTCCATAAAAGCAATCCCCTCCCAGACTCAATCAAATATCAATCCCAATACTTTTCCACAATGTCACTCCCAGAGCTCCAGCAGTTGCCAGTTCCCCACGGGGACCTGGTCAACTACATCCACGACCATCCAGAGAAGAAGATGGTCGAGATCCTAGAGCCCTACCGCAAGTACGAGGCCCAGCTGCGCTCCGTCTTTGCCCAGGACCGCAAGAATCCCGCCCTCGACGATCCGCACATCAACCTCGTGCCCCTCTTTACAAAGGACACCAAGAACATTAGGACGCGCGCCCGCTTCCTCGCCGCCGAGACGCAGGAAGAAAAGGACCGCTACATCATGGCCCTCCCGGACGACAAGCGCCGTGCTA
Source organism: Colletotrichum tamarilloi (assembly GCF_030869305.1). Classification (NCBI taxonomy): domain Eukaryota; kingdom Fungi; phylum Ascomycota; class Sordariomycetes; order Glomerellales; family Glomerellaceae; genus Colletotrichum; species Colletotrichum tamarilloi. The sequence continues at coordinate 338,585 of NW_026849408.1, read as the reverse complement.
ATGGCTCGCCCGCTGTCGTCTCCGGCCTCAAGGATTTCCAAAAGAACTTTAACGTCTTTTCCGAGTCTTCTCTTGTCGATATGAACTGGGACAACGTCGTTGCTGCCGGTTCGTCAGTCATCAACACCCTTCTCCCTGTTCCGCCAGAGTTCAACACGACCAAGCGCAAGCTTCGAGAGTACTACCACGAGAAGTTCTGTCCGGCGTCTGATGTGGATCTTTTCTTGTACGGCCTTACCCATGAAGAGGCCATCGAGAAGATCAAGGAGATTGAGGCCTCTGTTCGGGATGCAATCTTGACAGAGGTCACGGTAGTCCGTACCAAGTACGCTATCACTATTGCTTCTCAGTACCCTACTCGTCATATTCAGGTAAGGACCGCCACAATTTCGTGCTATTAGTCACCAGCACTAACCGCCATTCCAGATCGTATTGCGTGTGTACAAGTAGGTAGACCGGCAGATGTGTCTGATTCCAAGTGACTATCAAGCACGAGGCTAATCTTGAAACAGGTCTGTTGGTGAAATTCTCACCGGCTTCGATATCGATGCAGCCGGCGGTGCGTACGATGGAAAGCAGGTTTGGGTGACTCCTAGAGCCTTGGGAAGTTTCATCACTCAGGTCAACCACATCGACCTCACCCGCAGGAGTCCTTCCTACGAGAACCGACTTTCAAAGTACAGCCACCGCAATTTTGAGGTCTACTGGCCAGAGCTTGATCGCAGCCGCGTCGATCCTACCATCTTTGAGCGCAGCTTCCAGAGGACTCTGGGTCTCGCGCGTCTTCTCGTCCTTGAACGACTTCCCACGCAGTCGGTTCGAGATACATATCTCAACAAACGACGAGAGGAGAGAGGCAGACCGACGACGAACCGTTTCAACCCTCATCATCTGCATGGCAACATCAAGGACAACTTCGAGGACGAGGTTGCCGACTGGGTTGACGAGAATGATGTGTCCAACTACCATACCTTCACGGTGCCATATGGTCACGGGTATGTTCTAGCTTCTCCATCGCCTGATGAATTTAGAGTCTGACATCAGGCAGGTTCCACGCGAAGAAGATTGAAAAGCTCTGCTATACAAGGGATCTCTGTAAGTCACAGCACGATTTGATTCTAAGCGGTCTACTAACAAGCATGTAGTGCTCAACGCCGAATGGAACCAACCCGAAGAGAGAGAGGTGTATCTTCACCGCCACCCCGCCTTCTTTGGACGTGTCAAGGATGTTATCGAAGACTGTTGCGGCGGCTGCCCAAAGGCCGTGACACCGGAAGAGGTCGAAGTCGCTGAGAAAGAGGCGGAGATTTACATCTCAGGCAAGGTTAGCTTCTTGATTGACGATCCTGGTCGGCAGCAGATCGGCTCTTTCAACCCCCTAACGGAAAATGACTGGACCGACATGGCCTATGTTGGAAACACGGCTCGTCTCTGCCAGAGTATAGTTGACGGTGACGTCGAGGAAGTCCGAGATTGGCTGTCCCGAGAAGGCGCCGATCCGAACAAGCGCGACTACACGGGACGCACGCCTCTCCATCTCGCCGTCATCAGCTCCACGCCCGAGGTCGTCCGTTGTCTGGTCGAGTCTGGCTCGCGCCTAACTGCTCGCCTTGCTGACGGCAGAACGGCTCTTCATCTTGCGGCCGAGCGCGGCAACGCTGACATGATTAGGATCCTCATGGACAAGAGCATTACCAACGAAGAGGAGGAGGAACAGAAGGCCGATCGCCGTCGCAAAGCAATCCAGACTCGACTTCAAGACCAACCAGATCCAAAGACGTCTCAAGCGCAGGACGACGAAAATATGGATGCTGAAACGGACGGCGATTCTGAAGATGATGATGACATTGAGATGGTGGACGCGGGCAACACTGAGGCAGATGCAACATCTATGGCGACCGGGTCTTTCGTCAATGTCAAGGACGAGAATGAAAAGAGCAAGGAAGACCTGGTCCTGGAAGACGACTCGACTGACGAGCCCGATTTCTTCAAGACTGACGTCTTGGCTTGGGATCTGCCCTGCTCGCCTCTGCACCTTGCCATTTCCGAAGGACACGAAGATGCCGTTAGGCTTCTCTGTGACTATGGCAGCGACGCTATTCTCCCCGTCAAGTTCCTCAACTCTGACAAGCAACCCACCGCGGCTATTTTGACGCTCTCCCTCGCCCTTTCTCTACCCATTGAGAAGGCCAAGTCGATGGCTCTTCTCCTGATGAAACTCGGCGCCACCTCGTCTCAGGCAGACATGAACGGATGCACAGCGTTCCACCGCTACGTTAAGAACGGCAACCAGGAGATGATTGACACCCTATGGGAGAACGACAAGGTTGGACTCAAGACAGCGCTCAATCACATGGTCTTCGCCGCCAGCTACTGGAACCCGGTGGCCATCGCGCCGATTCACACAGCCATCGAGAACGGCGACTCCGTCTTTGTGCTCAAGTTGCTTGAGGCCGGCGCCAACCCGCAAATCGACTTTGACGTTTGGCTGAAGGCTGCAAAGTTCTCCAAGTCGAACAACCGACTTGGTTCGTATGAGGACAACAAGAAGCAGTTCAACCAACATACAGATCAGCCGTTGATCGTAGCAATCAAGAACTGCACCGATCCGGATATTGCTCTGAACCTCATCGAGAAGGGTGCGGACCCCAATATAATGACGACCAACTCGTACCGCGCCATCGAAAACGATTACCAGCGCGCGTACAACAAGGGAGAGACGGCTCTCGACCTCGTGCAGCAGCAGCTCAAGAAGCTTCGCGACTTCAAGAGCGACAAGTTCACACAGGTTATGCCCCATCTGTCCGCCGGAATGGACGAGTTCCTTGCGAGATACCCAGAAGATACCTACCAGCACTGGCAGATTTCTGAGAACATCTACTGGCGCAGGGTCAACTACAAGAGAGGGGTGGAGAGCTACGAGAAGGCGAAGAAGGACTTTGAGGAGCTCAAGGGCGTCCCGGAGAAGATCGAGGCCATCAAGGAGGTCATTACCTCGCTTGAGAAGCTGGAGAAGGCCATCATCGTCAAGGGCGGAAAGACCTTTGCGGAAATTCATCCCGACATCAAGTTTCCGGATAACAACCCCACGTCGCACAACAGACCTTGGGAGTCTCAGAAGAAGTTCTACAACTACAGCTACGTTTTCTCATTCCGTAACGTTACTGATGTCACGGAAGTCCGGAAGGCTGCATACCTGGAGCTGTAAGTGCAAGACATTATTTGTTGTTCGGTATTTATTTACTAACGTCTGCTTAGATTTGAGGCTGCTTGGGCTGGCGATCTGGAGAAGATCAAGTCACTCACACTCCAAGCCTGGGGCAAGGATCAGGCGGAGCCTCCTCTCAAGATGGCAGTGAACGACAGCAAGGACAACACCCCTTTCTCGCTAGCCTACCTCCGCGGCCACCACGACGTGGCCCACGCGATTCTCGAGATCGTCATGGCCCAGTATGCACCGGAAGATCGAGACGCAATGCGGTACAAGCTGGACACAGGCGGTCCCGAGGACGAAGACGACGAGGACTACGAGAGCGATGCAGCGTCCAACGACGACCCCAAGATCATCTCAGAGATTGTCGACAAGAAGTTCACCATTGAGAACATTGGTCAGGTGTCGATGCAGGTCAAATCCACGACCAAGCCGCTCGACTTTCTGGGCCAAAAGACGCACACCTTCAAGCCCGTGGAGGGCAAGGCGCGCAGCTGCAAGAATTCGAGCCAGACGCTCTTCCAGTTCGTCCTGCAGCACGACGACCTTGCGGGGCTCAAGACTCTTCTGGATATGGCCAGCCACTTTGCGAGCCAGAAGCTCGTCAGCGGGGCCGGCGTGGCTCAGGATGAGGAAGATGGCAGGACTGGCCGTTTCGAGTTCCCTGAGGGCGACTTTCTCTGGGCCGTTAAGCACGGCAAGACGGCGGCTCTCGCGGAGATTATCAGCCGCACCGGTGCCGGCATTCCACTCGATGATTTGGTAAAGAAGAGCGGCGTCGAGATGAAACGCAAGTCCAAGTATTACCTGGGTCTGTCAGTCTATGGCAGGAAGAGGTAAGGAGAAACTCACAAACGCACATTCGCCCCCGCGTATCATCAGCCTGCTAACCCCTAGAACAGAAAGGACTGGGCTACGGCCGGGAGGAACATGGTGGTCCGCTCCACCGGCGTCAGGACGCCGCCTCTGCTCCACGCCGCCATGGCTGGCAACATTGATGCCGTCGAGTGGTTCCTCGGCGACGCACCTCATCGTCACTACGTAGACTTTGGAAAGTCCAAGGCAGCCCGCGAGGATTCAAGACTGAAGCATCTCAGCCAAGCACCGGGCGGCTTCGACCGTGCCATCTCCAAGTGGCTAGGCATTCAGAGTGAGTTTACCCTTTTTCACATACCCCTTTCCTAATGTCACTAACACGGAAAATCCAGATGAACTGGTAATCCACTGCGCCGTCATGGGACCTCCAACAGAGGCCACAAACCAAGTCATCAAATACCTAGCCCAAGCCTGCCCGGCCTCCCTCGACTACAAGTCCACCCTCGGCGACACCCCCCTCTGGCTCGCCTTCCACTTTGGCCGCCTCGACTTCGCCCGCACCCTCATCGCAGCCGGCGCGAATCAAATGGCCCGCAACAACGCCGGCGACAACATCCTCCACGCCGCCCTCCAGGGGATGCCCCGCGCCTGCCGCCTCGGGCCCGTCCTCGACCTCGTCGACGCCGGGATCCGCCCGCACCTCGCCCAGCAGCGCAACAACCTGTCCGAGAACAACGGCACGACGCCGCTCCACGCCTGGATCACGGCCGTGTGCAACTCGCGCCGGACGACGTACCACTACAACCCGGTCGCGAGCAAGAACTACGCGGACAACGCCCAGATCCTCGCCGTTCTCGCCCGCCTCATCGAGTTCTCCTCGAGCGGCGGCAATGCCGAGCTCGAGATGCTCAACGGCGCGGGCGATACGCCCCTCCACACCGTCGTCATGGCCCACGACGCCGTCCTCGCAAAGGCCTTGCTGAGTTACAGACCGAAGCTCCTCTACCGCGAGAACGCAGTCGGCCGCACCCCCGCCGAAATCGCGCGCGAGAACGTCACGGGCGAGAAATTCCTCGCGCCGAGCCCAATTACGCTGTTCCAGAGTAACCAAGACCCTTCGACCATTGTCAGCCGGCCCGTCGAGTCCTTTGTCAAGAAGGACGATGATGAAGAGGAGGTCAAGGATGCGGACGGCAATGGCAACTCCCCCGCCCGCCTCACCGACAAACAAAAGACGTGGCGCGCCGTCCGCGCCGTGCAGGAACAAAACCCGGACAAGCGGCGCCTCGTCTCCCTCAACGAGGCCAACGACGTCGCGAAGCGGCTGGGCGAAAAGTACAACGCCAGCCGGTACTTTAGCATCACGGCGCGGCAGGACGAGTACGAGGACCCGGAGGATGCGGCGGCGGGCAACAGGGACGAGAAGAGTGATTTCGCGGCCCAGACGAGAAACGCCAGCGCCGGGCAGATGTGGAGTTTCTCCCAGGACGAGAGCAAGGAGAAATGCCCCGGCTGCGGCGAGAAGCATTGAATGGCTGAGACGTGTCCTGGGTTTCTGTGGGAGGTGATGGATTCGGAGGGGAAAGTGATGGGTGAGGAGAATTGGGTTGCAGAGATCTTTGATGATTTGAGGTTTTTGGTGTGGTGGTTTTGGAGTCATATTCTCGATGTTGTACGAGATGGTTTTGTCTGTCGGAAACACGGAGGAAGGGCATGGCTTTGATGAGTAATGATAAATCAACAGAATGACATAACGACATGGCTGATGATCTAATTTTCCATGTGCAGTGCTCGATGGCTTGATAAAGATGAGTTGGCAATGTAAGTGAGGCACAGTTTCTCCGTAAGGGGGTGGGGGGGTAGGTTCAAAATAGGGGCACCTCGGTCCCGTTCCAATACAGATGAACGAACTCAATATCAAGAGGTTCAAGAAGCTTTTTCAACTTTCCATGCTAACGCTACCTCCCGTGAAAAAAAAAAACCGCTAAAAACTCCCCGGGTATCTTGAATTACATCCCTCCTCAAGGGCCTCATCTTTGCCCCCTTTTCCCCAGATATCCAGACTCGAGCCACTGCCATTCCGGGCCGTGACACTTTGTTTCAACGAGAAAAAAAGGCTGAGGCTGACATCCTCATCTGATCTCGGCCGACGTGTAAATCGTGAGACCTCATCTTATGTAGACCTCAATCGTTTCCATGTCGCCGATGTCAGCCTCCTCGACAGTCGTCTCCTCTCCGAGCTCGTCACCGTCAAACATGAGCGTGATGGGCGCGTCCTCAGCCAACCCACGCATTTTCCGGAACAACTCCATAAGCGTTCCGATGGTGGTCGACGGCCTCACCGAAGTCTTGAGCGGCTCGTCCGTCTTGGTCTTGAGGAGAACCTTGATCTTCTGCTCCACCTCTGGCTCGATGGCATCCGCGCCATCGCCCTGCTCGCCACCTTCGTCGTCAGAGTAGTCTCCGAGGTCGTGTCTCCTCCTCCGCGCCTCTTGCTTCTCGTGCTCTTCCCACAACTCGCGCGTCCACATCTGCAGATGCACGTTTGTCCAGTCGTCGTCTTTGAAGCCCTCGGATAAATCTGCTCCACCGTCGCCACCACCGCCGCCGCCGCCGTTCTTGCGGAACGTAGCCTCCAGGTCGAGACTATGCAGTGTCGTGGTGTCATACAGCTCATGACCGCGCCATGTGAGGAATGCACTTTCCACTTCCGAGCGAGGAATCTCAATGAGTTCCAGCTGGACTTCGATCCACTTCATACGAATCACCTTGAGCGGCTTGGCAAGCGTGAAGCGGAATTGCCGATCCCTGGTGCCTGGTATATCAGAGGTGACGAAAACGTTGACGAGCTGGTTCTCGTCCTGCTCGAGAGCCTTTTTACGCTCCATGGCGCGTCGGACGTATTCCTCAAATTCATCATCTTCCTCTCCTTCCGGTGCCGCTGCCGCTCCTGCGACAGATGACTTTTTGTCTTCGTCCATTCCTTCTACAAAGGGGTCGTCCGAGTCAATCATGAGAGGCGACACCTCGGGCTCCGAAGTCTGTCTCCGGCGGTGCGTCTTGCGGACGGGCGACGCTTCGTAGATATCGTCGCTGGCCACATCGTCGACGTCGTCGAGGTCTTCGTCGCTATCTTCGATCGCGATGACGGGCTTGTGGGGTATCACCTCCTGCTTCCGAGGCGTCCGCGAGGCGGCGGCGCGGGTCAAGCGCTTCGAAGGTGTTTCTGTGCCTTCGCGGCGTTTGTAAGGCGACTGCTTTGTTCTCGATTGCGGGGATTCGTCGCTGGTTCGCGAGCGTTTGGATGGCGGCGTGCCGGGTTCCCTAACAGGTGAAAATTGGTGTCAGAAGACAGCCATGGTGGTAGTGCGAATATGTGTTGGGAGCGTACCTTGTTTCCCCTTCAACGTCGGTCTTGCCAGGCTCCTCGCTCGCTCTCGGCGCAGGCTCCGTCTCGCGCTCTGGCGATCGCGCTTGTGTGCTCTTCTCTCGTTCCGCCTGCTTCCGTTTCATACGCCGCTCCTGTTCGGCGACTGCGACGGGGAAGAACTCGGCGGAGCGCTTGAACAGACTGAGTCCATCGTCGTCGTCGTCTTCTTCTTCTTCGTTGTCGTTCTTCTGCGTCGCGGGCTTCGGGTCGGACTTTTGTCGCAAAGCGGTGGGCTTGAAGGGAAGGCGCCTCTTGGGTTTAGCTGCGTCTGCCATGGCTCACAAGTGGACGTTTCTTCTAAATACACTGAGCGGCGGGGCAAATTTTGAGTCGGAATTCGTTTTGCGATCCGGTGCAATTTACAGGGTCCAAGGCGCAGGAATTTGGATGATGTGAATTCTGTACCGACTTTATGTGGCCGTTGTGGTTCTTTTGTAAGTGAACTTTCTGTAACCGAGAAAAGGTCAGGCCATGCAGAGTAGGCGCCAGAGGCTGGGCCCAAAGGAGAAGGCGGCAGGTAGAAACATCACGAACAATGCGACAGAAGAAGGGGAGAGAGGGACGACGAGGCGTCCTGCCTCGCGCACCACCACCAAATATTTGGGTTGGGATTTGGGGGGGCCGCCGTTGTTTCCGTGGTGAGAGCAAAAAGATTGATTCGGCTGGTCCCACCTTACCAGGGCCACAGGGGAGGACCTGGAGGGGGATGGAGTTCGCCTTCGCACGCTGCTCAGCTTGGAGTGTGCGCTGCTCGGGTAGCCCTACAGTGCGAGCTGACCCTGAGAAAAGCTAACGCCAGGTGCGATCCAGGTAACCCAGGTACACAGGCCTTCGATGCTCTAACAGGGGGCAGCCGTCAACACCATCACTGCCAGCTGCCAGCAATTCTGCCAACATCATCACCAGTTTGACGTCCCACAGCCTCAACCACCACCCACCGTCACGTCAACCCGCCACGGAGCAACCTACATCCCGAAGCCCTCTCCAATAACTCATATCCATCTCACAACATCCAGACAACGACAATGGAGAACGGAAACATCAGCCAGGGCGAGGGCAAGGACCCCTCCAGCTTCCTCAGCGATATCATCGGCAACCCCGTCACCGTGAAGCTCAATTCAGGCGTCGTCTACAAGGGTGAGTGCCTCAGCCGTCATTACCAAAAATGAGATGAGCCCAGGCTCTATTCTTGATGTGGTGAGAAGTCTCTGACCATACATGTTCATTATAGGTGAGCTTCAGTCCGTTGATGGCTACATGAACATCGCCCTGGAGAAGACGGAGGAGTACGTCAACGGCACCAAGAGGCGGTCATACGGCGACGCATTTGTGAGAGGAAACAACGGTGATTCTTACTCCATCCCAATTTTCAATTCATTCCAACTGACAGATAGTGCAGTCATGTACATTTCGGCAGACTCTTAGGAGGCGCGGATGAAGATGTCAACAAGGGATCGGTTACTGGACTCTATCCACTAGCGAAGAGGTCTATGAACGAGTCTAGAGTGCTCGGGAGGCGTCCTTCATGAGATCTACCAACGCAGAAGAAAATATACCCTCAATTCTACCATATGGCCGAACGTTCTCTGCACCCTTTCGCCTTCGTCTGACCAGAACAGCAAAAGCACCCCCCACTTACGATGCAGACCATCTCACCACGGCTACAACCTCGAAGTCCACGCAAAATACGTAACCCCATGCAACGCAACCTCCCCCTTCTCATTCCTCTCCACGCTCTCCCCGCCTAGAATAGCATCAAACTCGGCCTTAAACGCCGCGGCCCGCGCCCCCTCGAGCACCGCGACCTGGCTCAGCGTCCGCAGCCGGTTCCACACCGCCTCGGGCGTCAGCCAGACCGTGAATGGCACTTTTTCCTCGCCCACGGGCACGCTGAAGAGGGGCATCTTGCGCCCGCCCTCGAGGACGACGTCCTTGACGGCGCGCAGCGGGTTGGCGTCGAGCTGGCTGTCAAAGACGTCCTTCCAGACGAAGTCGCGGAAGCGCGGCTGGCCGTCACCGCCAAGGGTGAAGACGAGCTCGTTGAGGGACTGTTCCCAGGGCGTGCTTGCTTTCCAGTGTTTTGGCTTGTTGTCTGTGATCGCGTGGGATTTCATTAGCATTCCTTTCTTTCTTGTTGTGCGTCCTCGCGTAACATGGAGTATGTGTCTCCTGAGGATTGAGAACGAGCGGGAAGACTTACAATCTTCAATATTCCAGATGAAACCAAGCACGGCAGTCGGCTTCAGGACGCGATGAATCTCCTTTAGTGACTCTGTCGTTGCGAACCTATGCTTTATCATGAGCTTCTGTCCACAATCCTGAGTCCAGATGATGGATCGTCTTACCAGTGAAATGCCTGTGTAGATAGAACACAAGTCAGCCATCAATCCCCAAACACAAGCACAAGCTCTTCCATCTCATTCCTCGCACCCCAAAACAAAACCCCCCCCATCAACTTCCAAGAAAGAAGCATCAAAACTCACCTGCGCAACAACAGCACCATCCCCCCACTCCTCCCCGAGCGGCAACCTCGCCGCGAACCCATCCTTCACCTCGACGCCCCTCAGCCCCTTCTTCTCCAGCTCCGCCCTCATCCCCTCGTGCGGCTCCACGGCCACGACCTCGAACCCCTCGTGCCGCGCCGCCAGCACCTCGGTCATCTTCCCCGTGCCCGCGGCCAGGTCCAGGATCTTGGCGTGCGGCACGTCGGCGAGGCGGAGGTGCTCTAGGAACTTTTGGGTCGCGGCGGCGGGGTAGGAGGGGCGGTAGGCGTCGTAGGTTGCAGCGTCTGCGAAGCCTTTTGAGGCGCCTTGGTGGAGGGATGTTGGGGACATTGTGGTGGTTGTTGTTGTTGTGTTTTCTTCTTTTTTCTAATTCTTCCTTTTTTGGGGTCCGTGATTTGCTGAAGTTGGGGATTCGTGAGGTGCTGTGTTTGACGTTCGAGGTTGAGTTGAGTTGGTGATGACCTGTCTGTCTATACAAGTATGCTGAAAACCGTGATGTGATTATGCTGCGGATGAAGATGTCTCAAAACGCCCGTGTCGAGTTGCTTGGATCTGAGAGCCCGTTCCTTTAGTAGGATCCTGTATTCGCAAGGAGCTAAACCCAAGATGCAATTGCGCGATATTCCCCAAAAACGGACTTCACAATGAGGATAGAGTGTGTGAAAGCAAGCGTAGAAGAGGGGGATTGATCGCGGTTATTCCTTTGGCCGCCGATACGGATCGTCTCCCCTTCTCCATTCATCACGCACGTCATGTCAATTATGTGGGGGCACGGGGCTGAGGAGGATTGCTTCCATGGGGGTTGGACGAGGGGAGGTCGAACGAGCGGGGTCCCATTTGCGTCGCCATAACCGGCGCCGGTGCCGACGTGCGCGGAGCCACGCCGAAGTCCGGAGCGCAGAGTTGCGAGCCGAGCGGCGCTATCAAAGTAATTGCATTACACCAAATCGATCCCTTGGCCATCGGTCTCAATCGATACATACTGCCTCATTGCAGGTAATTGGCCAAGTGTTATGATAATTGTTTTTCTTTCTTGTGATTGTGCTTATTCTATGGATGGAACGCTGTCCTTTTAATGATAGTCTGCCCCAATCTCTCGTATTTGAGAGCGGGGGTCGACGAGAGACCTTGCTGCGCAAGAGGTGCCCACCGTCTAATGTGTTCCCGACGATGAATTCTTTTTTACATGCCTGAAACGCCTTTCCCCTCGTATGCCATCTCCTTCGTGAAGGAGAGGCCACGGAACCTAGTATCCACCCCCCGCTGTCCCTATTCGACAGATTGCCCTTTGTTATTCATACAGTTGCTACGATATTACTCTCCAAGCTTGTGAGAAGATTCGCGAAAGAAAGAAAGAAGCCAAAAAACTCGCTTTACCATCCGATGCTGATGTACCGTCAATCAACCACACTACCCAAGTCTAAAAGAGGACTTAGTTGTGATTATTGCTGCTACTGCTGCCGCTGCTCCCGCTGCTACCATCGCTGGCGTAGCGCTGGCTGGTGATATACTCAACATTCGCAAACTTAAAGTGATGAGCTCCCTGCTGCTGCTGCTGGGAAGGAAGCAACGCCTGGTCGGCACCAGGGGTAGTAACAGGCGTAGCAAACGGATCAGTGAAATCCCCGCCGGGCGAGCCCTGCGGCACGGTAGAGTACGTTCCCTTGCCGTTCTTGGGCAGCTGCAAGCTGCCGCTGAAAGAGCGGACACCGCCGCCCGTCGTCGGTTGCTGGGCGGGACCGCCGGTGACGTTGCGAACCTTGTTGAGCTGGCGGTTGACGACGGGTGAGGCTCGGATGGGTACTCGGACGTCGATGCCGTTGTAGTTCTCGCTGCTGATGCCAGCGTTGCCGCGATCGATGGGGCTGACAGGGCTACTGGCCTCATCCGAGGACTCGGAATGGGCGACGTTTCCGCGAGGCTGGTAAGTGCTATAGGAGGGTGCGGTTGGCGGATTCGGGTTGCCCTCAAGCTGGCTCAGCGCGTCGGCACGGCTCGCAACGGCGTTTCCGGAGAATGACTTGGGGCGATATGTCTGAGGACCAACCGTAACACCGTTGCCGCCGCGAGACGAAGGCGGAGAGCCAAAGGGGTCTGAGGAGTTTGTTGAGGCGGGTGAGATGGGACCCATAGAGACGTACTTGCCCTTACCCTTGGCGGAATTGGGAGGGGAGTCGGTGGCAGGGGTGGCGGGGCGAGAAATCCAGATGCCGTCGACCTCGATGCCGGACTGAATGGCGCGGACGCCAAAGGGGATTTCGGATTGCTTTCGTGGGGGCGGCAGGCCGGTTGATTCCATCTCTGAGGCATGTGCCCTCTTTTCCGCGTCAATGATTTCGAGCTTGGCCATGTATCGGTTTGACCACCATAGCTTCACAAAGCCTATAATGAAGACGACGCCGATGGCACAAGCCAGTACCTATGGGACAAGTGTGTTAGTCATGAAGCATAAGATGTACTGATATGTAGACTTACAAAGGTCATCTGCTGCCACAACTCCCAGTCAACAAATACTCGCTTGCCCATTGTGATTCGTGTCGAATGAAGTTGATGTGTATGGCGTTGTGTGGTGGTGAGAGGGAGGGTTGCTCAAGGTCTGAGGAGGAAGGTGAGGAAGGTGCGTGGTATCAGATGTGAAAATGTCGACCAAAGTGAATAGAGATGGAGCACAGCTCTCTTCTTGAAGTGAGGAAGGATACGTGAAGGCAGGGGTCCCTCTTGCGACCGAAGTCGGTTCTGGCCTCGAAGGTGTGACGTTCCTAAACTGCTGCAATCGGACTGGTTCACAATGTCTTATTCGAATGCGGCGAAGAGCGTTGTCCGTGGCGATAGACCGAGAACAAGCTCGGAGACTGTGATTTTTGATAATGGGCGAGGCGCTGTAGCTTCTTAATCGGGTAAGAAGAAGAGATCGCTATGGTAATATTGGTACAGAGTGTTGATGTTGTTTGAGTCGTTTAGTTAAGGGTTGGAGATGATGTCAAAAACCGAGGTAAGGTACAAGACAAGGCAAGAAGCCACCGTTATCGAGTATCAGTTACACAGGATAGGAATAGAAGGTGACCTCGTATTAGAGGGGCACTGGTGAATATAAAGGGACTTCAAGGGGTCCTGGGCGGTGAAGGATGGAAACAAAAAACCTGGAGGAGATGCGTGATCTTGGTTCTCAATGGTCAGACGGAAGCCGGCAGGTTATGTATGAAACAGGGAACACGGATACCAACAGCAAACAACACAACACACACATCCACCTTTCTCACCAGCCATATTACCTACCTGTCCGCCATGGACGAGCTCGTTAGATGGGGTCGGCCTGGACTCTCGAGCAGTACTGAACTAGGACTAGACTGAAGGGTGACCGAAGCCAGGATCCGTCTCGGGCAGAGTGTGTCAGTGGCTGAGTTGCCTCTCTCTCTCAGTGTCCATCGTCCAAGTGGAGATGGGAGGAGACATCGTGGTGTATGCTCGACGAGTGCGCCGGCTGAGGACGTGCGTTGGAGTGAAGGGCGAGTGCTGCCACGTCCGGTCGAGAAGTCCTTTCCAAAAGGGGATTTGGAAGTCGGGTGTGGTAGTAATTGGGTCGTTGGTGTTTTCTGAGCACCGCTACCGTATAGTCGTAGTCTCGTACTCATGCCCGCTGCAGGGCATGGGTCTGGGTTATCCCTGCTCGACCCCATCGAGGATCCCATCTCGCGGATCGAGACAAGCTGCTAGACCTGTTTGCGTTTGGGTCAATGGCGCTTTGGGACGACTTCACCTCGCAGTCAACCGTCTTGCTATGTGCCGCCGCCATGTCAAAATCCCTAGGAATTGGGCCGGGCGTTACTGGAATGTTCAACCCTCTCTGTCTACAGAATCAAAGTGCGAAAGCGTACCTTGTAAGTAGAAACGCCACAAAAGAAAGAGAGTTGTGGGGGGGATGAGCGGGCAGAACCAACATGTTGCTACGACGGAAGTGGTCTCAGATAGCCGTTTGCGGAATGCAAGGTACGGCGCGGGCTGATCTAGTTTCGCCCACTTGGCGCCGAAAGAAGGGCGGAAGAGCAAGCCACACCTGATTTCCAGACTGAGATGGGGAACCTTGGCCAGTCGTTGCCTCTCATCTATAGTGAGTTCTTGAGTATATTCAATCCCATCGCCGCATGTTATCTCCATGTTTTCGTTTGCAGAAAGCCACTTTCGTCCACGTTCTCGAGCTGTCGAGTCTGGACCACCGTCACATGACCCGGCATGCCGTGCAATCCACGATAGACGTGAACAGGCAGCCGAGAGGCGAGTAAGATGTTTTGTAGAATTCCGCACTCTCCCCATGGTCTCGAAGCTTCCGCGGAGTCACGCTTGCTGTGCTGCTGCACTCTAGTGGTTTAGTCATATCGCCATCTAAGTGGTCGACTTCGCCATAGGCCAGATGTGGACAGAGCGGGAGACGAGTCGGACGTAGGAACCAGGTAGACGCAGGAACCAGACAGGCTCAACGCGATGCATAGCCCCAAGGGCTTTCCATGGCCGCTTCGGTCGCGCTGCCCCTGGAGATCCCACATTCGTGCTGATCTCTCTCGTCCTGCAACCTGCAGCGTGCGGGCGAAGTGTGTGCTTTACATAGCATTGCATCGTGAGTGGGGCCCCGCGGCATCGAGGCTCGACCTGAAAACGACCATTGGCCTTGGCGAGCCACGGGAACCGTGTCATCCAGTGCTACGCCAGCGGCGAGAGGTCGAACAAGTCGTTTGAGCTTTCCTCTCTCCTTATGACAGCAGCCGTTGACCGTCTCGCTCCGAGTCGTCCGATATTGCTCGGACGCACGCTCAAGGGTCGATCATTTCATGTCCTGCTTTTCTTAGGTACACGGGCACGCATGGCGTCGGCCTAGCGCTCACGCCATGAGATCCAAAAGCGCAGGCTGGGGAGAACAGACGTCGTCCCATCAGGTACCGCGATGAAATTCTTATTTTCCGAGCCTGAGAAACCCCAAAGGTGGGTTGAGCAGGCGTTTGATGTCAATGCGGCTGTTAGGCGCGGGTCTGTTTCGTCCTTCCCACGGACAATCGAGATTATGTGCGTCTCAGCGTCCACCACATCCTTTGGCAGATCACACCAGAGGTCTTTGATGATGAAAAGCCTCTCTGGGCATTTCCCGTATGTGCTGTCAGCAACGTGGTTATCGCCTCATCATCACATTTGACAGATCGCAGTGAAAGCAGGTCCGGTATCGATAGATCTGAGAAGTGTAGGAGTTCTCATTGATCTTGGCCTTCAGGCTTCAATGGAATCCCGATCAGGGCCGCCTGTTGAAGACCAGCATGTCCGTGCCAGAAGCTCGAATTTCGAATCTCGATAATCTGATCAGTGTTCCGTGTTCAAGCCAGACATACCTACTACATTCATGGTTTTGACAGGGTCATTCCGTGATGGCATCGGCACATTCGCAGTGAGCCCCCACTATCGCCGAGTATACAACACTCTGATCAACCCAATGCTTGCTGTTTTCCCCTTGACGGCGACCTGGTCACTTCTTTGTCTGCAGGCGCGCCATTTTTGCTTGGATTGAGGTACAAAATCATTAGGCGACACGGACAACGATGGTCCTTCTCAGATCCTGTGCCGATGACGACTATGTCGCCGATGATGGCGAGGATTGTAGATCGATTTTTACGACGAACAAAGGACTGAAAAGCCGCGTCGGTTATGGCGAAAGACGATCTCTTCAGAAGCCCGACGTTGCGAGCCGAACCCAGGTCAAGGTTGGCGGATACTCTGGCAATCATCTCGAGACAAAGGGACATCTCGACGCAGGCGCGGTTGATCGGTCCCCTTCCGGTAGACTGCTTATTCGATGCATAGAAGAGCGATCAGCTGATGATAGCGACAGTAGCAAGTGCAGCAAGGTTTTCTCGCTCGGCTAAAGACTAAGATGGCATCAGCTGGTCAACCGCCGAAGCATACGAGAAGCATAGCCAAAGTCCGTCGAAGTCAACATAGCACCGTGACAGGGCCGGTGTTAGGCATCGCCGATGCCTAGACTTGTGGTGTCAACAGTCTGTCTCGATGGTGGGTGGTTGCGTGGGTGCCAGTCTGTCTGTAGCGTGCCCGCTCCGTCGGATCTGGGCGTCTACATTCCCAGCTGCCTGTCGGACCGCAGCCACTTTGGGTAGCCGAAGTCACGATAACCCAATCCGGTGCCATGCTGAACCACCACGATGTGAACGGCCCTCAAGCTCCTCGTTGCACGTTGGGCAATTGCAATTTGTGTCGCTTTTGCCCCGGGTCATGGTGTACAGGCACTGGTTGACTGGCCAGGCCGATTGCGCATCTTCACAGGAGGAAGGATCAAGCCGGCCAAGCCATAGCCGGCGAGGGCGTCCGGGAAGGCGACTTTCAACGAAACTTGTGCAAGACAACCTACGATGAGGAGGCGTCTTGGTGCGAGTGAATCCCGCATGCAGAAAACTTTCAATGAGCTAAAGGTCGAAGTAGGTCGCAGCCTGGTTCCAGACCACCAGGCATCTTGACCACCAGGCATCTTGTCGTTTAAAAGAGGCTGTCAACCTCGTGGGATGCCGAGTGCCAGACAACTGGCTTAGAGCGAAGATTATGGATTCTCAAGATGGTTGAGGACGCAGATTTTGACGCCGCTAAGTCCGACATTCATATGAGTGGTGAGTATGGCGTGTAGGGCTATCGGTCATGAATCGGGAGGGCGAGTCGAAGTCGCAACGCTCTATGACTGTTCTCCTATCACGTCTGCGGATATCCCTTTCCCAACTGATAGATAGGACCCTCATGATTCATCAGCTTTGATGGAAGCGTGCGGTGGAGTATCGCGCCGGCCACGGCGATGACCGACTCCCGTTCTCCGCCCGGCAGGTCAATGATCCGCTGAGGGGAAAGGTGGGTTGAGTAGAGCGTCATATAGAGAGCGGATAGGCGCAGTCAACTCACGTTCCGATGCGGTCAATCAGGAACAATTGGACGGACATGATGCAGGTCCGCAGAAGGGCGACAGAAAGAGGAAGCGCGGCACGGAGATCAAAGGGCAGTCTTGTTGCGCTCCGATGCCGAGAGATCCGAAGTGTGCCGTCCGAACGTCCAGATTTGCCCAGCATCGTACTGTGGATGAACACCTTGAGACGGGTGAGCAAGACTGTGCCAGAGAGTCGAGGCGAGACGGAGAAGAGACGATTGGTGTCCGTTTGGGGGCCGAGGGTTCGACGCTTGTGGCTGCGCAGAGCTTTCACAGGTCTGCCAGTATGCGCCTAGAAATGAATGTAGACGCTGAATGGTGGGCGAATTTAACCGCTGTAACCAAGGTGAAAGAAAACCAGGATAATCAGGGTTGGAATTTGGAAAAGGGCATGCCCCCGTCGCGGGGATTCGGGACGCAAGGTTGGACCGGACAAGGTGGATGACGGCAAGCGTCACTGCGGGCTTCCAGAAGGGAGGGCACCGTGCTGGTCGGGTGATTACATAAGAAGGCAAATTTCAAAGAGATACATGGAGTATGGCTGCATTCAAGGCACCGTCATATGTACCGACCCGCATCCCACCTTACGCTTATGTCACTGGCGGCGGCGACGAACCATTCAGCTCAGTTGGGCTAGAAAGAGCAGGCCCGTAGGTAGGCATGGCAAGAACAAGAACATGGGACAAACACATGTCATCGACCAAGGTCCCTGGCCTTTGGAAAGCTTCTCAAGCTAGCAACAGCGGAATCGGTGTGGCCGGTTCATGACTCCAGCCACTGAGAGGGCGAGTGACTGAGTTAGTGAGCTAATGTTTGATCATGTCTTTCCCCAGTGCCCTGGGCCGTTGGTGGCATGGTATTCGCGGTTCGTTCCAAGTTTCCCGGTTTTCCGAATCCCCGTCTTGCCTAGCTTGTACGGTGCCGCCATTGCAAACCCAATTCTCGTGAGATGTCATTGAATGCTTCGCGGGTTCGCCAGTGCCAGGCTGTCCAGGCTGTCAATATCCCCACTGATGGACATAGGCCGCGCAGTGTTTGCAAAAGATGTTGGCTGAGTCGTGGGATAGTGCCGATGATCTGCCCATGCCGATGATGGGGAACCGCTGCAGCATCTTACACACCTTTACCGTTTAGGGCTCTCGGACTTGACACCTTCAAACGTCCCTACGTGCCTATTCCCTGCCATGCCATGGAAAAGCTCTTTTCTCAGTTCCCACTTGACCCTGAAGAGTGATGGCGAAGAGTCCGGGCGGGACCGCGGTTTCTCACAGCGGTAGCGGCAGCGACACCGGGGTTCTTTACCTCGCCATACTCGGTACTGATACTGGGCGTTATACCAAGTTACCTCATGATCCAATGGATGCATCTGCAAGAGGTCATTCGTCACCTCCAAGTCTGATGTGCCCCCCCTTGCGTCTAGTCCCTGAGTGGCAGTAGCGCGTATCCGCACCTACTTTTCCCATGCTTTATGGGCGGATGCAAGGAAGGAAAGAAAATGTACGGATGGGCAGGCACGAGCGGGAAGAAGAAAGACATGACAGAGACGCTCGCACTTGCCAGGGGAAGACAAGCACAACCACAGCCCAAAACCTGCAGATTCCCGCCCGATGATATTGTCCGCCAGTTCTAGCTCCCATCCATCTCTACCTTACCGTCTACTCACTTTTTTCTCTGCTCACTTGCCGGCCATACTCCATACGCAGCACCACGTCTCGATTACGTCCTCAACTTTGAACAAGCGCCAACCCGTTCCCCAGCCTTCGTCTCCATCTCCCTGCGCCTCACTTGGATCTCCATCATCTCCTGCATCCATCTCTCTGTAGGACCTCTACAGACCAATACCGTTCCGCCTTGTCCATCCCAAGCCACCGTCTTACTGTACATGTAGACTAAGACTGGGCCCTTGGACCAACTCAGACACACCACTAGCTATTACTGCGTACACTACACACATCTGCCCGAGTGGGAAATAGGACGGGTCAAGATTGCCATATAGTTCATCGCCATCCCTTCCCGCTACCCTATTCCCCGCCTTCGCCTTTTGGGTCCACCGATCGATTTCTTTGTCAAACGGTCCCAGCATCAACCTCGAAACGCAAACACAACTCGAAACATAACGCACCAAGTTTTTCTCTCTAGCTTCCAAACACAACTTGGCACATTGGCCTGGTCTACAACATCGACACCGTCGCGACAAATTGAGATTCCCTCCTTACCAGCTACCGTCCCGACCTTGCCGCTTCCGCGCCATCCTCCGCCATGCCCATTCGCAACCCTTTTGCCCGCCGTCCGGGCCCTGCCACTCTCCATGCAGACGAAAGCTCACGGTCCGATGGCGAGAACCCGTCGCATCCCGGATTTGAGAAGCAAGACACAGTCGGCTCAAAGGCTTCTTCTTCCCTCAGCGTCAGAAGTTCCAAGAGCCAGGACAATGGGGAATACAAGATGAGTGGTATGCACCTCCACCTCTCATCAGACGTGATGGCGCGCACATGGAACCAATTGACTTACTTTTCTCTGCATCACAGTCGTGAATGACAGCGGCGTCTATCTTCCGGTATGTACCCTCGCAATCAACAATCTCACCCATGCTCGAGACATTTGCTAATGCGCGTGCGTAGCCATCCCCAACTGAAGAAAAAGGCCTGTGGCCGAGCAAGTACCTCGGCTCCGGCCGCAACTCGACAGACACTCGCAGCAATAGCGGCGAGATTGAGCATTTCTCTATTTCCCGAGAATCCTTCGATTCGTACAGGCGATCATTTGTACGTCGAGTTCGAGCCCGCTATCTGTGGCGCCACCGCTGACCGCAATTGCGTTGCAGGACATCACAGCACGGTCCCCAATTCCCCAGAACGACTTCCCGGCGCGCCAGAGTCTCGACTCAGCCCGCTACCCTCGCCTGCCTCGATCCGCGCTTGACAGACACCGGGAACTCCCTACCGCTGACGAGGGCTTCGAAGACGTCGGCCTGGACGACCAGAAGCATCAACAACAACACCACCAATCCAGCCGCATGCGCGGCCTGTTCTCGCGCTTCGGTGACTCAGACCACAAGGAGCCGAGCGCCAACTCGACCAACTCAAGCGTCACGCGCTTCCTGAATGGCGCTGGAAGAAAGCGCGGCCAGAGCGGGCAAGGCTCAGAACTAGGAACCATCGAACGCCCAAAGTCGGCAGCGTCGGTCGAGACCACCGAAATTCATTAATCGTACTCCCGGGCATCTTTTCTTCTTACTTTGTATATACGTCCTGTCGATGCAGCCCTTGCGGGCTTGGGATTTGGCGTTACTGGTTGGGTTATGTCCCAAGATATGGGGTGCATTCGCTATGACATGGTTAGAGTTGGGCCAACCAGCCTGCACACTCGTCGGGTCGAGCCGCGTTATGCGTATACGGGCGGTTGCCAGCCACCCTGGCGAGCAGAGCTTTGAGTCCGAGTGTCTTGGAAATAAGCTCTTAATGATAATGATATTGGTTGACATGTCTTGGCTTTAGGGCCTGCTGTATGGTGACATTGTCCGTGACATACCTTAAAAGTTGTGAGGTAGTGTAAGTTCGGGATATGAGAGAGGATTACTCATTGGAACGGCTGGAATAAAGATCCGAGCCTCGGAGGGATGGACTGGCGGAGACTCATCCGGCATCGTTGTTCCAATGGTCAGTATGCTTTGGACGTGATTTAGCAAATACTTTTTGATCCGTCATGCACTTATCGCACCATGACCCAGCTTCGGGGTTTGGTCTCCGACCCCACCTTTTGATAAGGTTCCACGCAATGGAGGGGCAGAGTCACTGAGACGGCTGGTTCCCGGCACCGGGCCGCCCGCCTTGATCGTCTTCCGCGCCGGTTGTTTGTCGGTGACTCTTCATTCTTCTCATCTTATGACACATCTGGAGCTTCCACGCCCTATGCATTACATCTCGACTCCCCCTTCAGTCGTTCAAGATCTTGTGTCATATCTCGTCACCTATTCCAGGACTCTTTATTCTCAGCAAGAGGCACTGAAGCACCCCTCTTCACTTGGCATATTTCACGACAAACACAATGGCTGGAGATATCCCCACGAACGGTAACACGGCGACCCGGACCGCTCCCGGGGCCGGCTCCGAAGGCCCGACGACGGCCGCTGCCAGCAAGAGAGAGCTCTCGCTTGCTACGCTTTCCGTCCACGCTGATGATGGCATCAGCAGCCACCGCGCCATCGCGCCGGCGATGCACGTGTCGACGACGTTCAAGTACCACAGCAACCCGGATGATCTCCGTTCAGGGGAGAATGTCGATGTAAGTCTTGCCCGCGCTCTAATGATGTTACTTGATCCAGCTTTCAAGACAATTTGCCACTGTTGAGGGACTATGAGAATGACCTCGTCATGAGATGGGAAGACCAAAAAAAAAAGTCAAGTGCGGAAAAAAAGCTCAAACTAACATCCAAACCTAGCCCTCCGCCCCGGGCGACTCCCACATCTACTCCCGCTACTCGGGCCCCAACACAACCCGCCTCGAGGCAATCCTCTCCAGCGTACTCCACGGTCCCACCCTGACCTACTCCTCGGGCCTCTCCGCCTTCCACGCCATGCTCGTCTTCCTGAACCCGAAGCGCGTGGCCATCGGCGGCGGGTACCACGGCTGCCACGGCGTCATCAAGGTCCTCACGAAGCTCAACGGCCTGCAGCAGCTCGAGCTCGACGACGCCTCGCTGGAGAAGCTGGAGGCCGGGGACGTGCTGCACGTCGAGACGCCGCTGAACCCGACGGGCGAGGCGCGGAACCTGGCGTATTTTAGGGAGGTTGCGAGCAGGAAGGGCGCGTATTTGACGGTGGATGCCACGTTTGCGCCGCCGCCTTTGCAGGATCCGTTTGTGTTGGGCGCGGATGTTGTGATGCATTCTGGGACCAAGTATTTCGGGGGGCATTCGGATATGTTGTGCGGGACGCTGAGTTTGAATCCCAAGCACGCGGACAAGTGGATGCCGGAGCTGTTGATGGAGAGGTGTTTTATCGGGAGCGTGATGGGGAGTATGGAGGGGTGGTTGGGCGTTCGGTCGCTGAGGACGTTGGAGTTGAGGGTCAAGAGGCAGTCCGAGTCCGCGACGAAGCTTGTTGCGTGGCTTGATGGGGAGGTTCGCGGGAACCCCGGGGGGTTGGTGGGTAGTGTCGTCGACACGGTGCAGCACGCGAGTTTGCAGACTGCGGATCTGGAGGCGGGGTGGTTGAAGGAGCAGATGCCCGGTGGGTTCGGCCCCGTGTTTGCATTGTTGTTGAAGGATGAGGGGGATGCGAAGAGGTTGCCGAGCAAGATGGGCTTGTTCCATCATGCTACGTCGCTGGGTGGTGTCGAGAGTCTTATTGAGTGGCGGGCGATGAGCGATAGCGGGTGCAGTAAGAGGTTGTTGAGGGTGAGTATTGGTGTAGAGGGGTGGGAAGATTTGAGAGATGATTTGATTCAGGGGTTCGAGGCGTTGGTGAAGGAAAAGAAGAAGACGGTTTAAGGGGTGATATTGAAGGCGACTTTCGGGGTTTTGGTTTGATTCTGATAGAAGTCGATATGGAGCCACTTAGATGGTATCTTGATAGAAAGTTCTTGTTTGAAGACGAGATGGCTAGAGATTCATATTTCGGTCCATGTCTAGGTATATATTTGCGAATATTGAAGGCCGAGTCGGGCAAGTTACTGACTTTTATGGATGTTCATCGCGCTCAAGTTCTCAACTCCTTGATTTGACAGTCATTGATG
The DNA here is from genome assembly GCF_030869305.1 of Colletotrichum tamarilloi. Taxonomy (NCBI): domain Eukaryota; kingdom Fungi; phylum Ascomycota; class Sordariomycetes; order Glomerellales; family Glomerellaceae; genus Colletotrichum; species Colletotrichum tamarilloi. Next base: position 315,927 of record NW_026849408.1, on the reverse strand, counting down.
ACTTACCTCTGTCCACTCGCCTTCACGAAAAGTCAAGGGGACAAAGTCGAGTGTGAGCTGCTAGTATTCCATAGAATCTTCTTGCATGGCATCTGAAGATCAATTGTCAATGGGGTGGTGGTAGGTGTATAGGACAAGACGGACCTCTCGTCACGGATTTTGACCTTCCCAAGAAACTTCCCAGTCGTCGCAGTAATACTGGAGACCAAAATGTGCAGCAGTTAAAGCGGTCTATTGCATTCTAGAAACCTTGTAATCCAGAGAAGCCAATGTCTTCAACACCGGCGACAGCAAGTATAGGGTTCTCATGAGCTATAGACTGCGATCTGCAAATCAGAACAGCAGGGTATCTGGCCCAACATCTCAAAGCAATCTCAAAGCAGTCCCATATCAGGCTCGATCCACTTCTTCTATCCAGCATCTAGAGTTCGTTCTCCATTTCTTCCATCAAAGCAGGACATCCAAGGATCCATCCTTGTTCATGCAGCCTGCCAGCTTATATCTGGTTGACTCAAGCCTTTTGTTTCACACAGTTAGTCACTTTTGTCTTGAGCTGCACCAATGGTATTGGGAAGAACTTGCGTGAACTGGACTGATCCGGTCACCATGCAACGACACGCATCACAGTACTTTCTGATGATCTCCTGGTTCTTCTCTCCGGCAGCTTCCTCGAGCACAGAGGCGGCAAGCTCAAAGATGGCGATAGAGTCCTGGAGCTCAGTGAGCAAAGCGTCGACGGCTTGCTGTAGCGATTTGCCTTCACCCATGAGGATGGGCACGGCGTTCACGACGCTCTCTGCCTTGGCGGCATCATGGGGCTACATGAGAATCTTAGTGGGGATTCGTTTTTCAGTCGGTAAAAGGATCTTTGGTTACTTACAATCTCTTTCTTGAGAGAAAGTATGTCGTTGGTACTGTAAGCATATTAGAATGTGCCCCTTTGTTGTGTTCACCTTTTATCCACGTACATCCAAATGCCCCTGCTGGTCTCCTGCCAGATAGTCTGGACCTCTCTCATGTAGCGAATGTGCTCTGGCATGTTCTCTGCCAAGCCATACCTAAGTCACAGATATGTTAGACTTTGTTCCTTCCTCTTAGTAAGTCTGACATGGTACTGACTCAATGAGCGCGCAAAGCGTCCACACTGCGGCCGTTCCATGACGGAGTTCTGAGTATGCCTGGAGGTCGGGCAAGTCGCCCTGTAGTCGCATAGCCTGCTCCTTGTGACAGTTGTTGATATATCGCTTCATCTGATTCATGAAGGTCTGTCTCTGCTCTTAGTTCTAAGTTAGCGAAACTGCTGTTGGTTGTACACAATTGACACAATGACTTACTACGGGTGTACGCCTTCTGCAGCTGTGCTCCGATTGCCTTCAGCTCAGTATTGGCATGATCATACTCAATCAACGACCCATCGTCAAAACCAAGGCCAAGAACATGCTCCAGCACTACTATTGTGTTGTCATGACGAGTCTTGGCGCGAAGCAGGTCGTTGCTCAGGTCGTCGCTGCCCTGTTGGTCAATCGCGTCGTCCCAGCAGAAGAGCCAGATGATGTAGAGCGCCAGAGTCTGAATCTGTTCCCAATCTGGGTGAGGGTAATACCTGTCTCGAAGGATCAGACTATTGTTGTGGGAAGTCAGGGGGTAAGTGGATCGGGCTTACAAGCTGACGAATCTGGCGTAATTGGCCTCCCGGTATTTCTCACGGAGAAGGGGCGACTTGATGAGCCTTTGTGAGTATTTGTGAGATGGTAATTCCAGGAATATGTTGGCTGATAAGAACTCCTCCCTGAGCTTACCGGTCAAACGCTTCCTCGACAATTGGGATGATGCGCTTGTAGTGAGGGTTGGTCTTCTTGACAGGCCATCCTTTGAAGATGCCGTAGAGATTCGGGACGTGAAGTGTCTTTCCCTTGAGGGATTTGACAATAGCCTGGGCGCATGAAGTTTGCTTGTCCATTGGAGCTTGCTTGTCTGTCAGGACGTTGGCGAGGTGTGTTGGTGGGAAGTTTGCTTTGTTTGTGTCAGCGGGACCGGGGCAGCAGTCGTCCGGACAGAATGGGAAGATAAGCTGGTCAGGGTGCATCCTGACTGTGCCGTAGTTCCGATTACCTTTATATGTATATGTCAAAGCAATATAGCAAATGCTGGTTGGTGTGCGTTCCTTTTCCCTTTTACGATACTGTTGAGAATGAGGGCCCGGCGTCGAGGTAGTGAAAGGGAGAAGAGAGGTCTACTCGAAAACTCCACAGACGGGACTTAATACTTACCGATAGAGTGAGTTACGAAAGGCAGGTGCCGGTTCACAGAAGAAGAGGAAGGGGCGAGCAAGTTATGGAGTGGAATAAGATGAGATGGAGTACGACGAGGAGGGCCGGGAGTTTCTCGAGAGTGAGGGTCTCCGGTGCCCTTATATCCAGGTCTGGGGCTTCATTCGTCAACCAAGCCCAATCGATCCCCATGGTCGAGCGGTATAACGCCCTGGTCCGTTAGTAAAGAACTTGGTGATGAAATCCTGAGAAGTCTTCTCAGATGGAGGATTTCGTAGGGTGCGCAGTTCGATTCCCGAACTGCGCACTTGAGCTTTTGACCTTTCGGCCCCTTTTCCTAGGATGGACTTTTCCAAATTGTTTTACTCTATTTATGTCAAGTAAATGATCCAATATTGCCAAGAAATCCTAGATCTTGTGAAGTTGTTTGATGGCAAACCTTTGCTGTTTGGGGTTTGTGCCGTTGAGAATGAAATACTGCTCCTTCCTGTAGAAGTTTGGTAAAATGACTACGTGATCTTGGCCTTGAGTCTACTGGTGCACCGAATGTGGTGCTACTCTCTCGCGTCCGATGGAAAGGTAATGCCTGAGGTCATCCAAGTGCTGAATATCATTGTCCTCTTGTCAAGGCCGTATGCTACGCCGCCACAGCACATTATACCGTTGCTCGCTTCCCAGACTATCACTTTCGACCATTAGCATTCTCTTTCCCTACAAAGAATGCACACGCAATCCGCCATGGTATAGGTTCATAAGACTGCGCCGAAATCATTCGTGGGCGACGATTGTAGCGAGTCTCCAGGCTTTAGCGATCATGCACCCTAGAACAATGTCAGTTGAGCTATGAATAGATTGGCATTCGGCAAAATCTGAGCAATGAATATCGTCACAAACTTCGGCAGAGCGTGTTAGCTTATAATACAAAACAATGAAACCATGTGAGTGGGAGTTTAGAGATACTCGGACAACTTTGCGGGAATCTGTCGAGGACAAAAAGGCCGCGAGAGATCTCGTAGCGAACCAATTTTCGCTCTCACTGACGGCTAATAGCATAAGATTGACAACCTCTATCGTACAAAGATCTGCTAGGCTCTACAATGGCGCCAACACATGGCGCCTCCCCCCCCCTCCCCCTTTTCGACGAGGTCGTGAATCGCCCAATCGACTCCCTACGAGCCCTTGCTGTCTCACGTGGTGTCACCTAGGTCGCGCAGAATATCTTTGCGTCGCCGTACTGAAACAAGCGGATGTTGAAGGGGGCCATGCCTAATCAATCCACAAAGCAGCGAGCCTGTTACGCTCGATCATGCAGCGACCCATTCTCTTGTATACCGTGGCCCCGAGGCGAGACTCCTCGTCATGTTTAAGCTATTATGGGCAACGTGGTATTACACCGCATTGGCCTAGGCAACGATGGCGCGGTCATGATGCTCCGCATCCCCGGCGGCTCCGCGCTGCGGTCGAGACCAGCTCTAACTTGCGGGATCACACGGTGTCCGAAGCCGCTGATACCCCTCATTTGAAGAGTGAATGCGTGCACGAGTATCGAGGCGGTCTAGACCTAGACATGGGTTGCGTATATGCGTTGTTGCATTTGGGTGTCTTCGTCATGGTTTGGATGATTGATGCTCTCTTTCTCCCAATACGTCTCTCACTTGTCTGTATCGACTTCTTTGAGAAGCTCCGTAAGGTTGAGAATCCTATACCCCCGTTTCCTCAACTCCGGGAGTACCTTCCGCAGCATAGGGACGGTCCAACTCCTTCTGTCATGGCATATGATGATAGCCCCTGGCCGTGCCATGCTCAGAATGTGGTTGGCATTCGTCCGCCAAGAACTGATCTGGGCATCGTGTGGGTAAACACTCCCCAGAACCATCCTGTAACCCAATTTGTCGACCAACCTCCGCATCTTGTTGCTGAAAAATCCAGAGCCTGGACGAAAATATCCGGCTACAAGGGGCTTATCCTCGTACTCGTATGCAATCTTGATTTTCCGCCTGACCTCGAATATGTCCGACTCCAACTGATCTATAGGGAGAGACCGTGAAGCTTCGTCGTGCATGCCGTGATTTCCCAGCTCGCTGCCAGACTGAATTATGGCGCCCGTATCTTCCTCGCGACCGTTCATCTGGGATCCAATCAGGAAAAAGGTCGCGTGTGCATCGTTCTCCTTCAAGACGTTGAGAATATCGGCCGTGTGTTGTGATGGCGCGTCATCAATCGTGAGGCCGATGATCTTCTGGTCCGTCTTGACCTGCCAAAGTACGTCGGGCCATTTTCGCGCAAAGTAGTTGATAACAAACGGAGGTGGTTTGTAGATGATGTAGAAGGGGACAACCAGGAGGACGGCCAGGGCGAGGAGAGCCAGCAGGGTGGCCATTCGGTTCCTCCGCACACGCCGGCGAAGCTTGTTGGGAAATCGGAAGAGCGTTATTCGTGCCATTGACCGTTCATTCAACACCTTCGGGTTTGTCGAAGGAAGAAGGAGACGGGAGGCATTGTCGAGACAGTCAGGTTTTGGTGGTGGGTGAAACGAAACGAAACGAAGCTGAGTCCAGGCGCACAGCTTCATCATAGCTACCACAGGGGTCGCTTCCAAATTCACGACCCCTTACCAAACTGTGGCTGGTGGTGGCTTTTAGCTGGCACCTGGATGGATGTCTGTGGCTGGCACCTTCAACAGGCCCGTCGGATTTGGTCCACTCATCTCCACCAAAGCTCCCACCCCGGTCTTCAACTCTAAGGTAGCTTATTCTTGACCACTTGCCGAGCAACTTATTCCAACGTACGTCCGTGTTAGAACACCACACCAAAGTCCCATTTTGCCTACCGATTCCAGCCCATTTCTCACTCGTAAGCGAATCTATGAGGGAAGGGAAATGCTCTCAATGGCTGGCTTACACCTCGAGACCTTGACATTTTCGTACGTCGCGACCAATCCTGTACGCCCACTCTAGGCTACACGATAATCATCCCGGCACAGGCAGCTATCGAACCAGGATGATCATTAGCCGCGATCAAAAGATAAGGCCAGAAATGGACATCTGTTTCTGGAACATTGCTTGATTGAAAGGCTTCAGAAACCTCAAAGACGGGTTTGCTGATACCCAACGCTGTACCCGCGGCTCTCGTCAGCTGTTGACCATGGCGCTCTTACACCCAAACACCTCATATCTCTTCCAGACAGCGAACGGTTTCGAAGATATCAAGATACACAATGCTCATAAAGCGGCGATTTCAATTCTTCAAGGGGTGTACCTGATCATGCGATAATCAACTTTAACGCCGTTCTTCGACCTCGGAGTGCTCACCGCCATTGAGAATGGAACGTGCAGCACATATTCCGGACCCGGTGGAAATCTCAATTTCGTTGCCTAATTGCTTTTTAGTTCTGGACCTCAAACCCTTTCACTTGCCACACATTGGCTTCAGGCTAGTCACTCGAAACCGGTCTCAACGAGGCAGGCTCTGTCAACGCTGCTGACAGTTGCTGCACAAATATGGCCCTGCGATCGGCAACATGCTTTGATCTCAGGAAGGCAGTATCGCTACAGCCTCTCAGGGCGCTAGTCGCGCTTATGTGACCTCCATCACTCGTCCCAGAAAAGAGATCGAGGATTCAGTAGATGACATATCGGGCACACCATGAGTATAGGGCTGTTAGAAGGCTACAGGTTGGCCGCCCGAACCCGATCCCGGATCTACCGTCTCACGCAGGCTCACAAGTCCATCCTCAATCTATGATCATCCATGGATCAATGTTATCCATCAAGGCAACACTCAAACCTGCTTCCTGGGTTGCGGAGGGTCGGTCGTTGGCACATCCTCATGGATCCTTCGCAGCATCTTGTTCATCCTTTTGGGAGAGAAATAAGCTTGTAGAGCTCCCGCAACGGCTTGAGTGAACTTGTCGGGTTCTCGGTCGTCACTGTCCAGGATGCCAAAAACTCTCGCGGGGCACATCCAGGCTTCCAGATTCGGCTTCTCTGAAGTCCCTCCTTGGGCGGCCGCTCGGGGACCACGTCTCTAGCTGCAACGAATGCTCTCATGTTAATTACGGCCTAAGGCCATGGAGAGATCATTGCAGTGGCCATTGATACTAAATTGTACAAAGTCAACTTCGCTCCATGAAGTTCAATCAGGATCAAGTCTTACACGCCATTATTCAAAGTCTCATCGTGCTCGGCTCTCTCAATCACATAGATGACCTCGCCTGCGGCATCTTGCCCAGATATTGTTCGGAAGAGGAAGAGTTACGAATCATTCTGCCATGTCTTCGAGTCCTTCCCAAACGATAAGTCTCTTTCTGATTTTCTCTTATATAAGGGCAATCGAGATCCTGTGGACGCCAATTCACACTGGACGGGCGCGACGGAGGAAAAGGTGCTGGACGAGCAAGACATCAACGCCTGGCTGGAGCAACAAGGGGATAAATCAAGCACTACTACCGCTCTTGACGCCCTTGACGGTCTCGGGCCCAGGTTTGCCTCCGCATACACTCCCTCGACGCGACCCAGAAGCCCTGGCACGAGTAGCCCTGCTTCACCCAAGAAAAGAAATAGAGGAAGCGAGCCATGGCAGCAGGGGGATGGACCGCATACCCTCCGCGAAGTCGGGGCATTTGCAAGCAGTTCAGAAGCATCTCCGGAGAAGAAGAAGCAGAAGCGGTGAGTTGTTTCCGGGCCAACACAAGCAATTTGAATACAGGACTCATGATCCTTATAGAATGGCAAAATCGAGACACCGGCCACTGACTGGCTGGTTCAATAATTGGCTTTAGCCTTTGGGCTGCTTTAATTATATAATGGCTGCGGTGTAGAAGTACTCGCCACAAAATCAACACGGCGTTAGTGACTTTCGATAGACAGGTTGCCCCTGGCGTATGGCTGATGCAAAAATCAAGATACCCAGGGATTCTATCCTCCGATCATCTACTCTAGTGCCAGCCAAAGGAATGCGGGTCAGAAAATCCGATGGTGAAATCGGCGGTTCGAGTATCTCTGGCGAAACTTTTGGCATCACAGCAGGGCTGCTCGTCGACTTACACTACGTGACCATGTGGTGTTTGGTTCTCCATCGTTGTGCCCCCCCGAACGCCGCCGCCCGTCATGTCTCAACGGGGCGGAGGGGCCGAGGGTGTTTAAAGTTCCGAGGTTCTCGCTCCGAGGCTTCCGAGTCTGCAGCGGGCTCGGCGCCGTACCTCGGGGGGTCATCCCGAAACCACGGGTCCAAACTCTGACCGGTGCTGCAGTCTTCGATGAACCACGCATAAGGGACTTGACGAAAGGTGAAGATCGCAGCCACGCACCGGCCTATCGGCACCGCTCACATGGCTCTGTTTAGAACTGGTGTGGCCCGCTTGTCACTGAATTCATGCGTTGAGATGTGATGAACTGATGGAGAAAGCTTGCTCATATTTTTGACATTATTGTATTTCACTTCGAAGGGGGAGTCGCGGCCTATCTTACCTCATGCACTTCCTAAACACCCCAAATCCCCCGCCAATACCAAACTTAGATCGATGGCACATCATCATTCGCAAATGAAGTCCAGCATTACCAATGGGGGGAATAATGCCATCCGATCTAAGCATCGTCGAGATGTAGAGTCGAGCAATTCGTCAACTCGCAACCGATTGAGCAAGGGGTGACACCATGATCTCCGAACCTGCGGCACCTCAACGCGTCGGAGACTTGATGATCGCCCAATGCATTAACAAAGTAAGAGCCGCATCCGCATCACATTTCATCGACGGCACAGAAAATGCCATTCGACCCTGACCCCCATCCGGACCCAAGAAAAGGAGAGGAGGGACGGCGAATAGGGGCATTTCCAGCAAGAGGATGAATTTCCATGCCGTGTCTGTACCCACAAGACAGGTTTCGAACAGCCCGAAATCTCCGGGGGGCATCCTCAGCCCCCATCCTGACCTCCGATCAAACACCCGCCTTCGCGGCCTGCGGGCTGCGGGCTGCAGCCTCACGGCGATCAACGGGGACGGAATACCTGGTGAACACGGCCCCAGTCGCCTTACAGGTTACCGTACCGTTCAGGCGCCCCCTCCCGATCCCCTCCTTTCGCTTGCTGTTCTGCATCATTCATGCGGGCAAGCACCCTGGAGGAAGATCAAACGAAACGAACGGGGCGGGGTCCCGTCCCCCCAGAGGTCCCCCAATTGGATGACAAAGGATAGAGCAGGGGATCGGAGAAGCCATTCTTGGCATCCCATTTACTTGGGGGACTTGGAGGGGAAACTTGGGAAGGGAGTCAAATGGTAAAAAAAAGAAAAGTTCCACTTCCTCATATAGATGAAATGGCAATGACGTCCTCTTTGGCTCAGGCCCTTTCCTTTCTTGTCTTTCTTCAGTGCAAGCGAGCTCGACATCGTTGTATCTGCCCCGGGGTACTTTGTACAGATAGTCAAAAGTTGTCACGGCTACGCCTGGAACAAGTCTCTCCATCATTTCTTCTGCCGAAACGATGCTGTGCTTGTGTGATTCTGGCAAAGCTTGAAGAGTGGCCCACCTGATCACTTCGATACGTCTCTTTAGCCATGCGATTAGACAAACAACAACGTCTACGCCTAGCCGTGATGGTAAAGATGGTTGGGCGATAAAGAAACCATACCCAATCACTGCTTCAAAAAGAAGTACCATCGCGTAGATCACAAGACCCGACAGGCCGTCACATGGCATCAACGTCGCAGTCGTCAATCGGACAGCCACTCTCATGAGATGCACACTTCCTTACTGAATGACATCCTCCCCCCCCCCCCCCCCCCCCCCCCCCCCCCCCCCCCCCCCCCCCCCCCCCCCCCCCCCCCCCCCCCCCCCCCCCCCCCCCCCCCCCCCCCCCCCCCCCCCCCCCCCCCCCCCCCCCCCCCCACCCCCCCCCCCCCCCCCCCCCCACCCAGGGCCCATCTCCCGCCGTCCACAAACGGGACCCAATCCTCCGCGCACCACCACCACCACCACCACCTCCCTTACCACCATTCTCCCTTTCCTCACCTCCAATCATCAACAGTCAAAGAGAGACAAAATGATGCAGCTTAAAACTCCTCCAGTTGGCCAGGAAGCCGGATCCAGATGCAAGACAACATGCAACAAACTTTGAGAAAGAGAGAATCCCTTGAAAACTCCCGCCACACCCACAAGCCTAAACCCCCCCCCCCCCCCCCCCCCCCCCCCCCCCCCCCCCCCCCCCCCCCCCCCCGCGCCACCGCCCCAAAAAAAAACAAAAAAAAAAAAAACACCCCCCCCAACCCCCCCCCCCCCCCCCCCCCCCCCCCCCCCCCCCCCCCCCCCCCCCGGGGACGCGCCGACGATCCTTCCGTCTTGAGGCGGGAACCCCGAACAACACAAAAGAGAACTTGACACGGATCCCACCACTGTTTAACTCTATCGTTTTGTATTACTAGAGGATTACCGCAGTATATATAGACGCTACCCTACCCTCGAATTCCGCACTATTTAACCTCAACCCTTTTTATAAGTCTCCTATCCTTTCTTCCATTCTACCCTCTCCCTCGTTAAGGGATTACCAGAATTATAGTTTCGATAGCTTATTAATAAGCTAGTATTACTATTTAGAAATAAGTAACTTATTTTTATGCGTAGGTACTAAGAGTTTTATTATTACGGAGATAGTAGTAAATGTGCTAGAGTATTTAAGAGAGCTTTTTAATAAACTTCTAATACTATTTAAGGCGATTATCTTTGAGCTATAGGAGGAAACCGAGGCGCTATATCGATACGGCCCTATTTATTTCATTAGTACTAATAATGCCCTTTTTAGCATAAAATATATTAGTAATACTCTGCGGCTGCGTTATTACGCTTTATAAATCGTACTTAATAACGGCGAGGATTCTAGCGTTTTTTTTTAGGTTTTTTATTAAGGTCGTTATTATAGGGTTAGTTTAGTTATTAATATCTTAGTAAGTATTTTAACTTAGTATACTCGGAGGTTCTTATAGCTCTTAATAAGAGGCTTTTAAAGGACTTATAACTAGACTTTTTGCCTATTATAGGCGAAGCTATTATAGTTAAAGCTATAGTAATTAAAGCTATAGCGCTACTTACGGACCTCGATAGTAGGTAGTTAGTAGTATAGTTATTTTTCTCTTATAGTAAGCTTAAAAAAGTATCTTAATTTAAGTGCTAGGTGGGTACTATACTGTTTTATTAAAACTGTATTCTTGTATTTGTGACTTAGAAAGAATTAACTTTTTTTGATAACAAGGTACTTAGACACGGATCCTATATCGGACATCATTCAGATGATCATTAGATTCACATTGACGGGGGGGATGCCACAGCCCTACTTTCAAAAGCAATTACGTATACCGCCACTAGTCCACCGGTATCGTAGATATCCCCGAAGGAAATGGGGCGTCCCATGGTCCCGGAAGAGAAAATATCCTGTTGCCATCCTTTGTGCTAAATAGAAAAAAACTTCACAACAAAGAAACGAACAGAGGGAGAGAGGGTACTCCGTACACCAGAAAGGAGGAGGAAAAAAAAAAGGCGTTGGCGTAGATTCATCGGTCCGGGCACCAAGGGAAGAATGCGGATAAATCGCCACGACCGCCACCCTCCATCGGCGACGCTGTCTCCGATAGCTCGGTCTGGCGGGCGGTGGAGCTAAACCCGTCTTGCCTGCATCCCGCTCTCGCCAAATTGTACTGCACTACGCTAGACTTTATTGCCTACCTTACCGTAAGGGTTTGGCTCGAGAGTATTACCTATTTGCTTTGGCTGTGCGTTGCATACCCGTTGGCATCTGTTCGTACACCGTTTTCGACCAGTCTGTGGGTTTGCATTTGAGGCTATTGCTTGTTCATCTCATCCGATAAAATGAAGGCACGGATGAAATGAAGACAAATCATCAGGCGAAATAAGGCCCCTTCAGTAAGTAAATAAATAAACGTGGACAGGCTGCAGCGCACGGGTGGCGTCATGCAGCGATGAACTCTGGGTCAACCACCACGGACCGCGTGGCATTCATCAAAACAAGTCTCCTTCACATTACACTTGAGGCTCAATCAAGAAAACATGCCGCAGAAATGATGTAGCCAGTTATCAATAGCAATATTGGTAGACGCCTCTATAGGAGGCACTATCGGGGAATATCCACACGTCATTCAAAGGTATATACACAGAAACGCCAATTATCCCATATGTAGTTGGGCGTCAGGTTCCAAACAGAGCAATCTCCCTCCGTTTCGCGAAGTGTCCGCTCCAAGTGAGGCTGTTGTCTGAGCCAAAAGTCTCGTTTTCGTCATCTCCCTTCCTAAGAAAAAGGCCGAAGTCGTAGTCAGGTTGTTTTTTTGCTTCCTGCAAGTATGTACAAAGAAGAGTTCTCAAGTAAGGTATGCCCAGCAGGCGGTAAAAGCGACCAACGCATCAGATCCAAGCGGCGGCAGCCATTGGACGTTGAGGTGCGTGGCTGTCGTGGAAGAAGCTGGCGAAGATGCTTTGGACCTCCGTGAGGTAGTCTTCTGCGGCAAACTTGCAGAGACCTTCCGCCTTGAGGGCGCGCTCCTCCTCGTACATGAGATCGTCCTTGATGCCAAACTCCTCTGCAATTTCCGTAACCTGGGCCAACTCGCGGCCGAAGGGGTGTGGCTCGGCAGGCTTCTCGTGTCTCGGCTGGTGGTGATGCTGGAATGCGGGCGTGGGCACAGGCGGCACAGGAGTCTTGAGAGCGGGGGCGACTGAGCTATGAGACATGGTAGAGGCTGAGCTGGAACCCGATGACGCCCGTGAGGAGAATGTCATGCTGGCCTTGGAGGAGACGGTCTTGTCCGAAGACTTGGACATCTGAGAAACTGAGCGCTGGCGGGCAACGGCGTCGTATGACGCCTGCTTCGTGTGCGAAGGTGCGCGCTTGGGAATGGAAGGAATGGCGGGGACTTCGGGGATCGAAGAGTTGATAGCCTGGCCAGGGGCAACAAAGTAGCAGGACAGGTGGTTTGGCTCCTTGGACAGTTCGTGAGGCGCGACGTCGGGGCTGGTCGGGGGAGACGACGCGGTGGAGTTGGCGCTTTCCGAGTCCTCCTCTGAAGACTTCCTGGATGAGTTGCTCGAGGCATCGGTTCCGGTCCGGGGTCGAATATCGGGAGCGTTATATGAGAGCATGTTGGTGGTGTGAACAAGCTCCATAGGCGCAGAGATCTTGTGTCTGATGACGGGGTGCTTGGTGGTCTTGCTTCGCTGCATGGTGTTGCTGCGCTCCTTCCCCCGCGCGGCGTCGGAGAGATCGATGCTCTGCTTGACCCGACGGGTAGTAAAGGCTCGTGAGAGAGACGACATGTTGATGAGTGTGGGCAAAGCTAACTCCGAATTTGACAGTGCGAAGACGTGGGCAAAACGCAAGGCCTTGCTGGTTGTGAAGGTGAGCTTGAGTTAAGTAACGGAACGCAAGCGCCTGATCCGGGAGTAAGAGCCTGTTGTGCAGTGACGGACTGTGAAGAGCGGCAGATGGTGGTGATAAAAAGTGCTAGAGACTGCACTTGTGATTGGACCTGTGACCTTTACTGGCGTGTGAGGTGGATCTTGTGCTGCAAGACAGTTGCAGTCAAGTGAGCAGCAGGGAAGTGATGCCGAAAAAAGGTGAATGGGGGCGGTCACTAAGAGGATCTGCCGAGGGAGTGATCGTTGGGTTGATGGTGTGCCTGTGTGTCCGTCTGTCCACGGTGATGATGACAACAAGCAAGACAAATGATTAAGACGGCGGGCTGGCCGTGGTGGATTATCCTGCGCGAGAGTTGCGTTGTGTTGCTATTCGTCCGAGACAATAGGTGAGGAGTCCAGTCCTGGGGTACTTTGGGAGTACGATGAGTCGGCGTCGATCCGGTTGAGACTTGATATTGTTGCTTTATGAGCTGTGATGAGTCTTGGGGTGACTCAGTGTGATGAGGTTGATGAAATGATTGTGAGTGGTTTCGTTCGTGTGTAATGACGGACGGTTCGGTGCAGTATTAGCAAGCCGAAAAGGAACGTTCAACGTGTCGCGCGATATTTGAAGAGATAGGTAGAGAGTTGTGGGTGGTTTCTGCCGTACAAGTTCGAGCCCGCGACAAAGATGTAATGCTTTCGAGTACTCCGGGGAGGGAGAACGTCTAGAGAAAAGGCGAGAATAGAAACAAGACACAACACAAAGGGAGCGATGATGTGTTTGCTAGAGCAGAAGCGAAAGGGACAGGATCCTTTTTCCAATATGGGGAATGGAATAGGTTGAGGAGAAGGAAAAGAGAGAAGAGAGGGCGCGTAAAATGGCAGACCAGGGCCGGGCGTGTGGGAGTAATAATTGAATATTGCAGGTGCGATCTTCTCTATGGGAAGGCAGGTCGGTAGGTACCTTACTCCGTACCTACCTAAGGTGAAGTAGCTCTTTCTCGGTTCTAGATAGGCACGGTACTCCTCTCTTTCCTTCCTTTCTCTCTCTACCTCTGGCTTTCCCTCTCTTGCAACCTTGACCCGGGCCTGGTTCCTGGCCGAAAAAAAGAATGAATGGGGCTCGGGTCCCTTTGGGACCTGGGGGATGTCGCTCTTTGATTGCCCTATCGCCCGTTCTGGTTGGCTCTGGACGGTCTTTACTCGCAGGGACTGGAGCCAACGACTGGAGACTGCCACTTGCGGGTGGGCAAGAATTACTGGCGCCATGCCGCCATGCCACCATGCCTGCCGTCTTTCCTTTTCGCTTCACCAGCGCTCCCCCTGTCGACGGTGGGACTTGGCGAACTGAAAGGGAAAGGCTCCCTTGCTCCTCACAGTGTCTCCTAAGATGCCCCCGCTTATCCAACGCTAAGGCTCAAAGGAGATGGCCTCTGCACCAATGACAGCTTGTGTTTGTCAACGAACCCCTGGCCCTGGCCCTTTCTCTTTTTTCCCTCCACTCTCCACCGAGTATCCTTGGATACGTACCAATTATTCCACGGTCAACTTTTTGGCCGTCCACCTCACTCTCTTCCGTCACACTCACCTCCCTTTCAGTCCATCATCCATGCCCGCTATCCACTGTTCAATTTGAGTGTGTGCTGGCTTTGGCCCACGACCCTCCATCCATTAGGAAGAGGATGCAACCATGTGTCTGCCGGGCTCGCTGCGTGACAACCGCCGCCCATCCATCCGCCAAGAAACGTTTGGCTGGCACGACTCGAACGGCGGGATGGCACATGGATCGATGCCAATCGTCAGCCCAGAGTTCAAACAACCGTCGACCGTCGACCCAATCCTGCCGCCACCAAAAGGGGGAATCAAGGATTGCGATGATCTGCCTTCTGGAAAGAATGCCCAACATCGTCAGACCAGCACAGCCGAGACCAGTCCGGCGCGTCACTCGCTCTCCTTTGACACCTCTTCCGGACCGTTGCCCTCGCTTTTGTCGGCCTCATTGGATCTTTCACTCTTAGGGCATCTTCATACATCCACACAACGTCGACGGACCGGTGCCTTCAATACCAACACTACGTCCGATGCAGCGACTGCTGCCTCCACTTACGTATCCGCACTTCGCCAACTACACAAGCGTTGGCCTGCGACCGCCATGTATTTTCTCTGCCATATTGCCTTCTGTGTGGCGTACAGGTAACGAAGTCTTGGTCGGCACACAAAAGGAAACAGTCCTTTCTTCAGGAAGCTTGACGTGGCCAACACGCTTTTGTACTGCTCTATCCGGATGGACGGTTCCTATCCAAGTCTTTCACCACGGCCGCCATCACCAGGGGAGTATTCGAGCAGGAACCGAACCTCTTAATCAATACAATCGCCAATCCACCGGCACCTCGATCAACTCGTGGGCCCCGACGGACGCCGACCCGCCAACTTTGAGCGATTCGCACGCGGCACCGTTCACATCCTGGCAGAAGATTGTGCGATTCAAGATGTGCGAGCCGCGGCGCATCGTCAACCTGCCAGGTTTCTCCGGGAAGCCACCATCATCCTTGTCTGAACAGTGTGATATGATCCGCCTTGAACGGAGGAAAAAAGAAGGGCTGGACTGGGCTGTTGTAAAGTTGTGGGTTTCTTGTCTGTTGGACCAGTGACTGGAGTCGACGCCTCCAAGAATCAAGACAGCGTCAACTAAAAAGCCCAACAGCCGAGAAAGGTCTCGTGGCCGGTGGTTCCCGGCCGTCCCCAGTGATAGCTCAACCAGACCGAGACAGAGGCGTCATTGGCTGGGTGTTCCGTCCGCCATCCTCGCCCGTTGGCAGGCCCCCCTGAAGTTTCACTGTTTCATCCTGCGCCATCCCACTCCAGTGGCGCCGTGTGCCTTGCGTGCCTGCGCAAGCCGGACAGGGATCCATGTCGACGTTCATGGCCTTTCACCAGTCAGCGCTCCTTGCGCTCTTGGGCCCAGCGATTTCACTCGCCCATCCGCCCCCGCAACCACACAACTCTCTGCTGCCCTTGCGCATCTTCCAGGGGAATCGCCTTGTGGTGGGGTGGGAACCAGTCGATCAGGAACTGCATTCTTCTCGCCTGGCTGCTCGCGGGAGGCAAAGACTCTCGGTCTAGAAGCCAGGAGAAATCCCTCAGCGACTTCGGAATCGCCCAAATGGCACCGTTGGCTGGTAATATTCTTCATTACACTACGGATGCCTCGAACGATTGACTGGGGCATGGCCCTGCTCGAGCTTGATACTCGGAAGAACAAAAACAAAGATTGCAGTCGCGAACAGACCTAGAGCAATATCCGGGCCCGGCTCTTATCCTAGATCTGATATCGATCCACTACCTCCTTCATCATGTCTACGCATGAAGATGTCAGGCTGTTGCCGCTCCCCCTTCCACGCTTTGTTCATGCTTAATTAGCGAGCCTCCCACCCTATCACGACACTGATACCCCATCGCAGCAGTCAATGGAGGTGAACACTGAACAACCTTTGGGGGCCACGCAGTCGTGGTTTCACTCCTTGACGTTTAGCCTCTTCACATATATCAGTCTCTGACGGTGTGCTCCTCACCAACTATTTTCCCGGTTTGAGGCCATTGTTTGACGGGCTTGGCTATATGTGTCGACGAAACTAATGTGGTCCATGCTTGATGCTGTTCAGACGACGGCATTTAACTTCGGACGACTCGAGACTAACTTCTACACTGAAAGGCTGTTCTCCACCTGATTGATACAGGCCGTCTAATTCCTCCGCCGTTTTCAACAGCGCCAGCCCAGAGTCGTCATCATCAGTGTGATGTATGTGGCCTATGGCTTTCTAAGTTCTGGGCGGGCGCCGGAGACTAGTTGGGCCTGCGGTTTCGATCCATCTGGCCAAGCCTGCGGGAAAATTCCCCTGGCGATCTTGGGCCAGACAGCGAGCAGGCTACATCTGACAACACATGTGAAAGGCCCACCATCCATATTGATTAGCGTCTACCCTAGTCCTCATCCTCGTCCATCGAATCGCCATCCTGCTCGCCCTCCTCTCCTTCGTCTTCGCTGGAGCTGCTGTCATCGTCAAGAACGCCAACAAGACGGTCTTCCTCGACGCCCTCCGGCTTTTGCGGGACACGCTCAGCGAACGCGTGTCGAACGGCGGCGTTGGTGCTAGTGTCCCACACATGCATGGTTCCGCGGCTGCCAGCAACGGCGAGTCTGAAAGCCACCTCAGAATCGGGCGCAAACTGCGTTGAGAAGATCTTGCCAACGTCCAGGTTGCGAGAGACAACCATGGAAGGACCGCTAGCCTGGATGTTCCACAGCTTCACCGTCTTGTCAGTTGAGCCAGTGGCCATGAAGCCGGGCACGATGGGGTTGATGTCGAAGGACGAGACAGACTCGTCGTGTGCCTGCAAGGTCCACACAGCCTTGGTCGCCTCGGGGGTTGACGGCGCATTGCGGATATCGTTGAAGTGGATGATTCCGTTCTCCGTGGAGACGTAGAAGTAGTTGGGGTCGTGGGGGTCCCAACGAATGTTCTCGACGTCGCTTTCGACACCCCATCTAGGGGCCTTGGCCTCGGGAGCTCTCATATCTGCGGCGACGACCGTTCTGTCGTAGCTGCCACTGAGCAACACGGTGGACTCGACCGAGTGCCACGCGAGAGAGCACACCTTGTCCGTGTGGTAAGTGTATGACTTGGCGCACTTGGCCGTGTGCAAATCCCAAAGCTTCACTGTCTTATCTGCAGAGGCGGAGGCCAGCAGGTTCCTGTGTTTCCTATTCGCGGCAAGGGCGAGGACGGCGTCGACGTGGTACTCGTCGTTAGCCTTCTTGGCCTTCTTCTTCTTCTTTTGCTTCTTCTTCTCTTCTGAGCCCTCACCGGCCTGACCGAGGATGGCGTTAGGGTACAGGGAGTCTACCGTGTCGAGATCCCAGACCTCGATATCGGGGTCCATGGTGCCGATGGCGACGAAGTTGGCCGTCGAGTCCTTGTCAACGCCGGCCTTTTGAACGGGAATGTCGAGCCACTCGACGCAAAGGGGGATCGCAGGCAGCATGATGTCGTGGTGGACATAGAGGTTGTCGGCGGCGTCCTCGTAGACGTAGACCTCGAGGTGAGCCATCTCATCTTCGACCTTGGCAGCGAGCAGGAGGTTGTCGGTCGCTAGGATCTGCAGGTCCTCGCGGTCCTCATCGTCGTCGTCCGGTCCACCATTGGCGGGCAGGGTGATGTACGGGTCGTCCTTATTGGATTCGTAGTAGGCTAGCGACTTGATGTTGCCAAACATGGCCATACCTTCACCCTGGCCGACCTTTTCCTCGTCCTCTTCATCGGTGTCGTCGTAATGCTCGAGGTCGTACTCCTTCAGATCGTCGTCGTTGATATTGACCCTACAAGGTGGTCTACGGTTAGCGAACCATGTGTATCCTGCAGACCCCCGCTCAGCGAGCGGATAGTTTAAGTCAATACTAACTGTTCGGCCTTCTTGCCAGATGCGCCTGTTGTCGCATCGTCGTCGGCGGGCTTGTCGGCGCCCTCCTCCTCGTCCTGCGCCTCCCTTAGGTCCTCTTCGGCGTCATCCAGCTGCAGCTTGGCGAGTTCGGCAATGCGCTCGTACTCGGACTCGTCAAAGGTGTATTTTGAGGGAAAGGGTGCCGCGAAGCCTCGGGGCACCCAGGTTGATGTTGTGATCATGGACATCTTGAAGACAATGTGTTCCTCGGAAGGTCACTAGTGACTGAGTTTATTGCGCGCGCGCATTCAAATGCACGCTGGCTGTCGAAGTTGGCAGGGTAATTGCACAACTTGAAAAATATTTGAGATTTATTTGACTAGGAGAAGTCAAGTCGGTATGCGCAAATTCTCCAAAATTCACCAAGTCTGGGCGACTGTGAGAAAAAAAATTCCCGTCGTGGTGGGGTTTATCTTATCTCTTCCATTATCGATAAGACACCTCGAAGATTTTGGGGTAGGCTTTAATGTAACTAGTTCACATGTACTCCGAAAGGTAGCTGGCTAAGGTAATTCTTGCACGCTTCAACTGAAAGCGTCTTACCATATAATCAATCAAGGCATGAGGGCTCTTTGAGACCCTATTTGAACGTTTCTTGAAAAAAAGGAGAAGAAAAAAACAGAAATGCATTAGCGGGCAGAATGGTACCTCTTAAGTCGAGGCCGTGTTCAAGTCGCGTTCATTGCATTATCGGACCCGTCAGTGACGTCTGTTATGGATATACACATAAGAGAGCCAGACCCGTTTAAACCGTCTGGCAAGGTGCGGCCCCATTTCTCAAGCTTTGTTTACTTGGGGTTGCCTGCCTACATGCAATTCTAAACTGCATGCCTCACTACATTTCCGATACTCGAAATTGAATCCATCACATACGCACGCTGGGCCTCACACATCCAAGGAAACTCTACTCCGGCGACGGGTCAACGAAGATAATAATCACGCCAAGAGCAGCAAACGCCAAGGCGACGAATTGCGCCATCACAGGAATCACAAAATGTACGACAACAGAGATGGATCAGGGCCCAGCTTCAAGCGCCGGAGGATAGACGGAGGGCGATTCCAAGATTCGGGCCGCTCGACACCGCGCGACGCCCGCGCCGCCGAGACACCGGCAAGAGACGTCCCCGAACCCACCGACGAAGACTCGAAAGCGCTGGATCGCGACTGGTACATGGGAGACGAGTTTGGCGGCCACACCTTCGGCGACGACACACACAATCCTTTCGCCTCGTACTCATCATGGGAGGCCGAGAAGCAGGAGGCGGTTAAGGCCGAGAAGATGACGGGGCGCTTCGACGCGCGCAGGGAGCAGAGGCAGAGGGAAAACGACGCGTGGGAGACGAATCGCATGCTCGTCTCGGGTGTCGCGCAGAGGAGGGATATGGGTGCCGATTTCGACGACGAGGAGGCGACGAGAGTCCACCTTTTGGTGCACGATCTGCGGCCTCCGTTCCTCGATGGACGAACCATCTTCACAAAGCAGCTGGAACCCGTGCCGGCTGTCCGCGACTACCAGAGCGACATGGCTGTGTTTAGTCGGAAGGGAAGCAAGGTGGTGAAGGAGTCACGCCAGCAGCGGGAACGGCAGCGGCAGGCGCAGGAGGCTACGAGCATGGCCGGAACGGCTTTGGGAAACTTGATGGGCGTGAAGGAGGACGACGGCGACAGCGCGTTGCCTGTGGCGTCGGAGAACGATGCGAAGAAGGGAGGAGAGAAGGAGGAGACGAACGAGAACAGCAACAAATTCAGCGACCACATGAAGAAGGATGATGGGGGCAGCAGTGATTTCAGTCGGAGCAAGACGTTGCGCGAGCAGAGGCAATACCTACCTGCGTTTGCCGTTCGGGAGGACTTGATGCGTGTCATCCGGGAGAACCAAGTCATCATCGTGGTGGGCGAGACGGGATCCGGCAAGACGACGCAGCTGACGCAGTTCCTTTACGAGGACGGGTTTGGAAAGTCGGGCATGATCGGGTGCACGCAGCCGAGGCGTGTGGCCGCGATGAGTGTCGCCAAGCGTGTCTCTGAGGAGATGGAAGTCAAGCTGGGCAGCACGGTGGGCTACGCGATTCGTTTTGAAGATTGTACCAGCAAAGACACCGTCATCAAGTACATGACGGACGGTGTCTTGTTGCGCGAGTCGCTCAACGAGCCTGATCTCGACAGGTACTCGTGCGTCATCATGGACGAAGCCCACGAGAGAGCTCTCAACACGGATATCCTCATGGGTCTGTTCAAAAAGATTCTCCAGCGACGGCGAGATCTGAAGCTCATCGTCACGTCTGCGACGATGAATGCGAAGCGCTTCTCCGACTTTTACGGTGGAGCGCCGGAGTTCATCATCCCAGGCCGAACTTTCCCCGTCGATGTCATGTTCCACAGGTCACCGGTCGAGGACTACGTGGATCAGGCGGTTCAGCAGGTCCTGGCCATACACGTGTCCATGGACCAGGGCGACATCTTGGTATTCATGACGGGACAAGAAGATATCGAGGTCACCTGCGAGCTGATCCAGAAACGTCTCGATGCTCTCAACGATCCCCCGAAGCTAAGCATCTTGCCCATTTACAGTCAGATGCCGGCAGACTTGCAAGCAAAGATTTTCGACCGCGCGGCGCCAGGTGTGCGCAAGTGCATCGTTGCGACAAATATCGCCGAGACGAGTTTGACGGTCGACGGTATCAAATACGTGGTGGATGCTGGGTACAGCAAGATGAAGGTGTACAATCCAAAGATGGGTATGGACACTCTTCAGATCACGCCAATCTCCCAAGCAAACGCGTCGCAACGATCAGGACGTGCCGGTCGAACAGGACCTGGAAAGGCTTTCCGACTGTTCACGGAGAAGGCGTTCAAAGAGGAGCTCTACATGCAGACGATTCCCGAAATCCAGCGTACGAATCTGAGCAACACGGTACTCATGCTCAAGTCCCTGGGCGTCAAGGATCTATTAGATTTCGACTTCATGGATCCCCCACCACAGGACACCATCACAACGTCAATGTTCGATCTGTGGGCCTTGGGCGCCTTGGACAATTTGGGAGAGCTGACCACGCTCGGTCGAAAGATGAGCGCGTTCCCAATGGACCCGTCCCTCTCCAAGCTCCTCATCACGGCCGAGGAATACGGCTGCAGCGAGGAGATGATCACCATTGTGTCCATGCTCTCCGTCCCCAACGTCTTTTACCGACCCAAAGAGCGCCAGGATGAGGCGGATGCCCAGCGCGAAAAGTTTTGGGTCCACGAGTCGGACCACCTGACGTACCTCCAGGTGTACTCGGCATGGCGGTCCAACGGCTGCTCAGATGGGTGGTGCATCAAGCACTTCTTGCACCCCAAGTCGCTGCGCCGCGCAAAGGAGATCCGCGACCAGCTGCTCGACATCATGAAGATGCAAAAGATGGAGATGCTGAGCTGCGGCATGGACTGGGACGTCATCCGCAAGTGCATCTGCAGCGGCTACTACCACCAGGCGGCCAAGTACAAGGGTTCCGGGGAGTATATCAATCTGCGGACCAACCTCGGCGTCCAGCTGCACCCGACGTCGGCGCTGTACGCGGGCCACCCGCCCGACTACGTCGTCTACCACGAGCTCATCCTGACGTCGAAAGTGTACGTGTCGACCGTCACGGCGGTGGACCCGCACTGGCTCGCCGATTTGGGCGGCGTGTTTTACTCTGTCAAGGAGAAGGGGTATTCCGTCCGGGACAAGCGCATTACCGAGACGGAGTTTAACCGCAAGATGGAGATCGAGGCTAAGATGGCCGAGGATAAGAAGAGGGAGGCGGACCGGGTGGAGGCGGAGAAGCAGAGGTTGGAGAGGAGGAGGACTGGTGGGGGTGCGGCGGCGGCGGCGGGGGGGAAGAAGATTGTCACACATGGGGCTGTGAGGAAGCCTGTTATTAAGCGAAGGGGTAGAGGCGTTTAGCGATCTTTCGTTTTTGGTGTTTTGGATAGAATCTATGAACCCCCGAGGTTGTTGGATCCCTTGAGACTTGACTCCTATTTATCGTCGCAGCTTCTAGACCCGGTGACTGAAGAAGATGCCACGAGGCATATATATGGTGTCGCAAAAGGCGAGCATCATTTTGGCGTGAGCAAGGCCATGTAAGATAACATTGTCAAGATACAAAATACTTGACGTGAGCACCAAAGTATTGATGGTTCTTATTGCGGGCTGAATACACACCCCTCCGGAATGAAATGGAAGGGAATACCAGAAAGCTTGTGCAGGGACTGGCTCATCGTAAGACTTTCCAAGAATCAGCTCAGCAGTTTCAAGTTATCAATTGAGCATGTCCCGCCACGTATTAGATACCTCCCGTGCTCCCATCAAAGCCAAAATCAAGAAGTTGGGCATAACCCTAATAGACAAGATCGGGAGCAACCATGGCAGGTCTTTGTAGACGTTTTTGAAGTTAGTAACGTAGGAAGTGTTCACGCCGCGACCCCCTTTTGCGGTCGGCTTCGACCAGGCGGTGGGCTCGTGATAATCGCTCTCGGGAAATCTCATACGGCCAATCTTGTTCCGAGAAATGTTGGCCTTTCTCTAGCGTCTGTAGTGTCTTCCTCGAAGCCTAGGGATAATACTTACGCGGCAGAGTCGAAGGAATAGCAACGCTGACGGGCCGATGTAGTTTGAAGTGACTTGGTGATGTTCACAACGTTCGAATGGCCCCCGGGGTATCATAGAGGGGCACACCGCTAAAGTCTCTGTTGGCGCGTACTTCTTCTGGGCGGAAACCAGTATCGCCAATTGTCGTTGTGTTTATCAGGACAGGGCATGTCGAATCTTGGGGCCTTTGTATATCAAGGTAAATCCTAATGTCTTTGTAGCTTCCAGTAAAAAAGCATCGCGCCATTGTTGTTCTGTAAGACATCGCCTTGACAGGAGACACACTGGGCAACAATGCTGAACCGATGAGGTGTGTTCGTCGCTCGACATTTTAATTGAGTTGATGCGCGGTGGTGGCAAGGTTGCGGTTTGTGCGAAGACGTCGCCGGTCAGTCCTCCCACAGCCAAGAAACCAGTGCTGGAAGCAATCGCGCGGCGCATACCGCGGGCTCGCGTCAAGCTGGCTTGGGTGGAAGACGAGGTCATAAGTCCATGAGACGCCCGTCTTTTTCCAGCGTCTAGCATGCATTCCGTAAGGCTTAGCGGTAATACCCATGAGACAATGCTGGAGGTGTAAAGGCGCCGACGGACTGGTGTAGTCAACGCACTTGGGGGCTCACTGATACTGACCGCAAGGGACGAGGCCCTGGTGAAGGAAGTCTTGAAGAAGTGCAACATAACCAGAGGTCAGGGTGACACGAACGCCAAGCTGCTGAAGAAAACAATGCAAAACAGCCTGAACCTTGACCCGAAGTTGTAGTACCTTGGGCCATCTCGCATCTTGCACCCTTTTTGTATCAGCTCTGTCATCCTATCATCTTTGCAGTCTCCCAGGGGGCGACAACGCAGCCACTGGTGTTCCGCAAGGTCATGACCCAGAAGGAAAACACTCTCTTGGAGGTAGAGAACGCTGATCTGTAAACTTGCGGAGGTCTTATTCCTTCACGCAATATAGCTATAATGATGTTGGTACATGGTAAATGGGTTTCTCTGCCTTCGCGCGTTCTAACGGTCTTGATACTAAAGCAAACTGAGAGGGGGGACGTGGGCTTGGCTTGTAGCATGCCAGTCTTTCCTCGTTCTGCCTGATCAAGAAGCAGAACATGTTGCTCAAGTCAAACATTCCCCGTGAGTATATTGGGTACTCTATCAAGTCTACTGTCATCGAGATATGCTTATCGTGTTACTGGGCAAGCAAGGTCCCCTCCAGGCAAGGAAAGTTGTTAAGACGCAGTCATGGCGATAATATTTCACCACCTACCCCTCTCAATCTCGGTCTCCTTACTAATGTTGTTCTTCAAACAGAAGTCACTCAAGCGACAACTCATCGCCGAACTGCAAAGTCCTTTTCGTCCTGAACAAGATCTCTCTCCTCCTGGTCAAGCTTGACAACCCTGGCGGATCTCGGTCCCTCGTCAATGTCCTTAAGCAGCTTCTTCAGCGCATCCTCATCACCTTGCGCCTCTCCCTCAACCTATGCCCCAGCCGAGTCAGCAGCCAGGTTTCTCAGAAGCGCAATTCCTCGTCAAATCCCATGTCGATCAATGACTCCTGGAAATGATTGAAGAAAAAGTACCCAAAGCTCACCTTGTTGTTATCAGTGTTGCGACACCATCCCGTAAGACCATACTCTGTGGCTCTCTTTTGCGTAAAGTACCTGTCAACCGCATCGCTTCGTCAGTATCATACTCTTACAAAGGTGAATATCGCCAATTCAATTGACACCCAACTGGTCCAAACGAAATTGAAAAACCGTGTTGTCGGAAAATCCCATCACATACCGGAATCCGACACCTGAATTTGTGACGTCAGTGTGCCCCGAAATAAAAAAGTCACTTATCACAAGTTCACACCCCTCCCTTCTTATCCAGATAAAAGCTCGGAGCTCATGTGGAGGGTAAGGGAGGGGCTGCAAGAAACGTACCTTGCACTTGACCGCCATGGGCCAGAAAGTATATCTAACTTCTCTTCAGTATGTCTAAAATCCTGTCAGTGGAGAAATTGCATACCCTCTTCACCATGTTGACTTGCGATCTGATTTTCAACGACTGTAGATGAAGTTGCAAGGCCTCAGAGAGTGAGGATGCACAGAGGTTAAAAGTAGCTCAGAGCTCCCCCTCGAGCTTCTTGCGACATGCTTGCCGTTGGCAAAGACAAAAAGCGGGAACCAACCTGGTGGGGGTCGCTGACACCGTCACACCGATGACATCCATGCCAGTGGGTTGCACTTACATGCTTGACCCCCCTTGTCCAGTCCATTATCGATAGGCTAATCCTCGGCATTCTGCAAGGTGGAGTTTCCTGGCGCGGCCTCGATCGCCCAGGCGAATTTGCGCCTTCTGTCCACGTTCCGATTTACAACATACACATCCACCTATCTTCACATCCTCGAAATCAACGTCCAAAAAACGTCGCACCCAGGACAACCCGCCGAGTTTTAAATCCAGCGCACAGACAACCAGTACCAGCGCGCCCCGGCGCCCACTTCAACTCCATCATGGCGCCACCCGCCGACGAAACCCCAACCACAGACGCGGCTCCGGCCCCGGCCCCGATCCTCTTCCGCGCAAACAAGAAGCGCAAAGCAGGCCTCCGCCAACGCGCCGCATCGCCCGCCGCCGATGACGACGACACCGCCGCAGCCTCGAAATCAACATCGACAGCAGGAAACACCACGACATCTGCACCAGCCACGGAAACCACCGCCGACGAGGGCCCCGAAGCACACATCCCCTCCGCCCTCCGCCACCGCGCTCGGAAGCGACTCAACGGCGTAGGCTTCTCTGCGCGAGGCACAACCGCCCTCGCCGGCGCCGGAGGAGATGATACAGACCCAGTGAGCCTATCATCATCATCCAGCGCACTGGTTTCCGTCCCAGCACAAGCCCCAGACGACGACCCCCTCATCGCAAAGCGCTTCGCGCCGCAGACCGGCGCAGCAGCGACTACAATCGTCAACAAACACATGTAAGTATAACCCCCCCCAGGGAAGCTCCACTTCTCATCCTTCCTTTTCATCCCGACGCCAGAGGCTGATCAAGCAAGGATGGAATACATAGAATCGCACCTCTCTAACCGCAACCCCCCACCACAATCCGAACTTCCAACCTCCTCCCAACACCAAGCCGCCACCGTCGTAACGAATCCGTCAACAACAGCACCCTCCGCCGGACCAGCCGAACTTCCAGACCCCAAAAACCACCCCATCATGCAAGGGAAACTAATGGAAGTCGACCTCGGCGACGAAGTCCGCGCCCGGAACCAAGCCATGACGGAAAAGGCAGCCCGCCGCCTCCTAGGCGAATCCGTCGACGACGATACCGGCGGCCGGCGAGCCAAGAAACCCCGCCTCGGCAGGGACGGTAAACCCTGGCGGCCCAGGAACAGGCGCACCAGCGACGACATCAAACGCGACCAGCTCGTCGAGGAGATTCTGCGCGAGAACAGACGTGAGTTTTGCACCGTCTCCTTCAATGGGGCCAACAAGCACATGCTAATCTGGAAACCTTACTTAGTCGACGTCTACGATGTACCAAAACCACAGGAACCCCAAAACGAAGGCGACGGCGACGCAGACGACCGCATCGCCGAGGAATTCCGGCGCGAGTTCATGGACGCCATGGTCCAGCGCCAACAAAAGAAGAAGACGGCAGCGCCGGCGGCTCGCGCCGGGGCTCGCAAGGCCGATGAAGAAGTCCTCAAGGGTCCGAAGCTGGGCGGTAGCCGCAACGCTAGAGCCGCCATGCGCGATTTGCTTTTGAAGAAAGAAAAGGAGAAGGACTCGAGAAGATGATGAGCTCATCCAATTTTGCTTCTTGTATACATTAGTGACAAAGACGAGTTTTGAATGATACCCATGATACAAAATTTTGATGTTATAGCTTAGATTGATTTAAATTCATGATTGGCATCTATAAACCAATGGAGTACTCCTAAAAAAACAGTTTGCCTATACCCACCCAGAACAAATTATCAATAAGCCAAAAAAGAAAAGAAAGAAAAGCAAGATCATAACGACGTGCAAGCCGACCCTTAATCCTGTAATCGTTTTGATATCCCATACTCTGCCTGTAGCATCAAGAAAAAAGAGAGAACCACACCTATCCAAGACTGTCACGAGTCACTAGTCCGTATAATAATGTAAAGAATGTGAAGAAACCGGCTCGTGAAAAGCTCTCTGTCTAAGCTCTCGCGAAGTTGCAACGCCGGGGGTATTATCGATGCGGTGAATCCTTATGCCAAGCTTTGATGCTGTATATGCGCATTGGCCCAATCCAAGACGCCGTGTGTGATTTCAAATGCAATTTGTGGGCCTCAGAGCTCCAATATTTGTGCGTAACGTATGCATGATGGTCGTTGACAAGACATAATAATCACCGGATGTCAAGCTGGAACGGCTTGAACCGGCCGCCGATTGTTGCGCAACGGGGGCATTTGCGGCGAGCCCCCTGCTCTGCCATGAGAACGTCGACACACGCCTGGCACAGACCGCAGATGCATTCTGTGCAGGCGTATGAGTCCTTGAGAAGTGAAACGCTCTGACAGGCTGCGCAGTAGATCTGGGTATTCTGAGAAGAATAACTCGGTGATGAATCCGATAGGCCTCGCGACTCGATGTGGAAGTTCTCCCCGCTTTCACCGCTTTCAACCGACGGGAATGGGTCAATTGTGTCCTGGCTGTAGGATGGCGGGGTCAAGGCCTGCTGCAATGGCGAGGCTTGATAGTTCCCTCCAGCTGTCGCTGATGGAAATCCATGGTGCTGGAATGGCGGCAAAGAAGCCCGGTGAATAGAAACTGGTGATTGAGGCATCTGGATAAAGGTCAGAGAATGTGAAGATGCGAGCGCATGAAAGCTTCTTACTGGAGTCCTATCCTCATCGATGTCGCCGGCAGCTGATGCAGCTTGATCGGCGGCATCGATGAGATCTTCCCATCTCTTCCCATAGTCTGCAGAAGGTTCAGCCGATAACGCCTTACGGTCATTGTTACCTGGTCTAAGCCGTTCGTCGTTTTGGATCCGCCGAAGCCAGTCTGCTGCCGAGCCGCGAGACTTCTGCTTCTTGTGGTGCGCCTCTCGGCCTCTCTTGGTGACGGACTGCTTCCTTGGTCGGGCAGGTCCTACAGCAGGCCGTTGGATTGGGGGTAATGTTGAAGAGCGACCGGGGGGCGAATTCGCCAGAATTGACGGCAGAATATCCCGTGGCCGACTGGAGTTCATAGCTGGGAATGGCTCGCTAGTAATGTCGTTATTCGTCAAGTGCAGCGGAGGCAGCTCAATTGATGTCCTTGGAATGCGGCGTCCCTCCGTGTCTGAGTGCCAACCCTAGTAGCGCACATTTGATTAGCAATCGTGGTTCGAGTTTGTAAGTCAGTCAGGGGAGGATGTTCTAACTCACCATTTCCTCCCATTCGGGTTCGACTTTGTGACCGTGGAGCTGAGCCAGCGCCGCAGCAGCACTGGCAGCGGGGAGCATGGAACCAACGGCGTGGTCGTCCATGGTTCGAGGCGTGCCCGGGTTACTGTTATCATACATGTGATGGTCGTGATTGAAGCCTTGAAGATGGTCAATCTTTGGGGGATAGCCCTGGATTGAGAGGGACGAACCCTGGGGAACAGAAGTTGCGCTTTGCTGCATTGGACGTTCGGATGGAGGAGTGTTGATCATGAGCATGAAGCTTTCCTCGGTCGCTGGGAGCTTCGAAATGTAGTGTTCTGGATGAGCGCGGCGAATGTGTTCTTGCATGGAGCGATATCGTTTTTCCTAAGGAATTTATCAAGCGTCAGAGTAGCGTTCTCGATTTTCCCTTGGTCGAGTGGATTTTTCGCTGTAGTAATCAAAGCTCTCTCTGTGCACTGGGTCCAAGTAGAGAGGTGCAGCAGCGCAGACGGGGGCAGTGTTGGTCTGCTTGTGGCGAAGAGGGCGTCGTGAGGGAGCAATGCGGCAATGCAGGCAGCACAATGAGACTTACACCGATGCATCTTTTCCTACAGCTAGATCCATCCTGATTCCGCAGAGGACAGACGACCTCATTGTTGGAGTCGGTGATTGAAAAAGAAGACGTGAGAGAAGATCTGGGCGGCATCTTGACCCCACCATGCGCTTGAGGGCTGGTATCGATACTGAGCGGGGTGAGGAGCGATAAGTGCTGTTACTGTCGTAGCGTATCGCGAAGCGAGGTCAATTGAAGGCGACTGAATATGTTGGAGCTTGAGCATTTGACGGTTCGACAAAAGGCTGCGATATTTGGTGAGCAAGAGTCTAGAGCTCTGGAAGCTCTCGTCTTGAGGCGTGTTACAAAGAGTGTTTCGAAGAACAAGGTGTAATGGAGGGGGAGGAAAGGACGGGGAGGAAGAGGAAGAGAAGGAACCTGATTTTGGGGGCAGAAGGGAAGTTGACCGAAAGCAGTAAGTAGCGGTAATGGGGAAAAGAGAGGTACTGGACGGGCTAGGTAGGGGTGTGGCTCGGTCTGGTGGGTATCTCATGGAAGGTACCCAGGGCAGGTCCAGGTCAGGTCAGGTCAGGACAAGCTACCTTGCCTTGCCTTACCTTGCTCACCCAGGTACATCATGGTCGCAGCCCAGTCACATAAGGCCAGTTATTACGCAGCATGATCTGTAGCCAAATGAGTCCCTACTTACACGGCTAGGCAAAAGAAGTACGGGCGGATGATAGCAAGGTGTGTGAGCAAGGAGGGAGCTTGGTTCGGAGTCTGGTAAAACCTTGCCTGTTCTTCTCTCACTCGTTCATGTACTTACTCTGCCTTAGTCTTGGACAGTAGAGAGTACCTAGGTAAGGTAGGTAAGCAATGGCTGAATCGACGAAAGCAAGACAAGATCCAAAAGCCGCCGACGAATACGGCTCCAATCCGATCTACGGCTACCAATGTTGTAGGAAAGGCTTCTAGCTACCTACCTACCTTGCTTGCTTCGCACGCCGAAAGTGTTGCAATGATAATTGAGTTGCGCGCTCGTACCTTTTCTGTGCCTGGGCCTATGCTGCTTCTGGGCTTGCTTCTACGGATACAGCACACCTGAAGCAGATGTGATGAAAGATGCAGATGAAAAGGGATATTGTCAGCCGCGAACAAGGAGACGGACGAGCGAGGGTGTGGCCGCAAGGTACAAGGAGCAAGGAAGTAGTCGGTTTGGGGAGCGACAGAGGTGAACAGCTGACAAGCTGTGAGGTAAGACTTGGTATTCGTCGCATGGTTAGGTGAGCCTAAGTCCACCTCAAGGTTGGGCCCGTGGCAGACGGCGTCAATGTCACCAGTCGCCAGACTGTCAGCTACGAGTAATCAACATTTTTACCATCTGCCGCTGCTAGATGAGCACTGTTCTGAGGGGCGGCGGCGGCGGTCGGTACGGTGACGCGAGATGGTGTAAGTGATCAGCCAAGCAGAGGCTTTAAGCCTCATCACCGCCAGCTTCAGAAGGATCTAGTCGGCTTCGCCAGATCGTTGCATGGCAAGTGACACACGGCTGGTCGCCGAGGCCGAGCTTTCCAAGACACTGGGCTCATTGGGCTGGGCTGTTGAACCTGGAAACATGTCCGATGGGCTAAACGTATTGCTCCGAGAGACGAGTAACAAGATGTTTCTTCTCGAGTCAGTCATTCCGCCTCTTCTCTTTGTTGGATGAAAAAGATTGCACCACGAGGTGCCTGACTTGTCCGAGAATGGCGGCAGCCATAACCAGTTGACGCCCGTGGGACCGCGAGTCTCTGCTTCTGCTGTTGCTGTTGCTACCGCTGCCGCTTCCGCTATTGCTTGGGTTTGGGTGCTTGAAAGATTCGGCAGAGCTACTGTATAACGACACCAGCTTGGTGCTCATTCAAGGTACCACCGGGCTACGGCGTCATCTTCCAATGGCAGGAGGGTAACCTCAAAGCTCGGGGGGTCAGCTGTGGGATGGATGGAGAGCATTTCAGTCGAAAAGCGCAGGGGAAGGAACAAGACGTACCTATACGTACTGTAAGGTAGGGGAAAAGGTCGGCAAGTCGACCCGCCGACGATGTCAAGAGCCGACAATTGGTTGGCGTTGGTGGAAGAGATCAATGACTCGATGGGGGATCGAGTGTGTCTAGTGGATTGGATTGGCTTGGTTGACCCCAGGGTCTGTGGGAAGAGGGGGATGGAAGAAGAAGGGGAAAAGGAGGGCAGGAGGATGAGAACGAGGCAGGGGGCGTGGATGCAGAACCAGGCAAGATTCGAGTCGAGACAATCGGGTGGAGGACTTGCATGGCGGAGGAAAGAGGAGGGGGAGGATGAAGTCGAGGAATTGAGAAGGAGGGGGTGTGACAGGAAAGCAATTGACAGCCTGTGGTGGACGAGCAGGAGCAGGAGCAGGTAGCGGGGAGGAGGAGCAACAGCAAGAGCAACAGCAAGAGCAAGAGCGAGAGCAACAGCAAGAGCAAGAGCGAGAGCAACAGCAAGGGGAAGGAGAGAAGGAGGGGGGTGGGGTGGGAACAGGGCAGGAAGTGGGCTGCTTTGCTTTGCTCTTTCTTTTCGGAGCTTGCGAGTGGTTGACAGTGGAAAGAGGTCCTTGCCGCATCACAGGGGAGCTCTTGAAAGTTGAGCAAGCTTGCCTGTGCCTGCCTCTTTCTTTTCCTTTTTCCTTCCCGGTCGTACCTTCTTACCCACGACGCTCAGGGCTGGCAACAGGGAAGTAACTCGCAAAGTCTGTCACCAACTCACCACGGGCCCCAAGCTTGACTACTCTGAGTTCTTCGCCTTGCTCGCCCCACCCTTCAACCGTTGCCAAATCCCGTCGTCGCTCCATGATCCGAACTGAGAAGCACAATCATGCCTTCCATACGGACACCTACCTTACTTTGTCCTCGAGTACTCCTATGCCAACAGGATGCTTCACAGAGTCAAGCTCCGAGACCAAGGCGAAAGGCTTCTTGTCTGCTCGCATGTCTTGCGTCTTGCCTTGCCTTGCTGCGGCGTGGTGGCAGCTTGCATTCGCCCATCTCACTTCTCCTACCTAGATACTCCTCCTCCTCCCGCAGCATAGCGGAGCTGGACCCCTGGTTCATTCTCGCCTCCGCTTACTGGTCGGACGTGGTCCTGACCTCGGTCGACGTCTGCCCGCTGCTTGGATCCCCGCTGGTCGTCACGTTGACATCCCAGCTAACGGGGAGGGGCCCCAGATGGTGTACGGAGCACTGTAGTGTACTCAACTCTGTCACTTTGTCTTCGTAGCTTCCTGAGCAATCACAGACTTCAGAGATACGCTGTACCCGCAAGTGCGGATAGCATTGCGCGTGTACCTTCTAAGCGAAGCGAGGCTTTCTTTTGACTATCCATACGGTACCTACCTATTCTGAGCTCTTTTCCGTCGTGCTTTTTGGCTTGGCGAATAATGTGCACAACGCAGCCCAGCATAGCTACCTACTCTGTGCGCATAAACATGAACAGTATCACTTTTTGGTTCATTGCTTCGTTTGATCAGTTCAAGAGCTAATTTTACCGCTTTGCGATTGCATTGCCGTGGCCAGATGAGCAGGCCCAGGCCAAATCTCCGGAATAAAAGCGATGAACGGTCCTTCTACAAGGAGAAGCATGATCGGGGCTGCCGTTGGGCATTGGGAACGGGGACACGGGCCAGCGGAGGGGTCGGCATCAGGCAGCCCGAAGCACCAAGGCACCGCCCACACCATAGGTACACTACCTACTCCGTACACTACATGCAGGGCCCTTGCCTTGCCTCGACAAGTTGGAAGTATTTTCTTGCAAAGGTGAACCCTGGAGCTGCAGCAAGTCCGTGGCATCTGTAGCGTCTGCAGCGCCTCCAAAGCACGCATCGGTGGAGACCTTACCCCCCGACCCGTGGACGTTGGCGCGAATCGTCTGCTCCACAAGCGGAGAGGGAAGGCGGGCTTGATGGGGTGGGGATTAGGACAGAGCTTGGGAAGAGTGAGAAAGAGAAGAAGACAAAGAATCTGTAGGGAGTACGGAAACATGCAGCACGCCTGGTGTGTAATCGGTACGGTGAAGGTCAAGATGGATGTGGATATCTGCAACAATCAATTTCCCCCCCCTCCTCTCTCTTGCTCTGTAACTAACACTCTTCTTTTGTCGTCTTCTGCGATGCAGCTCCATTGCCGCTATGTATTACACAAGGAATACGCAGGGCCCAGGGAGCTCTTCAGCACGTCAACCTGCGTATAATCCACAGCTACCTTGTCCTTTCATGCCTAGTGTAGATGCAACGAAGCTTCCAGGGATTTGGATGTCAAGGCAGAGAAAGCGAATTTTGATCCTGTAGACATGGTAAAAAGTCATAACGGATAAGGTCAGAAATACGTACGAATGCTTCCTCATCGAGCAGGTACGAGCAGGTACCTACGTAGTAGATAGGAACCTATGTTTTTGCTCTTTTTTTTTCTCCTTCCGCCCCATGCCGCGATGAGCAAAGCTGTTGCGCAGACAAGGGGGGTACGTATTGAAATTGCCAGGGAAGGTCCCCACATTCGGCGCGAGGACCCTCCTGTTCTTCGCCTTGCATCCTCTTCACCTCGACCTATCAACAATCGGCAGATTCTATCCAGCAGCGGAAAAAAAAAAAAAAAAAGTTCAACCAAAGGCGAGAAAAATTCAACTCCCAAAGCCATCCGGCCGGCCGACACCAGAATCCGATGTTGAGATCAGAAGGAAAAAAATTAAGCCTGCAGGCTGACTTGATCCACTTTCGTCTTCCCTCGCCAAACCAACCTCTTTGGAAATAAGCACCAGCTGCCAGCTGCATCCCGAAACCACGGCTTTTCACCGAGGTGGCGCCTGCTCAAGAAATACCTGAGAGAGCTCCTCGGCCAGAGGCCCAAAAAGCCTTGTTCAGATGCCGCCTTTGCGCTACCATCTCTCTCGGCCTTTTTACCTCCCCTGGGGCCATGTATCAGCTTACTTGAATAAGTCAGACAGGATTACCAATGGCAGGCTGTCAAACGGTATACCTTAGTTATCCGGACGGAAAACAATCGCTCTTGGCTAGTCAGCCCTCTCTCGACCAGCTCTGAGCAACGACTCACAAGCCCGCAGCCAATTGTACCTTTTCCTCAAACCTCCCAACTCGCGACCATATTTTCCTCTGCCACGTTCTTCTCTTTTGCCACTTACAACTTACACCCCCCCTGGACCCTGACCGACTGGGCGGCTGGCACTTCGGAACCGTAGACAGCACTTGCAGCTAAAGCGGGTATTGATTCAGCCATACTCCCTCGAAGCACTAAAGTGACATCACACTGCTTGGCCTGGGTCGTGCTTTCTTCTGGCCTTTGTTTTCAATAATGTTCTTCAGGGAAGAAGCAATGATTGGCCCCCGAGTTTGACAGACACGAATCTCGACTCACCCGTGGACTCGGTTACAGAGTCATTTCATCGATTGATGCTTCACCTAGGCACGGGTGCCATGCAGACAGCATTTTTTTTCTCTTCAAGTACCCATACCTACGCAGCAAGTCGGGACCCTCAAATCGGACTAAATCGGGGCCACCATCTCGTGATGGCCCACGGAACGTTACACGAACGCCTCCCCCTATGCCGCTGGCGGCTGCATCGCTCAAGCACCTACCCTAGTAGGAGCTACCTGGTCAGGCTGGGTTAGGAGGCACTTATTAGCCGCAGTTCGAATGGTTTCATGAATGCCGAAATGACCCCAAAGAGGACCAACTACTGTCACCGAGAGCAACGAGATCGAGCTTGGCGCTGATGAGAGAAAAATGAAGAAAGCGGTGAATAAACCCCGCCTTTCTGCCCCCCTCTGCCACCGCAAAAGTCAGTCACGAACGGGCCTAATTACGAGCTGATACCGCACCCAGCGGCCTGTTGGCACTTCGGTGACAGTCACCGCCCGTCCTGCTCAGCTCCTCCTAGCTGGTACCGGAGAGAGAGAGAGAGAGGAAAGGGAGGCATGGAGGGTGCGGGGGATAAGGTCCTGGACGCGAGCTCAACCGCTGATAAGAGACCGCCAACCAACCACAAGCGAGGGCTGACAGCTTTGACAATAAAGCTCCTCCAAAGCAATCCCACGCGACTTTACCAGAACCAGCAAAACGTACAGGATATCACCTGGAGCTTCATCTCCCCCTGTCTTGTCGAGCTGGTGCTGCTTCTTGAATGACTGTGGCCGTTCGCAAATTTCTGAACGCCAACCTCTAGAAGCATTCACGAAGGCTACAGTCAAAGTAGAGAGAGTCCTTTCAACTACAGCGCCGCGTACACTCCCACACGTACTTCCATTGCTTGCGAGTAAGGTAACTTGCTTAGGGAACATTCCCGTCAAAAGACTTGTTCGCCCAAATTACACGTTTAGTCCGGGTTGTTGCGAACATACGCTAGTCTTAGGATACGGCGAGCTTGCACGGGTCCGAGATTTCTTGAAGTCGGCGGAAATGGCCCGCAGGACCGCAGCAGCAGCCACTCAAGCTTGCCTTCTGTCGTGCTACAGACTCAAGATTCTCTAGCGGGTGACTGGTAGCAACCTAGTGAGGAGTGAGAGAACCCGAGACAAGTTCGAGAAGCACTCCTTTGGTCCTTATCACATGCATGTTGGATTTTTTTTCTTCTTACTTTTCTTACCACTAGCACGGTACCCTCACCCAACCGTCCATCAGCCTCCTGATCTGCCGCCTCGCTCCCTGTCTTCCGAGACATGGCGGTCAATCAAGAGTACGCCTAGTCGGTGACACCGACTATGTTTACGACTGCTGTCGTAACCTCGAAGCCGCAACGTTTTCACTGTCCTTCAAGCCAAGCTTCTTTAGGGGTGATGACATTCGATTGCAAGTCAAATGAACCCAGTAAGCTTTCCATCGGATTACTGTGCCTCGCCAGCATCCCGATGCACACGATACACAGTTTGAACCTGTCTTCCTATACATCCGACCTCCTATTCGACTCACGGCGTCTCGTTTTCAAGGGACAGGATATCCCCGACAGCGTCAAACTCCGAACGAGGTCTACCGTCCCCCGTTGTAGTATGACCTCTAGACTCCATCATGTGGACGACAGATGAGCCATGGGCCCACTGCTCATCACGCTTTGTGAACCGTACCTGACTCGGCTTCTTGAAAACGGTCGATTTTCCTGCTTCCGGAGCCCCCTCTGCCAAAACCAGAACCAGCCCATGGCTTCTACAGACTGCATCCACTTCTAGGGCAGAATGGCAACCTACTGACGTCTTTCGCCTCAAGCTATAGTCAGTGTAGAAATTTCCAACTCACCGCTAGAAACTCTTGTTCCCGCGGTCTGGACGACGATGGGTCAGTCATCCCTTGCCTCCCACCTCCTAAGGGGTAGCCGGAACTGCTCCAGCCGCAACAGCCAGCTGTCAATCCTGCACTGCATGAGGCCTCAGTGGAAGCATCTCCATTGTCTTTGCACCCGAGTCGGCGGCCCGCTGCCATCTTAACATTTGGCAACTCGATTCGACTTGAAAACCGTCCCGGATCTCCTTTGCCCTGCGTCGTCCGAATTCGACCTCGTCCAATCAAAGCCCACCATCTTCTAGATCCCAAACAAACTTGTCACAAGTGCTCGTTGATCAGCCCCTCGAGGTGTAGCGCACAGACCTTACAGATGGACCTTTGTTGCCAAGAAGCTCTATAGAAACTCGTCTGCTTCGACTGGTTCGAGCCTCCGACGAGTGTTGATGGCTTTTTGACCAGTGGCATCGGTCAAGGAAACGGAATGGTGGGTATATCCTAAAGACGCTTCGCCTGAACTGGACCGGAGCGAAGAAATTGTCTGCAAGGGACGCACCCTCAAGTTTCTAGACCAAAAAAATGGCACAGCCTCCAGAGTTTCAGCCTCCGACCTTGACCGAACTTGGCGACCTCTCCACGCAGCCCGTAGCCGGGCCGTTCACACATAGCGGTCGTCGTATCCTCCACGGCCGGGCCCCCGGAAGTCTGAGCACCTCGCGTTAACTTGCCCTTAGCCTATTGATCTATTCAAGATTCGACCACAATGCTCTGACCCTCTCGCCAGCTTTGCCGTGCTTGCGTTGGCGGACTGGCGAGTTGGCGGACTGGCGAATTGGCGTTACAAGGGCCATGTTTCTAATCTGGCCAAGGGAAAGTTTCCTGAAATCGCCTCGCGTTTCCCTAAAGGCTCTTCTCCACGTCCGATCATTCACGGCTACGCATCCCCAGAGTTGCGTCCCGACGCGCCCTCCCCTCCAGACATTCCCGCTGTCATGGACCATATCTAATTGACCTCTCTGCTTTGTTTTCTTTTTTGCGTTCAGTTTCCTCTGGCAGACCATTGCTCAGTAGCAATACCCTCATATTAAACTGGCCGAGTTGCAGTGTCATTCGTTCTTGTTCTTGTTCGTTCTTATACACCTTTTCCGAGCTATGGCGTTGACTGTGAAGCAGCTCAATGCGGATGCTTCCTTCCTCCTCACCTTTGAGCCCATTGTGCCCGAGTCACTTCCTGGCATTGCTCCAAGACCGTTCAGAATTTTGATGGACCCATGGATCACAGGGCCTTCCACCATATTTCACTCGATCCTGTCAACCGCAACACACAAGGAGTGCCCATGCGTGTGCTCCCTACAGCATCTCCCGGAGCCCGACCTCGTCATCATCAGCCAGCACAAGAGCGACCACTGCAATGAGGCAACGCTCCGCCAGCTCCCGGCCAGCGGCACGAGGACGCTGATATTGGCGGAGCCGGCGGCGGCCAAGGTGATCCGGAGCTGGAAGCACTTCGACAAGGATAAGGTCTTTGCGATTCCGCGGTGGGAAGATCCGCAGGCCACGGGGAAGCAGACGGTCATCCGGGTGAAGGTGCCTCCCTTTTTCCCGGGCGGCGAGCCGGGTGAGGTCACAGTCGCCTTTATCCCACAGCGGAGGGACTTTAAGGGCTTGCACGCCGCCATCGGCATCACGTACCGCCCGCCACCGACGTGGCCGCGGTTCCCTCACCTCATGACGCCCCCAAGAACACCAGTCTCGCTACGGACCACGGCCAGCGCCTCGTCCCTTCGATTGGGGTCTGGTTCTCACCACCACCACCAAAAGACAAAGAACTCGTCCGCCTACCTCAGCCTGCCGACGCCGCCCGAGACACCGCCCAGCAGCCGGTCCCTGCGCTCCGTCCGGTCCGCCGCGTCCATCACCCCAGACGCCCGCGACCGACGAGCCGTCTCGGTCATCTTTTCGCCGCACGGCATCTCGTACCGCTGCCTGGAGAAGTACGCCCACACGCACCTCAAAGCCGAGGCCGCGCTGCCGCTGACGGCGCTGCTGCACTGCTTCGATACCGTGTCGAATCCCTGGTGGCTCGGCGGGAATATCTCGGCGGGCATGCCGGCGGGCCAGGAGACTGCGGCGGCGCTCGGGGCGAGGGCGTGGGTGAGCACGCACGACGGGGATAAGGATGTCAGGGGGTTGGTGACGAAGATGCTGCGGACGAAGAAGTATACCCAGAAGCAGGTCACCCATCATTCTTCTTCTTCTTCGGGGGAAAGAAAGCGCGGCGACAGGTTGGATCGCGAGAGGGCTAGCGACCAGGACAAGAGGGACAAGGCCAAGGGGTCCAAGAGCACCGATGTTCTTGTCCTCGGCGTCGGCGAGGAGGTCGCCATGACGAGGGAAGGCGTCTGGAACGTCGAGCCCGGCGCGAGGGTTCTCTCCTCCCCTCCGCCATCGTCTTCGTCTTCGTTGTCCAAGAGTCTGCTTGGGAACGGAAAGGGGTTAAAGGGGCGGGCGAGGGGACGGGGCTTGCCGCCGGTTGATACCACGGCTAAATATGGGCCCCGCTGATGGAAAAGAACGGGACACGCGTGACCCCGATATGCGGAGACCGGGGCGGAGTTGCAGGTTTTATATATCCTCTCCCGGGTCAATCCCGGGTCTGTTTGTGTTTGGCCTATGGATACTTTCTTTCATTTGTTATATGAGGCAGCGAAGCGGGACACGAAAAAGGAGATATACCCACCCTTTCTTTGGAAAGGAGATACCTGTGATGGTATATAATGAACAACTTATTAATCAGATACGAATAGGGAGGAGATGGATAATCAAAGGGGGTTGGGAGTGCAGCGGGATTTCGGGTTAGGCGTCTAAGGGGTATGCCCGCCCAGGACGGCGAGGCGTTTCCTACCAGGACTGGGGAATGGGCCAACTAGAGCCTTTCGATTTGAGGAATGAAGAGTGGTAGCCATCTGAGAGACACAGGATCAATACCGAGTAATACATGTCGCTATTTCATATGATCCCTATTGTGTGTTTGATTTCCATCTCACTGAGTGATCATACGACAAGGCCTCGAGTGAAATTCGTACAACTTTCCTGTAGACTACGTGGGCCACTACGTATACCATAACGAAGACATCAACGAAGAGACCAACAAATTTAGAAGGCGTACCCTACGATTAGACAAACCGTCTCCCTCCCTCGGAAGAGTCTGCCCAGTACAACCCCTTTCTCCCAGCAAGCTGATGAAGACCGGATGCGATTCTGTCATGTGAGAAAGGGGGCACATATTTATTAATACAAACTGCGAAGACTATCAGCTGCAACCCATGAACCAGTGGTCTGGCCTTGCTGAGCTGGCATTTTTTTTTTTTTTTTTGAGCAGCACCGGCTGAAAGACATGAGCATGTTATAACGTCTGGCCTTGTGTCTATCAATATAGAATCTCAAGATGGAAAAGAATACCCATACAGATTTCCTGATTATAATCAGACTGGAACATGAGTGGGATACGTATGTTACAGACTGCAGGAGAAATCTCAATCAGCTACATAAAGGACGGGAATCCTTTCTACCCTGCATAGCGAGCCTGATCCCTACAGGCAACGCCACCGCTATTAGAAGAATATACTTTATAACATAGCTGACGAACTTGCTCTAGTAAGACTTGAACATTTTCGACTGATGATTAAAAACCCGCTCTCTCTTTAACAATTTATAGCTGACAACGTAAGTCTTTAAAAGCCATCAGCTACTGCACTACTAAAGAGATGCACGTTGCATGCGACACAGTCATGGAACCGGCACCGAGAATTGGGACTGGAATAATCTACGACCGCTTGAGCAAAGACCTGCCCTCCCAATAAAAGCTATGTAATTAGAGACGAACTTCCACTGGCTGATGGATTGCCAATACGCCTCAAAATCTATACGCCGGTCGTACTCGCATGGGTTCGGCACACAAGCTACTGCGTGAACTCACTCCTCTTCACCTAAGGTCCTCACCAAGACTAAAGATAGACGTTGGTTAATACGGAGACGATCAGGCGTGGAAGTCTGATGAAACCAAGAAGTAAAGAACACTTGGTCTTGGGTGTATGAGTGTATGTATACATGTTCATCGCAGCTCTGCGTCACGAAGGCCGAGTAACCGCTACCGGCTCCATCTCTGATCGCCGCCGCTGCTGCGGCTTCAAACCTTTTTGCCTCGTGTTTGATCCTTCTGAAAGAGAACACCGGAGTTCAGAGAGAGCTCATGGGTTATTTATACGATTAGGGTTTGTAGTTCGCGGTGTCGCTTTGGTCCATCTACCATTGCCCGTAAAGGAGGGGGTTATGATTCACGCTGAAGTAGCTTTCGTTTAGTACATGATTCTTTCTCCGTCTCAGCTTCCAAGAATCCGTTCGGCTTTTGTCAATAGGTATGAGAGCGCCAAAAAAAAAAAACAAAAAAAAACAAAAACAAAGGGGTGTTGGGAGTAATTCGCATATCAGAAGACGAAGAAATGCATATTCAGTTTAAGCCTATAATTACCCAAAGAGGTGCTGAAGTTAATTGTTCAACACAAGGCAATTGTTCTCTCTTTTTGGGGCGCAGAGTCCAGAATAGTCTTGTCCCAGGCAGTTTTTCTTCTAAAAAAAAAAGGGGGCTCCAGAACCATTCTGCTTCTTAGGTCAGGCTCCAACTTCTGGCGTCCTTGGCATGTTGAAACGCCAACACATATGAAAGAGATCGAATCGAATCTAGTCGAGAGACGGACTGCCGGCTCAAGTACGACTGACCTCGTACAATAGCGAAACACGAAGATCTCTTCGACAATGGTCAAGCCCGATACTACTATTCATCCGCCCAGCCACCAAGGAGGCTTCTTCCTGGAAGGGCAGCCGATGACCATGAAGGAGCGAATCGACACGTGGGACAGAGGGGGGTGAGTATGATGCTCATCAAAACTTCAATGCAATGCCCGATATCTTGCTTGAGTTACTGCCATGATTTCCACCTCAGATGATTCCCATATCATGCATTCAATCCTGAGTTCCACCCCTTGTGAGTAGAGTGCCAAATCCAGACGATATACCTCTCCATTACCTGCACCCATTCACCCGGGGTATCTAATATTCCCATCTGAACAACGCGTCTTCTTCTTTTCCCTCTGCTTTAAATCATGGAGACAACGTCTCCTTTGCAGTCCAACATTGCCTGCCTGACTGTGTGGAAAGCTACCCCATGCGACGTGGCCCAAAAGTGTATTCGGGCCATTCCAGCCCTTGGGTCTTGTAGTCCACGTCTAGACTCTCTTTTTGCCAGACCTACTTGAGCTGCTTGAGAATCTCCGTCAAAAAGTCCTCGAAGCTGAGGGTGATGTAACCGTCTCTGTCGTCATCGTACTTCTTGAACACGTCCGTCATGCGCTTCAGAGAAATGCAAGCCTGGACGAAGAGATCGAAGGACATGACACCTTCCCCACGCTTGTCGTATGTCCGGAAGAGAAGCTCGACGAAACCAGGGCTGAGACGGTAACGGAAAGCAACGAGGGCGTTGGTGAACTCGCCGAGGGAAATGTTTCCAGATCGGTCGGCGTCGAATCGGTCAAACAGAGTGCGCCACGACGCAAGGAAGGACCAGAGGCCGCAAAATTCGGCGAATCCAATAGTGCCACTGCGATCGGAATCGAACATGCGGATCATCATGCGAACTGTCTGAGGGTCGAAAGCAGTCCAGTCACCGTTGACGAGGGCAGTTGACAGCTCCCGCTCGGACAGCTGGCCAGTGCCTGTAGACAGTCATTAGTTGGCGGACGTTGCAAAAGGGCGTCGGCAGCATCACTCACCATCCTTATCGACCGCTCGGAATAGGGGCAGCAGTGTCGGATCTGCGCCGTCTGCGCTCATATCAGGAGCGGGAGAAGGAGGCGGCCGGGAGTTGGGGGGTGGCCGGGGCTGGGCGTTCGGGCGGGGGTTGCCTGTCGGAGG
Organism: Colletotrichum tamarilloi; assembly: GCF_030869305.1. NCBI lineage: Eukaryota > Fungi > Ascomycota > Sordariomycetes > Glomerellales > Glomerellaceae > Colletotrichum > Colletotrichum tamarilloi. The sequence continues at coordinate 273,970 of NW_026849408.1, read as the reverse complement.
AGGAGAGCTGACGCCGTACATGTTGGGGCTGGGTCGGCGATGGTCGTTCCGAGGATCGGGACGGTGGTACTCGTCGCGAGGGACGGCTGGAAGCTTATTTTCGTAGCGAGGCTGAGAGTGTTGCTGAGGATGCTGCTGGGAAGGCTGCTGGGAAGGTGCCGGGGCAGCGCCGCCCTTCTATGATGGAAATGTTAGTTTATCTGCAAGATGCGCGATCCAGGGGGTGACGGGTGCCGATGGGATGAATGTGGTAGAAATGTCGTCAGGTGACCGGAGGCCGAGGGCGCAAACGTACCTGCTCGGGTTCCGCGAACCTAGGAGGGGGTTAGCATGGCGGGGTAAAGAAGGAGATTGGGTATTTAGACCATGAACAATGGGCTAGATGAATGGTGTTGTGTGCAACGTACCTTGGAAGTTCATCGGGGTTGTAGGGTCTGTTGTACGCCATTGCGAAAATTGGTGCGGATTCGGAGCAAGCAAAAGTTCAAGAGAAGGAAGAGAAGGGTCTTTGGAGGCGAGACTGGATTGAGGCTCCTGGGGTATATGAAGCTGGCGCGGTGGGGGGGATTACTGTGGGCAGAGAGAGCAGAGGGGAGCCGCAGTAGCTGTATGTAAAAGCCAAGAGAGAATGATGGGTTATGGAACCTGGAAGCAAGCAGGGGAGCGGAACCGCGACTCAACGTCAGGCGGCAGTCGGCACGCTAGTCAAGAGGTAGGGCTGGGTGGCCGGTGGGTTAGGCTGCGGCGAAGGAGGACAAAGTGCCAATCGGGCCTTGAGCTCAGTAAAGAGAATGCAGAAATTGGTTTCAGCCGCACGCCGAATGTGCAGTGAGGCTTGGGCTGAGTATGGGTGGTTTGCTGATGTCCAAGGTAGTAGTTGCGGTCGTAGGTTGACTTATGCTGGAGGTGGTTATCGCGGTGTGTAAGGTAAGGCTTTCTTTCGACCTCTCTTCTTCAGTCAGGGTGGAGGAGGGGAAGGAATGCAGACGGGCAATAAATGACAGGTCGCGGAGATGACGAAGAGGAGGGGGAGGCTGCTATCTGGCCTTGTAAAACAAGACTGAACAGACAGCAAAGAGATGGGAGCTCTCGGCAAACGGAAGACCGGACAAGACAGCTTCTTTTTTGGGGGTGCGCGGGATGGCACGAGCGGTGATGTGCAGGGAAGGTACGTGTATCATTGATGACAGGAGGTGTTGGAAGAAGCCGAAGGCTCGGTGTGCGTATGAGTCGGGGCCTGGATCACGTCACGAAACAGATTGGACAGAATTGGGTACAATGCGCAAGCGTTGTGGCGGTTTACGGCTTCGCGGTGCACTTGAGAGATTGCGAATGGATAAAAAAAGGACACCATAGGCCAGCGGGAGTGCGGGAGACGGGATGAACAGGCGATGGTTTGCAAAGTCAGCCTCTTGAGTGGATGTGTGCGAAATTGCATTTCTGGGGATACGGGCTAAAAACAGAACAAGAACAAGCTCCAAATGATTTCATTGCTCGCTTTTGGATTCTGATGCCTGTTTTTGCTCCTTCCCTTTTACTTTTCTGTACGGAGTACGGAGTACATAGTGAGGTACCTTACGGATACCAGGCACCGGGGAAGGTACGGATACGCCAGGGCTGTCTGCCTCTCTCCCGATACCGTACTGGTTCCATATTTCCGTACGTATTATTCTGTCTTCTTTCGTCATCTCTCGACTTCTTTCAGCAATTTGCCATTCAGTCAGTTCATCAATCGTCAGAGCCACCCATCAGAGTCATTGCCAGTCAAGTCAGTCTAGTCTGTGCCCAGCTCGGTTTCGTGGCCCCGCCACGTTCGCCTGGTGTTCCTGGTTCTGTGGCTATCGGGTGGATTTACTAAGCCAACGCCGCACCGGGGGCTAGGGGGGGGGGGGGATGCGAGCTATTGATTGAGAAAAGCAGATAGGATGGGAAAGAATACCCATTGCAATCACAGACATTATTGAACACTGAACGTTTTAGATCTCAGAGAAAGAGACGGGCAGGTCCGCGCAAATCCCGTCAGAAGAAAACACCCACGAGGGCTCTAGCGCGGGACAGCTCGGCCACATACGCGCTTAGCGTACGGATAATTCGTATCTTCAATACCGTTATTGCTAAGGTAGTTTGACTTAGCTTACCTGCCTCTGTCTTTATGTGGGTGATGACATGCGTGGTGCACTACGGAGTAGGTACTTAGTTTTGTTCCCTGTATCCACTAAATGGCCCCAAGGGGTCTTTTCTTCGTCTCGGGACCGGGTACGTGATACGATCCAGATACAGATCGCGACCGGAGCCATAGAAAGGGGTCCTGCGTAGTCCTGCACACTTTAAATTTCAGCCTGGAGCCTCCTTCTTTTTTCTTTCTTTTTTCTTCGTCTCCCCAATCATTGCAATCGCCCACCGACCGCACTGCGCATCCCTAAGGCTTCAGCTTGATCATCAGACAAGTGCTGCCTCGGAATGGAGCCTGAGAGGTGTGGGATACGGTATACTCCGTACCTTACGGATACTTGCCGTATTGAGTAAGTTTTGACAGGATTCAGGACCAGCAATGAACGTCGGACCATGCGTTAGAGGGGTACGTATACACGTAATTGAGAGTACTCCGTACTTACCTATCTGAATGACACTTATTCCTTACAACTCCGGGCTCTCCCACACACCACACACACTCACACACACTTGAGGTAACGGGAAAGTCCTCTACACCATCGGGCCGGGCGGCATGACAACCATCTGAGATTGAGCTGGTGGTTGAGGTGTATCCCCATTTAAGCTTATTTCACCATGGCACGTTCACTCGCCAGTACCCGAGGTGAGATGATCTGGCCAGTTGGCAGGTGTCCGTCCCTCTTCTGACCTTGGCCTCGCACCAGTAATCACCTCACTCGTCAGTAAGGTGAGGTAGTTCGACCTTATGGATCTTGCATGTGGACAACTGCCATGCGCCTCATCTCTAGGCAGTGAGTGCTTTGAGGCCCTCTCTTCGTCTTCGAATCATCGTGTATGCGTGACCGTCCACAGTCAGCCCGTACCACCCTAACATCCTTCCCTTCCATTGAGTCTGCGAGTCTGCCCTGCCTGCCCCACCACAGCCCCGGCACCAATGCCCCTCCCCAGAACGCCGAGCCTCCAGCACGGGACGCCGGCAAGCGGGATTGCGTATGCTTTCCAGCTTTTTTGCAGATTCGCGGCCATCAACTCGACCTGCCCGTTCTTTCTCGATCACTTGGAACACCTCCGTCTCCCTCTCCAGTCTTCCATTTCTTCCCCGCCTTCTAATTCCAAAATCGTATGTACCGTCATCTCCTTCTCTTCAAGACCACGCCCCGATTGATTCACTTTACCCTACCTCACATAGGCCCGCCACTTTGACTTTTCCGCCTGGGCCGTTTTAGACCCCCCAGTCCCCTCCCCTTCTAGAACATTTCCTCTTCCTCTTCATCTTGCTTCTCCTCCTCCTCTTCCTCATCGTCTTGCTCGTCCACCTCTCTTCATTACCCCTCAAATCTGACCTTTCCCGTCGTGTTCTGTTCTGCTTGTTTGCCTGTCTGCTTGTCTGTCTACCTATCTCCAACATGTGTACGCGCGGCTTCATGCGGTCCCCTCACACAACTCCCACCTCGGCCCTTGCGGTTTGCCGCTCTGGGGCGTCACCAATGGCTGGCTTTCGTAACCTTCGGCCCTCACGCGCCTGGGCAAGTGCCCTGAGAGATCGATCCAAGCTGGATCGCCGAGCTGCCTCTGCCGCTTCTCTTTTATGTTTTGTGTGTGCGTGTGCAGGGTCCGAAGCGAGTTAGACCGGAGTGGGACTGATTTGCTCGAAATTCCTCCAGGCTTTGGCATCGTGAACACCAGTTGTAACACTCTTCTCAAGTGTAGGTATTCACCTCGAATCCACGGTGGACACCAACAACTGGACTGTCATCTCTCATATCCCGTCTCTTCGCCTTCTTCGTGTCGTACATCGTCTCAGGCAGACTTCAAATCTACGACAGCCGGCATGCCCGACACCGACCTCTCCACCAACGGCAGCGGCGAGTTCTGGCTGTACGGTTATGGGTACGTTCTCGACCTTTCGAGATCACCCTCGATCCCTGCCGCTCTCCCTACTGGGCTGGACTGGACTGGGCTGCTCTTGTCCTCCAGCTCCTCCCGCCCTCCCGCATGGCGCACGCATCCCTGCCTGCCGTAGACAAGCCTCACACATGTCGGTGCTAACGTTACAAACCCCGTCTTCCAGGAGTCTGATATGGAAGCCTCCGCCGCACTTCGGTTAGCCTCACCTCGTCCACACCACACCCCCCTTCTATCCTCCTTCTCCTCCTCCTCCTCCTCTTCCTCCTCCTTCTCCTCCTGCCCCTTGCCGCCATCCGAGCCGTCGGCTGATCTATGTTGTCCACCCCCCACAGATAGAAGAATCCCTGGATGGGTGACAGGATACGTCCGTCGCTTCTGGCAGGTTCGTCTCTCCCTTACCTCCCCCGGGCGTGCCGTCTCATCCAGCCCCGTGGAACACAAGGCCACCTTGCGTCCCTAGTGCCCGCTGCGACCAATGCTTATTTCCACTTCACGTCCTGCCTCCCCCTCGTCTCCACTAGTCTCACTAACACCTCACGCAGGCAAGGTAGCCATTTGACCCTTAAGGGCTTTATAACACCCGCCATCCTGTCTCACATCAAGACGTCCTGACCCCTTCACTAGTCAAGACCACAGAGGCACACCCGAGGCTCCTGGCCGTGTTGTCACGCTCATAGAGCGCTCGTTCTGGGAGCAGCTGACCGACCACCACGACTCGGCACCTGAACGCGTCTGGGGTGTCGCCTACCGTATCAAGGCAGACAAGGTCGCCGAAGTCAAGGACTATCTTGACATTCGCGAGATCAACGGCTACACGATCCACTACGCCCCTTTCTACCCAGCTGATGGCTCCGAGCCAATCCGCACACTTGTGTACATTGGCACCCCGGACAATGACCAGTTTGTCGGACCACAGGATCCTCAGGCTCTCGCCGCCCACATCCGTCAGAGCCGCGGCCCGAGTGGGCTAAACATCGACTACCTTCTTGGCCTCGAAGAAGCTCTTGACGGACTGAGCCCGGAGAGTGGCGACGTCCACATCACCGACCTCTCCAACAGAGTACGGGCCATCATCTCCGCCGAGGAGACATCCCACGATGCTACGCAACCACCGCTGTCAGCCGTCGGCGGTACTTTCAAGCAAGAAACCAGTGTCAAGGAACAGGAGGAGACTGAAAAGACAGACTGAAGAGTTTTTCTGCACATTCTTTCGCCTCTTCTTTTTTTTCCCCCTTTGAAAATCAAGCCTCTGCCCACCCAACCCCTTTTTTCAACCTTTCCCCTTTGGCCGTGGTGCAACAACGCCTTGGAGCCCATGTCAACCAACATTCTTGTTTCAGAACATTCAACACATAGAGAGTCAATGAAGAGAGACAGTCAGGCAGACATGTAGCGTTAGACCACAAATCCGTTGGCGTCCACGATGAATCCGACAACACTCTGCATCATTCCCAAATACAAACCCACATCGCCGCCCACCCATACCCCACAAGGATCACCGGAAAAGGAACCATCACCGCATGCGGAAAACACACCCAGACTTTAGTGGCAGCAACCATTTTGGGGCAACAAGGGTGAAGATCAAGGACAGAAGCAGAAAACCATTCCAATTGAGAAGACTAGGCCGTTACCAACCCTTTTGACCGCGGGTTGGGGTTTTATTTTCCAGAGATCCAGTGCAACAGAAGAACCGGGTATTGTGTTGCAGCGAAGAATATCACCAAAGCTCGATCGAACCAACGGGCGCGCACACGAACGTCTGTCAGACTCGGAGCAGTTGAGCGTCGGCAACATGTCTTGGCCGCATGTTCCCGAGTTGCGAAAACCGACAACTAGCGGGCAACGAATCTCCGAAATCTAGCGAGCGCTAATAGCCTCGGCCGCCCTGGGGCTGCTGAGACGGGTCGGCGTATCCGTAGGGAGCCTGGGGCGCGTAGCCATCTATGAGGTATTAGCAAGACGAATCAGCAACAGAGACGACATCGTCAACCCACCCTGGGGAGGAGCACCGCCGTAGGGCTGCTGAGGGGGGTAGCCGCGGCCGTAAGCAGGCTGCTGCTGCTGGTAGCCCATGTTGGGAACGCCGTATCCACCGGGAGCGCCTCCGTAAGGCACAGGGGGCGCGCCGTAGCCGCCACGTCCACCACCGCCGCCGAAGCCGCCGCGGTAGCCACCGCCACCGCGGGGACCGTTGTCAGAGGCCTTGTCAACGCGAATAGTGCGTCCGTCAAACCTGGCAAGTTGATGTGTTAGTCGGCTGAAGGGCTCCCACGATCATTGCGCCGGGACAAGCAAGCAATGGAAAGCAGTTTCGCAAAGGCAGCGTACTCGACGTTGTTCATGGCAGCAATGGCCTTCTGAGCGTCACTATCCTGAGTGTAGCGGACGAAGCCGAATCCACGGCTGCGGCCAGTGTCGCGGTCCTTCACAACGACCTTCAAGCAGGGGAAGAATAGCGGTCAGATCTCTCTCTCTTTCTCACGCACAAAAATAGACCCCCTCTCTTTTCGTTTTTACTGGAATGTTGGGACAAAGTGTCTCTCCATGGTCTATGGCGACGCCATTCTCAAGAAAGTTTCTTCGGACCGGGCGATCAGTACTTACAGCTTCCTCAACGGCACCAAACTCCTCAAACTTCTGTCTGAGAGTGCCTTCCTCAGTGTGCCATGCAAGGCCGCTGTTGGAAATCTTGTCAGCAAAAGTTTATTTGATATTGTCGACGTGCACAATGCGCCAGCGCAAGAGGGGGGAAACGTACCCAATAAAGAGCTTGGACATGATGATGGTAGAGTAATGTGTCTTGTTTCTTGCAAAGAGATTGCTGAACTATCTGTTTGTCTTGCGAGTTAGGATCTGTTCAACAAAAAAAGTCCGAGGGAGGCTGCAATGCATAAATGCAAGTGGTTTCTGTGTGGCGCCAAGCGGGGTTCTTGATGGCGAGGGAAGAAAGTCAAGGGACGAAAGCGCTCCTTTTGGCACTTCTCGGTTGAGCATGCGAGTCAACATTGGGAGACTTCGCATCCACCTGTGCAGCAAAGAGACGAGGCAGTGTCCAGTGATGGCCTTTGTCACTTGACGATAGCGCGCAAAGTGGCCCGACATGGGCGACAAAGCAAACGTACAATTTCCAGGCCGGAGGATGGCAGTGCGAGATGGAAAGCAGATGGGGTTGTGGGCTGTGTCAAACAAAGAGGTTTGCAGTCGCCGCCACGGGATGAGAGGAAAGAAAAAAGAGAGAGAGACTCCGTTGACCGTTGGAAGAGGCCGAGTTGTGTATTGATTTGTTGCAGTATTTTTTCCGAGGAGAGTGAGGGATTGAGGGAAGTGAGATACGGACCTGGTGGTTGGAATTAGGTGGGCGGTGTTGGTGTTGGTGTTGGTAGGAGTGTGGTGACTGTGATGACAGACGTCAAGATTGAGACTGGGCTTTGATGGATCGAAAAAAGGAAGGAGGGGGTGAGAAGGAGAAGAGTGAGAAAGGCCACCTTGAGGGGAGAAAGGAAATGCTGGTTAGCGGGAAATTTCTGAATGGATGGAGGGAAAGGGCGTTGAGGCAGTGCAAAAAGGGCCCAAGGCAAGGCAGGTAAGGTTTGGTGTGTATGAGTGTGGGAGTGGGAGTGGAAGGCGAGTTGACTGGACAGGAATGGCTGCCGTAAGGCAAGGTAAGGTAAGGAAAGGTAAGGTAGGCAAGGTGCTCCGTTACCCGCACTCCGTACTTCGTACCTTACACACAGCAAATGGGAAGAGGCAAGGTAGGAGCGGAACGGGGAACGGGGGGTGAACGGGGGGACGAGGGAAGGTGAGGGGCACCAGCAGCAGGCGTTGCCTCTTGCTCTTGCTTCCTGAGGTGCAACAAATTGCTTGCGAGGTAGGTATTCCCAATGACCCCATTTGCGGCTTGCCGTCGCTGGTCCCAGCCAAGCACTTGTCCGTTGTCTTCCGTGCTTGTCGCCGCCGCCGGCTGTTCTTGATCGGATTGGGACTGGAAGGCGCCGTGCGGGCACGATGCGAGATGGACAACAGCTCGTGGCGGGAACGTGGAGGGGTCCAACGAGTCGGGGCAAGTGGAGGAGGAGGGGTGGTTCAATTCAATTGACCGACGGGCAACAAGACGTCTTGAATGACGGCATGCAAGGTACCTTTCCTCGCTAATGACTATGACCAGGTACAATGGTAAACGGCAGGGTTGGTTGGTCTCGGCCTGAGGCGACAGGAACGGGCAAAGAATAAGATAGAAAAGAAAGAAAGAAAAAAGTACAACGGAAACAGGGTTTTTTTTGTTTCTAAGGGGAAAAAACGAACTGTGTTCGTATCTTTGGAAAAGACCCATAGAGAGGAAAAGAGAGATAGAGAGAGAGGTAAAAGACGCGTTGGATAGCGGAAACATACCTGTTTGTGATTGGTTCCCGGCACCCAATATCTCGAGTCGAATTCCTGTGATGGATTCGAAAATGCGTTGAGAGAAAGGTCGAGAAAGTGGAACAAAGACGTAGTAATATTCTCGGAGTAGGTAAATGGAAAAATCACAATGCGGGACAAAAGCCGGTAGGAATCCTTTCCCTCTCCTCAATAAGTCAGACCAAGTACCAGATCCCTGACGATAAGGTAGCAGTAGGCAAGGGGAATGGGGAAAAAAAAAAAAAAAAGAGCTTCGGAAGCAGGGACAGGCGCAGGTCACTGTCGGATTCGAATAATCGCGCTTTTCTTTGTCGTTCTCTCGTTCCTTTTCCCACGGTCGTCGGTTTGTCCCCCCTCCATCCCGATTCTCAGGCGCGTCCCTGTTCCTCATATTATATGCGATGGACACAGGGTCCGCTGGGGCGAGTCCAACAGCGGCGGCGGCGAAAGGCAGGCCAAGATCAGTAGTATTTTCGATACATGCGATGTGAGCATGACAATATGGAAAACTGACTTGCCTGCGGGGAGGAGGGCATGTAGGCACTTACGTACGGTACCTTGCCTCACCCTGAGAGGTACATGCGTCTTTCTTACAGGCCCGCTTGCTTCCTGGATCATTGCCGCCGCCGCTGCTGTCGCTGTTGCTGCTGGAACGCCGCACACGAGGCAAGGGCCAAGACATCTGGGAGATCTGCCCGGGAGGAGGGACCCATGAAAATCCATCCATGAGCATCTAGTGTGGTGTCAAGGGGAGGGGGGTCCCCAAGAGGGGACCGCCCACATCCCAAATTCGGCTCTTCTGCGCAAGGGGGGGGTTGTGGAAGGGAAAAGGCCCAAAGGGCCAACGCCCATCAATGTTTCGACCAGAGCATAAGTGTGGTAGCAGGGTTAGCTTCCCCTCCCAAACAAGCATCAAACAGACGAAAAGCTCACATGTACATCCCCGCGATACTTCTGTCATCCATGGCCGTCTTTTCTCTTGCCGCGAGACATACAACCCAGACGCGGCGCTGCCATTCGCATTCAGTCATTCTGAATCAGTCCAATCCAGCCAAGTGATATGCGAATGCTCCTGTGTATGCATGCCGCCCGTCAAACCGCCTTCGAGTGGATGTCTTTTTTTGAGAAACCACCATATCGCAGCTTTTTGGTTTCGATACCGAGCTGTCGCGGCCTGGCCTCGTGGACGTTGTCGCGTTCCGTAGCACTTCAACTCTGACAACGCAAGACGAGACGCACGCAATTACGCACTCGACCTCCAGGCAGCTGCTCTTCTGAGGCGTTCTGTCCATTCTGTGAGCTCTCGTCCGGGGCTCATGCCCCGTCAGCATTATCACCATCACCAGGAGCCAACGGCTTGTCGCTCAATGCGGTGCCAAGTACCCAGATGTCGAGAAACTCCACTGCTGCCCGTCCTTTGATACGGCTCATCATTGTGCCCAATGTGCTCACACTTGCGGTCGACCTGACTAACCAAGCGCCTGCAAGTATGGTGGGATGAGATGCAGAGACCAGGACCACGGAAAGCTTCTTAAAACCCATGAACCCAGCTATTGCAGGGTGTGAGCAGGCGAAAAAGGCTTACTACCGGATCGCAGGCGAGGGGGAAAAGTTCGGCCATGGGAAATCAGCCCATGATGTACGATCTAGCTGCCCCTCCTTGCAGCCAGTCGAGTAATTCGCATCCGCACAGACGCCGGCGTTGCTAGTTTTTGGGGAGCCGCTAGATAGACGATGGTCGAGCTGAAGCTGGCAACGCCGACGAGGAGCGCCATAAGAGACATGAGGTATACTCCGTCGGCAGTCAGGCTGGGTTTCTGGAAGTTGGTTGAGAAAGAAGAGGGTGGACAGTCGACAGGGTGCTATCCTAACAGCAGAAAGAAACAGATTGGCATCTGTGTCCGCCATTATCGTGCTGGAAACACCTGCGCGAGACGACAGGCTTGGCCTGGTCACTTGCGGACGCACTGGACCAAGAGTGACACTCCTATTCGACCCCACACTTTGCACAGCCTCCTTCGACCATGCCCAGTTTGAAGCAAGATGAACATCTTGGAGCTGCAACATCATTCTCCAGCGTCCACCTTCTCCTGAAAGTGGAGTCTCCTAGTGTTGCACCTCGCTGCAGAGCCTGCAGAACCGGTTCTCGACTCGGCTTGCATTCCAGATGTGCGGCGTGACGGGCTCCGGGAGGCGGCCAATTCTGACTGATGCTCGAATGTGCGTCCCTATCCGTTTGATTTCGCCCGGCCAGCATATTGCGACATTCGCCGTACCCGTGCCGTCGCCGCTGCCCTTGCTGCGTCGTAGCGCAATTGACCATCTGTTTGCTGACATGTTCGTGCCATGCTGCTGGCGACTGCGAGTGCAGCCTTTATCCCACGCAGGCGTCCCGGAGAAAGCCTGGATGACTTCGATCGTCTTCTCACTCGTCAAATTTGTCCATGGGTGGTGTCGGTCTGTAGTCCGTCCCTGGCTTGTCGTCCAATGCGCTCCAGGGTTCTAGCCATTTGCTCTCGTCACGCTACCCTCGTCAACCTCGGCTTGCCGTTCCGCCGTGACCTTGGCCTAGATGCTTCTTTCTCATGCGCAAAGATGCGACCAAGTAGCTTTCTAAGGCGAGAGTTCCTTTGCCGGCATTAACTACTCATGCGAGGCGACACGCGAAGCAGTCCGTCTTGGGAGAGCTCTGGGGCCAGCAGCTAACAAGAAGTCGGTAAGCAACCTCTTTTTGGCGCAAAACGCTCAATGCCGTCGTCTCCTTGAGGCTCCACTCCCCGCGAGGCACTGACCAGCGAGAGGCCCATGAGCAGCCTTTGCGATGTGGGTGAATTTGCTGAAGTCGTGAAGTCAACCTCTCCTTGTGGATGCATCTTGTGGTCCAAGTTCTCCTTGCTAGTGGAGCTGGTCGATCCAGTGGAGACGTCGACGGCCGTCACCCCCTCTGTCGTATCGTCAACTTGGTTTGGCCACGACTGCCCCTCCCCCAAGTCACGCACGGCGCACAAACAACCCCTCAACTCTCCTCGACGTTCGACCTCGAGACATTCGGGACGTTTGGTACCTACTCGCCCGACAATTGTCCGTTTCGTGCGACGCGACATTAAATAACTTGACAATCCTGAGCCGCTCCCCAGACGTCAGCGCAACAACGACCAGTAGCAATACACCTTGGCGACGTCGGGCTCAGTCATATTAGTTGCCGTCCTTGCGACTCAGACTTTCAATTTAGTTTCATCGTCAACAATCGAGCAGCGCCGCCCTGAAAGAGTTTTGATATCGACTGTATGCTGTGACGCAACGACGTGTCAACGGCTAGAGAACTTCATCAGTAGGGTCTAAAGTGGTGGAACCTTTAAACTACGTACCCATGGAAATATAGCCGCCGTCATATGTCGCATGGGCCAGCGATTATGGGGGCCTTCAAGTCGAGAGATGGAGGGGCAACTTGGCCTCCGGAATGCCACCAGCAGGAAACCTAATGCACATGTCCGCGATCCAGCCGGGAATACCAAGGTTTGGGGATGGCTCCATGCTCCGGCAGCATTTAGATTTTCACACCGCTTGGTTGCTGCTCCCACGATGAGATTTTGGCTTTCGCAAGTTGAATATAGGTAGCTAATCGACGCATATCGTATAGTCGTACGCTCGCGGCAGGGCTGGCGGTTGGAAGGAGCACGGGGTTGTTCTCTGGGGATCCCAGTGACATTCGAAACTGCCAGGGACCGTCTATAATTAAAAGGTCTTGACCGGACGACGGTGAAACTTGCTGCGCCTTCTTCGAGGTCCACATCCTGATTTTTGGTTGCAAAAGCAAAGAGCTTGTTAGGGCCAGCGTCGTTATCGACACATATAGAGAGCCTGAGATACCGCTGCGCAATGACCTGTCCGGGGGGAGCTCTTGTAGCCACGTGCGTCGTCACGGACGATACGACCCTGCGAATTGTCTCTTGAGCTGATCTCCAAAGCTACTTGCACCTGACTGCACGCGATTTCTTGGGTACCCGATTCCCCGACGATTAGGCATTGTCGCCCAGAAACTCTCAAAGAGGACGGAGGATTGGCGACATCGAGCCCGGAGACAATGCTATAGCTCCGGTAAACTCTGGCAGATTCGTGCTCCGCATCTTTTCAAAGTCATGTGATGAATGCAGGCATAGCTTCTTGCCGCACTATTCGCATCGATGTGAAGTGGATTTGTTCGTAGACCAGGCGTGTATAACGTGCGAGATTCGTTTGAGCATATTTCGCGGCCACAGGCACAGGAGCCTGCATGTCCAGCTGTCAAGCATCTGTCAGGACGGATCGAGAGCGGTACGGCTGCCCTCATCGCCAAGGTGGTGCTATCAATAGAACTCGGCCGGGTATTCGATACAGGACATGTTCCGTCTCTACAGGGCCATGTCTTGGCATTCTGAGACAGCCGCAACTTGAGGTTCGCGTCGCCTGCATATCAAGTGCGCCGGCCAGCCGATGATGGTTGTCGCTTGACCCAAGAAACAAAGCGGAATGGTCATGGTGTCATGCTGCCCGACGATGCCCTTCACGCGGGACTTCGCGAAATGAAATGTGCCAACTTGTCCCACCTGCCGCCGTGGGTGCGTCGAATCATGGCTTGGCCATATCAGAGCCTGGATTGAGCCACGGTTTACTTGTCCATATCCGTATGAACATGCTGCCGGTTTCTAGGAGTTTTTCCAGCGTCGTGTGTAGGCGTTCACCTTCTCTTCAGCTCACCCGTCTTACACGCCGGCACCTTAGGCGCTATGAATTTCACGCTCGAGGTTGGCCTCTCATGGTATACCCGAAGGACATAGTTCAAGTCAGTTTCAAGGTAGGCGGCGAATCTCCCTCGCAGTCGTGGTAGCAAATTCCCCGAGATGGGAAAGCTTGGAAAGCATTGGGAGGCATCTGTGTAGAGGCGAAAAGCTGCTCAACAACTGTGGCCTGGGTGGGACTGCGTCTATTAGCCAAGACTCGTTTGGAATAAGAGCTGATGTCAACAGGTCTACTTTTGAAAACCTCGCATGCTAAGTGGCATCAAGTCGATTGAACCGGCGGAAGCAATGGTATCTAGGTGTGCCAAAAATGACATTGCATTGGAAGCTTGGAGACTAGAACCGACAGTCTGCAGATTTCGAGTGAGGTTGAATCCGGCCCACTTTCAGGCAAGTAATGGTACCTAGGAAATGGAAGGTATTGCCGCACGTCAGATCAAGATGGAAGGACCTCGGCCTTTGGGCTAGAGCCTAAAGGTTTCGTGCTTGCCCTGCCTAGTCTGCACAGCAATCTTAGCGCCTAATATCAGGTAAACCGTTCCTTCCTATGTGGGAACATCAGTCGACCTCTTTCTGTGTCGGAAGCGAGCTCCACATTGCCTATAACCTGCCTTACGTGAGCGAGGAACCTCTTTCTTCGCCTTGCAAAAGAAACGAAGAAAGGACCAAGTGAATTCGGGACTGGGAGAGAAATGCCATCCTCAGGGTACGGGGTGTTGGTATTTCCCATACCGTGTGGATAGCTATTGCCGTTCTACCAAGAATGTGCTTCCTAGAGACATGTTCGGCGTCGGGCTGAAGCTTCAAGGCTGGAAATGTCCAGACTACATGTGCCCGCCATAGTTTGCTCTTTTGAAGTTCTTTGGACCGTTAGTCTCTGTGGGCCCCAAACCTGCGCGGAAACAGAGCACGATGGGCAGTCGTGCGGCCAAGGATCATCAACTGGACCTGCATCGTCGCCGGCACGGCCGCTCTAGCGACAGACCCGTCGCAACAAGGCACCCATACCTGGAAGAAGAGCGGATGAGCCGTTCTAGGTCGAAAAGGGCGAACCAGGCTTCGGATGGCAGTCTACTCGAAACTGCCAGAAGTGGCAATGACATTGTGGAAGACTGGCTTGCCAATGTCAGTCGTCGAGGCGTCGATACTAGAGAGTCCGCAAAGCGACTACAGTCAAATCAGGACAAGGGCAATGCTCAAACTCCAGAATGGAGGCCGCACGGGATCTCCCTCCAGAACGCTGTCCGAGGTGGTCATAAGCGCGTCCCATCACGAGATAGCTCCATCATCCCCGAGCCGATGACGAAGAAAGCCAGGCCATCTATAGCGGTAACTAGCCATGGGCCCATCCATCGCTCTCTTGTGACAGGAGTCACAGATTTCCCCATATCAGCAAATAGTTCCCCGCCTAGGTTTGAGAAACGAACGAGACACAAAACAAGAGAAGACCGTTACTATTCTCGGAAGAGGCCCAAGGAAAAGCGACGTAGAGCCCCTGAGGAGACTGTCAGGCGGTCGGAAGACGTGCCGAAGAAGCCAATCTTATCGGGCCGAGATGTCATGGACAACTTCCAACCTGAAGCCGTTCTGAACGACAGGCTCACGGTGAGTAAGCATTGGATATCCAAGTAAATCTTGGTTAACGAATTTGTAGCTCCAGCCGTGCCTGACGCCAGGCCTCTTTCAAAATGGGCAGATATCTTCGTCAAAGCCTGGTAAGTTTATTTACCTAGACAATGTGAACGCGCAACTAATTGTTGTAGTTGTAGACCTAGCCTACAACTCCATGTCTTCGGTCGAGCAGCCTCCATCACGCGAGTACTCGTGGCAACGACAGCAACGCTTAGAAGCCAAGGCTAGACAACGGCGAGAGATTGAGCTGGTGGAAATATCAACGTTTCTTCGTCGCAAGGAGACGCCTACAACAGGACACCCAATCGCCGGCCGAGGGCGATCTCGTGATGGCTACGAAGATTAGAAATCGGAGGACCGACTGCCTGAGGACCTTCCGGCGTGCGACGACCGTTTGTCAACTAGAAGCATTACGGGGTCAGATTATTTGAGAGACGACCAACGCTACCACATCCACGACAAGACCTACGTGGCGCCAGCTCAACATGGTCGGTCAAGCAGTAGAGCTACGACTTATGCCACTTGGGCCACCAGTGGCAATCATCAAACATCCTTACCAGGCAACTCTTTCGACCGACACCACAGTAGTACCCCTGAGCCGATTAGAGAGGCGCTTCGAGAGACTGGTGTATTCGATGGTGCTGAGATAAATAGAAACGCTCGTGTCTCGTCGCATGATTTACGTCGACGCAAACAAGAGGTGCATCCTGATGGAGAGTCCAAGAACTTCGAAGCTTCCCGGAAACAGCCGATAATTATTCGGTATTTAGACAAGGGAGTCATGACTACAGACAAATCGCCACTTTCACCTAGCGTTCTGAAGCAATCCAGGAGTTTGTCAGTCGCTCGCGATTCTTTTGTGCTGGAGAATACGGCCGATACCAGGGCGGAGGTCTTGGTGGGCTCAACTACAGAAAAAGCGCTGAACGAGCCGTCTGGCGGCGAGATACACAAGGACTCCAACGGAGAGTCCTGTCGCAAGGCTGCCGCTCCTACGACACGATCATCCACGGCTATGCAAGCGTATTTGGTACCACCAACCATTGACCTCTCTGCGAAAACGCAAGCAACATCAAAGAATAATATCCAGGAAGCACAGACGATCATATCAAATATTGCTAAAGCAACTATGCCGGTAGCTGAAAAAAGTGACGTGTGTGCCAAGGGTGACGTCGAGCTCGGGCATGAAGCAACTGTTGACCAGTCTGATGAGCAATTCCTGGCGCCCGAACTGTCTGCCGTGCCTCCAGTACCTTGTTGGCAACATAAAAGAGCCTCAGATGCTCTATCTGGAAGGGAAGAACCTAACGACTCTGCCTTACCCGAAGAAGAACTACTTGACAACAACTCCTATAATCATCTGACCTATGACATTGACCATAGGGGAGAAACCTTCTGGCCGCCACAGCTTTTTCCATGGACGACATCTCGGGTCAATCAACCAAAAAAGCCTCATCATTTTTCTCGCCCCCGAACAAATGGTCATGGTTCTATGGCAAGGTTAATCCGTCCCAGTTTCAACGGTCGGAAAGCATAATTGATTTCATTGCTCGCGTCGAACAGGAGGTACTGGGACCTGAGAGCTTAGGATACGTGGACAACCCCTCCGATGAGGCTCGCATTTGGCAGCATGATGATCGACTCGGAGCGCCTTCAGACACGTTCAGAGAGGCTCGATCTCTGATACCGCAGGGTGTTTCGATCAACCAACCCCTCACAGAACCCGGTCGGCGGCACCCCGAGGACGCTTTCGACCGAATGGAAGAGGAACTATCTGAGATCAGATATCATGGCGAGCGACCCGATCAAAGTAACCAATACTGGGAACAGCAGCAAAAACAGGCGGAGGACGACAAGTACGATAAAGACGAAAAAGAGGAAATGCTCGCCTTCTGGCGGCCAAATTACTTTCATTAGCGACGTAGTCTACTCAGGCTGCTGGTCCTTCCATTTCGTTCGGAGGCTTGCCACGTCTATATCACATCTTTCTGCTTTCGCAATTATCGCTTTCGCCTTTCCGGTCACCGGTGCGTCGATCATCATACCGTCCAACGTCCAGGCTCCACGGCCCGCGTTGCTAGCTTTCTCGTCTGCGATTGCAACACGCACTGCCCACTCGACCTCCTTTTCGCCAGGGGCAAACAGTTTCTGGACAAGTTCCACCTGGTTTGGATGTATACACTGCTTTCCATTGAAACCCATGGACTTTCCTCCGGTAGACTCCTCTTCCAGTCGCTTGAGGCCTTCTTCTCCCTTGTAGGAGGTGCAGACAAGGTCGATCGCACTAGGTAAGCCGGCGGCCTTGGCAGCAGTTACAATGGCGGAGCGTGCGTAGAGGAACTCGGTGAGGGATGGCGTTCTAGTCAACGACAAATCCAGGGCAAAGTCTTCGGCCGCAAAGATGAGACCACTAAGGTATGGCGACGCTTTGCAGATTTCTGAAAGGTTCATAACTGAACGTGCAGACTCGATCAAGGCGATGATTTTGATAGGATTTTGTGATGTCGCCGTGTGTCGTTCGGGGGCTACATGACGCAAAACATCGGTAACGTAAGTCAAATCGGCAGCGGAGTTGACCTTTGGAACAACGACAGCATCGATATTTGGGAGCGAGCCTAGAGATGTCAAGTCGTCCAGAGCAAACTTGGTCTCCACTGCATTGATTCGAACCGCCAATTCGCCTATAGAAGACGGCCGCGACTTATGCTTGGAGAGGAAAGACCGGAGCTGACCTCGAGCCTCTGACTTCAATGAGGGTGTCACAGAGTCCTCAAGATCATATGTCACGTTGTCGGACTTTAGGCCCAGCGATTTGGTCAGCATCTTTTCCGATGATGAGGGCACTAGACTCGTCAGTTGAATTCTAGGTTGTCAGAGTCGCTGTAGTCACCATAAAGCAACGCCCGGCGGACAATTGAAGAGGACCTTGCCGCCATGATGATAGACCGTCGGATGCAATGCTACGACTTGGAATTGTGTAAGCCGTAGCCTATCACTCTTGAATTGATTAAGAAATTGGTTGAAGCAATGAATGATCGCTTATAGTGTTGATTGAGGTGATTGGCAAGTCTAGACACGATGAGACGCAGCTCTTGAACCTCTGGCACCAGCAAGTCGATGTTATTTTAAGGACCGATACTCGGTAACTCGAGTTCGGAACGGCTAGCTCAAGTCGGCTACTTGGATGCTGCCCGCAACAGGCAGTGAAGCTGGGGTGCATCTGATGATGTAATGCGAGCACTGGTCGGGACCTGGCGTTTCTGCCAGGCCAGACCGCTAAAGGACCCCTGGACACCGGTAGCGTTAATGATCAGGCGGGTCCCATGTACGAACCGGCCCCCTGGCGGAATAATTCAGCCTCCACCCGCCGAACAGCTTACCGTAGCTTCAACGGGTCTGGGCCAGTCGAACGCGCCTGGGAGGACAGCCAAGCTGGAATCCCACGCCTGCCCTGCGGCCCGCGCATTACGACAGCTGTACCGTAACGAGTTTCTGGCCCTTTTTTCGATCAGTGCATCCCTCTCGTCCCCCTCGACTGTCATCAGAACCACGACATGCGCACGACGACGAAGAACAAACCAAACCCCTGATTGCGTCGTTATCATCTCCCATTTTGCCCAAAAAACCGAAGTTCGGCAATTGAAGTTTCAAAGATACGATACCTACCTAGTGCGACGGCCCCCCATCGAAACGAACGATCGTCTTAGTCGACACACCGAGATGGAATCCCAACAGCAGCAAGATGCGCCAGGCTCCCTGAGCTGGCGGTTGAGCTCGCATCCCATCACCCTCTTGACCTTTCTTGCATTTCGGATATGTTAGTCACCCATCAAGCTCCTGGATTCCTTTCCACCGCCTTGATCTCTACTGGAACCTTGACTGACATGCTCTTGTGGGAACAGCAAGTGTACTCGTGTACTTCCTCGGTCTGTGGATCATCAGAAGCATGTACGTCGCCGCAAAGCTCCCCCCCCCCCCCCCCCCCCCCCCCCCCCCCCCCCCACCAAAACCACCACCACCCCCCCCACCCCCCCCCCCCTCCTCCCCCTCCCACAACAACCCCCCCCCCCACACCCCCCCCCCCCCCCCCCCCCCCCAAACCCCCCCCCCCCCCCCCCTTCCCTTCTCGAACCTCGAAACGAAACCAATTCCACAAACCACCTCGAACTTCTCGAGCTGTTGTCTCCATCCATCAAACATATCCTGGGCCAAGATACTCGCGTACCCACACCCACGGCGCTCATCGCAACAAACACTATGCCCTACATCCGTTTTGCTCTCGTTTGCTAACCATAACTTTCCCTTCCTCAGGATCATGATCTTCATCATCACCATCCTCCTCCTCGCCGCCGACTTTTACTACCTGAAGAACATTGCCGGCCGTCGACTCGTAGGACTGCGGTGGTGGAACGAGGTGGACGTGCAGACGGGCGACTCGCAGTGGGTCTTTGAGAGCAGCGAGCCCGGCACCAAGACGATCAACCCGACCGACAGCCGCTTCTTCTGGCTCGCGCTCTACGTCCAGCCCGTCCTCTGGATCCTGCTCGCCGTCTTTGCGCTCGTGAGGTTGCAGTTCCTGTGGCTGCCGCTCGTTGGTGAGTTTGCTCTCTTCCTCGAGACGTTTCTCTGGCTGGTCCACCGTCACCCCTTGGGATGATGGGTGTCAGACTTATTCTCCAGCTTTCGTTGCGATGATACTAGAGTCTTTCTGGGCGAAAACATTGTCTCGATACCGTAGCAAAAGCGTGCTAACTCTGGCGTGTGTTTGTAGTCATCGCCCTGGTCCTGACCATCATGAACGCCATGGCCTTTTCGAGATGCGACAAGTTCAGCCACGCGTCCAACATGGCCGGAAGCGCCCTGTACTCTGGCAGTCTGGCAGGGAGCATCGCGACCGGTATGGTCGGCCGCCTCTTCAACCGCGGTTAAAGTCTCATACACACCCCTTTGGGATCAAGAGCACGATCCTTGGGGGGAGGGGGTGTATCGGAGCAAGGGCTCGAATACAAAGCACAGCCCGTTTTCGCCGCAAGCCCCAGACGAAGAAGTGGCGAGGTTTGTGATATTGCTATACCCAAGCTGTATACTAGACATGTAAGCATGACCCGGAAGGTGTTTTTCAAATGATCAAAGGCTTTTTTTTTCTTCCATCTTTTCAAAAAGCAGCGTTGCATGTGTACTGTGTATTGAGAACGGTCTGCGATTCTTGCAAGAAGATCCCGTACTTCGGTCTGATTAAATTCATTGGCGCCTGCGTGAGACGATGCCAGTGAGGCAATGTGCAACATGTCTGCCTTGCAGGTTTCTGGCAACGGCGACGTATCACAAAGATGTGTATCCAGGGGGGGGGGGGGAGGGGAGACACCTGTGCAAACTCCAAAGTTTCAACGACCAAATCTATCTTGATCCACCGCTCAACTTCGTACCATTACGTTGATCCATAGCACGAGATACCAAGGGAACCCGGTAGTAGGTCTTGGTAATGCTGTTTTATTGTATTTCTTCATGAGGTTTTTGTTCTCTTCATACTTCATCTACTCTCTAACCCGCTATCCCTTTATCGCTTTTTCTTTTCTCGTGCCAACCAACACACAAGCTCCGTGTAGCCTCCGCCGCGATAACCCGAACTCTGAGAAAGAGGGCTATTGACGGTGCGGGGAATTTGCCGTTGCGCATATATAGAAACAAGCGCTGGTTTGTAAACGTCCAACAGAGACAGGAAGAGGCGCCTATAACAAATAACGCTATCCAGAACCCTCACCATATCATATCTCTTCACCCCCGCCTCCCTGACTGAACTCTTGCGTTGACTCAAACTTGATGTCGACGTCGTTCTCGCCCATGTCGTACATCAAGTCTGTCGGTATCTGCCGGGCATCATAGCCTAGATCACTAGAATCCTCTTCCTTCTCGAGAGACTCCTAATTCTTCGGACTGCTGCTCGCCTGCTCTCCCAACGGGGACGGTACACCGCCGCCGCCGCCAGGCGTCTGGCCCCTAAGCACAGTCGCAGCTGGCGCGCTCGCGGGACTCCCCCGCCTCGAAACATGGTTCCTAAGCGCGATATAACGATGCGCCTCGAGTCTTTTCTCCTCAAAAGCGCGGCTACGCTCGCGCTCCCTCTCAATATTCTGCTTGCGCTCCGCAAACTCCCTGTCAACCTCGGAAAGCTTGGCGTTCTTCTCCGCCGACGTCTTGAGCTTCCTTTCGTACCGACCACAGACCTCGTCCACTCTACGCGCAGTCGACGGGGGCACGAGCTTAGGCGGCACGTCATCGGGTCGCCGGCGGGCAGAGTCTCCGTAGAAGCAGCGGAAAGTAACCTTGGTCTGGCTCGTCGTGTCAGCGGCGGTCCCCCAGACAACAATCTCATCACCATCATAGAGCTGGACCCAGTTCTTAGATGGGCCGGCTGGATTCTTGCAGTCGTAGGACAAAAGCGAGACTCCATTGACCTGGACACCATTTGTTGCCTTTGTAGACAGATAAAAGGCGAACCCTTTGCCGTCAGGACTCTTGTCCCAGGGATGCTTGGTGACGTCTCTGGAGGGATCGTAGCCGTCTTTCCATAACAGAATTTTGAGAGCGTACTTAGGCACCCGAATCTCTGTCTTCTGCTCGTAAATCACTGTATTGGTCGGCCCACGCCCCCATGACAGCAGTGAATTGGTCACGGGGACCGAAATGTTGGAGACCACTGACCCAGGGGCTGACTCCAGCACAGCGACGGCACGTTTCGGTCCGTCGTCAGAAACGGGCACTATTATCTTCTGTGTGTCTGGAGGAAGGGTGTCTGGTAGCGAATCTTCCTCTTCTTCTTCTGGAGGTGCTGTCGCAGGGATATCCCATTCTGCACCCTCCACCAATTTCCTGTCGTCTCGCTTTAGTAAACCTCGATTCGTGTCGTCAATTGAAGACTGTTCCTCGGTGTGCATGGCCGAGACACCATTGTTTGGCGGAAAGTACTTGAAAGCCAACTCCCATAATGGAGTCTTTCCCGGACCAAACTCCTCTCCTCGGCTTTGAGCTGCCTTTTTGAACGTTTCGTACTGTAGTTGGGTCATCTCAGGGTAGCGTAGATGCCATGTTTCGACGTTATTCTTCCAAAAGTTCATCTTGTTGAAGGGTCCGTCTATCTGGCGTCCAGACTCCAACCTCTTAATCTGCGGTACTGACGCGAGCAGGCTGTACTCTTCCATCTGTTTCTCCGCTAACGCGTCGAGGTTGCCCTCTGACTTCAGGCGCTTGAAGATTGGCTTTTCGCGCGGCTGTGGTTCGAATTCGTCGCTTGTATCGAATGATGGCGGCTTCCGTTTGCTGGCGGTGAAGAATGAGCCGTTAACTTGACTAACATCCGCGGACTTCATCTGGATATCGCTACCGAAATCAGTCGCCCCCAGACTTTGAGACGCGACGTTTTCAACCAAACTTCGAAGTTGATCCGCAGACTGGCCATTGGCTGACGAAATGGACAATCGGACTCCGCCACTGCTGGGTGACTTTTTGCCGATAATTGTTGAAACGTCGCCAGAGTCGCAGCTATCCAGTATTTCCGTCTCTACGCTCTCGTTGCCGAGAACGCCCGAGTCGGCCACTGGCAGGTTTAGTCGATCTGCCGGTATCGCTCCCTTGCTTCCCACCGCAGACACATTCACCTCTCCAAACAGCCTCGGACCAGCACCCTGTCCGCGAGGGCCGAATGTGCCGTTCTCCTTTTCTGAGTCTTCCTCGAGAAAGTCGTTGACAATATCATCGTCCACCTCGTCATCTAGTGGCAGTTCCGTATCAGGCAGATACCTTGACTGCCCTTCTTCCAAACTGAGTTGGGACGCATTGACCTGCAGCTCTTCGTCCTCGTCGGTGATTTCGTCAAAGGACTGGTCGTAGTTGGTCACAGATCTTAGCCTGTACGGTCCTAACCAGGGATGTGACTGAAGGTCGCGGACAGTCGCCCGGCATTCAGGCCGTTTCTCTAGCATGTAGCACAGAAACTCAATGCCTTGCCTGGAAACGTTTTGTCGTACCAAAGGGACCGTGTTAAGGGGCACCGTCATGATGGTATGCAACAGTTCCGAGTAACTGACACCGTTGTTAACTGGGTACGGCGGGCGACCTGTCAACGCATAGAAGAGCACGCCACCGAGCGACCAAACATCAACGGCGTGGTCGTATCGCTGTCCAACCGCCGCGCGCTTAGCTCTATTACGAGGGTGTCGGCGGCCGTCGTCGTCGTACTCGGCATACTCCGAGTATACCTCGGGCGCACAATACAACAGCGTTCCACAAAATGTTCGAAGGAAGGTTTGTTCGTTATCGACCATCTTGGAGAGGCCAAAGTCGGTCAGCTTCACCTCGAAAGGGTCAAGTGACGAAATGAGGATATTGTCAGGCTTGACGTCTCGATGCGTAATGTGATTTTCGTGCAGATGCGCCAAAGCACTCAGCAGCTGGGCAGCCATTTGCTTGACGCTAATTTCATTCAGACAGCCTCGGCCGCTGATGAGCTTCCCCAAGTCACCACCTCCGACGTACTCCATGATGATGATAAAGAGCCGATTGTCCCAATCGAGATGCTCAATGTATCGTACAATGTTCGGCTATTTGGAGTTAGAGGGGTTCGACGTCAGAAAAGGGGGCGCTGCTGAACTTACGTGCTGAACCTTTTGCATGATCCTCATTTCATTTTCCACCTTTTGGTCCAGAACACCGTTTTTGATGAACCGCCTCTTCTCTA
Organism: Colletotrichum tamarilloi; assembly: GCF_030869305.1. NCBI lineage: Eukaryota > Fungi > Ascomycota > Sordariomycetes > Glomerellales > Glomerellaceae > Colletotrichum > Colletotrichum tamarilloi. Next base: position 250,348 of record NW_026849408.1, on the reverse strand, counting down.
GTTCTTTGGCGGCGTATGGGACACCGTCGAACTTGGACGTGACCTTGTACACGACGGCAAAGGCTCCCTTGCCGATCTGGCTGACACGGTTGTACCTACCAGACCCGTCCCAGTCTCTCGGAAACCGGTCGACGTTATCTTGCGTGGTTCCGGACGGCAGCGCTATCCGCCGCGTAGTGGCGGTCTGCGGTCTCCTAGGAGCAGAAAATAAGTCGACATGCCCACCAGGCCCCGGCACCAATGTCTCGTTGACGTCCGACGCGCGCAAACCTTCCATTCTAGCAAAGTATCGCTGGAGTTTAATATTGTACGCCCTTTCATAATCACCCACTCGCTTCGGCATCCTAACCATGAACTCGAGGTCGTGCTGCTCGTTATGCATCAGCACCTTGATCTTAGAACCGTGACTGAGCACCCTCTTCATGTCGCACTTCTCGTTGGGGCTCTTAGGCTTCGAGCGCAGCAGCACTTGGTCGACAAAGGTCCCGTTGGTTGATTTATCCTCGAGCATGACCACACCATACTCATTAACATAGATGCGAAAGTGAACGTTGCTCAGGCGTTTCATAGGGTCCTTGAGAAAGCAAATATCGCACCGAGCCCCATTTCGGCCAAACAGAAAACCGCGAAGGGGATCCTTCGTCTCGGCCGACAACCTCAAAATGATGGCATGTTCGACGCTGGGCGGCGTCAGCTGGAATTGGTCGGCCGTATCTTCTCTTTCGTAGTCGGGCTCGACGGCATCCGCTTCCGCCCTGCCGACAACATGAGGCGAGCGATCCTTTGCTATTCGTTCTACCTCGCCTCGGGCAGATTTAGTGTGAGGGTAGAGAAGGCAGACAATGTCGGATATGTCCTCGTCGGAGAAGCCCGAGTTCTGCTTGCCTATGCGGCGCGGATCGAGAACATTCTGGGTAGCTAGGTGGCGAAAAGGGGGGGCAAAGGGTCAGCGTCCTGGTCTGCTGGGTCTACGGCGACAACTTGCTTGAAGCTCAAGATGGGACGTAATGAAAAGGCATGGCATACCTTGGGTGGGCTGCGACCCATCGCCCTCCATTGGGACCACCGGATAGAATAGAAGCTGGTCAAGCTTGTCTAGGCTGCCGTTGTCGACCGCAGGCTGGGGTTGACGGACGGCCGGCGCTGGAGGGGCGTCGGTCGAGATGCGCGGCCGGGAATGATAGTTTCGCAGCCAAGAAGGAGAAGCCGGCGATGCATTTACTGAATGTTGGCGAATGGAACGGTAATCGACGTTGGGATTATAGAATGGTGTCGATGTTGAAGGATGTCAAGCAAGTTCTGTACTATTTGCGCCGTAGGCTTCAAGGGGAAAAGCGTGGACTCGGTGGTTCGCAAGGGCGCCTCGTTTTCTCGAGGTTCGATGTAGGGGGGATGGTAGTAGTGATGGTGGTGGTGGTTGGGTATATGTTCGTCGTGGGTATGCGCGTCGTTCGCCGGAAAGTTTAGAATTTCGGAGGAGGCAACCCCCAAAAACAGATGTCGGGGTACCTTGCCTTTTGCCTTATTGCGCTGTAATCGATAATGCGATGGGCGAGGTGGAGGGGTTGTTGTATGCAAAGTCGATCCCCGGTCACCCGGCAACGTCGTATCTTTATAAATCAAGGTTGCGAGGACGTCATGACCAGCCCAAACAGGTACACGTAGGGGGGGGGGGGCGAGTATTAATGATTAGAGTGACTGGTTAAGCAATCAAGTGCGGAAGCCGGTATTGGGGAAACAAATGGAAAGAAAGGGCAATAACACTTGAAAGTGCCGAATTTAGGCAGCGCGTGGTGCTTTCCAGACAGCGCGTTGCAAGTCAGATGATGCAAGACTTCCCACAGACCCGCGAGGCGTGGGCGGGCATGCGCGTGAGCGTGAGGCGTGGACTCGACCCTCGAGAACACCAAAAAAAAATGTCTCTGATTGTGGAAAGATGCGACGAGCCACTGGCTGGGGTTGGTCCTCCCGCCGCCCGGGGGCGCTGAGGGGTCTTGGTCCCGTCCCGTCAGGTCCTGTGTAATCAGTGGCCACGAGGCAGCAAGAGCACCCGCAGCCGCTGTCAGCCAGTCGGTGCTTAGAAACCTTGGGTACTTGGACCTTGTACCTAGTCTCCACTAAAAAGTATACTGGTAAGGTACCTACACCGGTACTCTAACTTACACGGTAGCTGCCACCAAGACGCGCCAAAAGACGTGACAGTCGGGAGAACCTCAAGCCAGAACGCGGCGACGTGACGGCTGAAGAGCTCCGGGCCATTTAGAAACCTCAGCAATTACCGTACTCCATAGTTGAAGTGGCGATAAACTAAAGGAGTCAGGGCGGGTACAAATAGATACACAAGCTCGGGCAGTTCGAATTGAGTTGGTTGCCGGTGGCCGCAGCTCGCTCTGCCCCAGACCAGCCACCATCATAAATGCCTAATTTCTAAATGGCCACCTCCTATTCCATACACACTCACAACATTTTCCTAGTGTAGAATTCATGAGGGACCTCTCGGGTGGGAATCATCTTCACCGATTTCACATGTCTGCCTAACAAGGGAGGAACTTGCCTCGCCGATCCAGGCCTGATTTTCGCCCGTGCGCAGGCTTCAACTCAGGACTGGGAATTGTGACGATTCACAGATGCATACGCACACCTTACCTCAGCTAATGATGACAACCATGTACTGTAAATGAGGAGCCAGGTAAGACCAGGAAAATCTTGGAAAATCTCGTCTTGTTATGCTAATTCTTTCTCGTCATTTATGTTCGGCCGTCTCTGCTAGTCATCAATGCCAACCGTCGGCCATGCTATTACCCAGCCTCTACTCAACAAAAGAAAATCCCAGATGCTTGTCCTGTCTAGGACCAAAAGCTACAACCAATTTTCCCATGGTTGCAGTTACGTCTCTCCAAACGCCTTCCATGTGGCCGTTCCAGATGATGTTACACTTCTTCCAAGACAAGGGCACATTGCCCCGTCTGCTGGTATCTACTCAGTCAATAAAAACCAAACTTCTTCTTCTCCTCTCTCCATCTGTATCTCCCTTCATCTCATTGAACCTCTCAGGTCTTCTAAAAAGCCTGTCCCTGGTATGTCGCCGGGTAGGCTTGTCCACGTCCACCCTGACGAGGGCCCGGGGAGTACTGGCCCTGTTGCTGCTGCATGAATCGGGGATCCATTATCTGAGGTCCGGGTGATTGGCGACCCTGGCGCATGGCCATCGGGTTGGCATAAGAACCTCCCTGGCTGTATCCGCCTCCTTGGCCGCCAAAGTTGCTGACTGCACCTCCGTAAGTGCTGGCCGCGCCGCCGCCGTAGTTGCTCGCTGGGCCGTAGCTGCTGCCCTGAGCGTAGCCGAAGTTCTGCGCAGGCCCGGTTGCGTATCCATTGGGCTGTCCTCTCGGCTGACCCATTTGGCCCATCTGTCCCATCTGACCCATTTGTCCCATTGGACCCATTTGGCTCATTTGGCCAACAGACATGTTGCTCTGAGTGTACATGCCCTGAGGGATCATGCCTCCAGGAGACATGGGCTGCTGTTGCTGGGCATACATCTGTTGCTGTTGGTAGACCTGCTGTTGCTGCTGACGTTGAAGCTGCTGCTGGTAGACCATGGCTTGTTGCTGCTGGCGCTGGTTGATGGCTTGCTGCACCGCCTGCGTGTTCATACCCTGCTTGGCCCGCTGTCTCTCCTGCTCACGGGCGTGGATCGCGCCAACCAAGCCAGCTCCCTGCTGCTGCTGGTTCGCATTGCGGTTGCCGGCCATCGTAATGAGCGGCGAGCCCGTCATGCGAGCGACGTGCTCCTGTTCCCGCGCCGACAGGTGAGATGACACCTCACCACTGCTAGTCATGTCGAGAACGGCGTTGGCGCCGCGAGAGCCGGGACGCTGCAGGAGGTCTGCCGAGCTGCTGCGAGAGTGACGAGCGAGCATCTCCTGAGAACCGCTCCGGGTCATGGCGGGAGTCGGGGTCATCGATCGCATAGTAAGGATGTTGCCAGAGGGCGTCCTATTGTGCGCGTACATGGGAGCAGTCGGTTGGGCAGCGCGCTGCTGGACAAACTGCTCGGCGCTCATGCCTGGACCACTAGGAACAGCGGCAGCGCCAGGTTGCCAAGCGACCTTCCTAACCGTTTCCTCAGACTCTTGACGGTTATGGCTGGGGTCATTGCCGGTAGGAGACTTCATAGCCGCCGGGGAGAATGGTCGCTGAGGGCCGGGCATGGCTTGATAGGTCATGGGCGTAGGTGTCTTGTTTCTTGCGGGTTGATTGGCTCCGTAGTTGACGGTAGGCCCAAAGTTGACATCAGGAATGGCAAACTCTCCATTGTCAGAGTCGGCGCCGCCCACGGTCTTCAAAACACCTGCTCTGGGCCGCTCGAAAGACTTTTGAGAGCGCTGTGTCTCGCTGGACTTGCGGCTAGCGTAGTCTGGGCTCGCAGTTGACGATGCGTCGTCGTAGTAGCTAGCATCGCTCCTCTGCGTCTGAGCTCTGTTGATCTGCTGCTCGGGGACCGGTGTCCGCTGTCTGGGGTCGCGGGGTTGGATTTGCTGGAATCCCGCCTGATCGATAATGTTGTTGCCCCAACTGCCACCGCTGGAGGCCGAGATGGGCGTCTGTTGCTGGGGGCTTCTCAAGCTATCCGATCGAGTCGGCAACGGTTTGCGCTGGAAGGCGGGGTTCGTATCGATCCCGGGGAGCGGAACACCGCGGCCTTGAGCTCGAGGGTCTCTACCGTGCGGAGGTGGGGGCGGTCCCATCGCCTGAGGGTTCATGCCGCGGTTTCGCATTTCCGGGGTAGGCACTCGGCCTGGTCCACCCAAGGGGGGAGTTCTTGTGCCATCGGGTCGCGAAAAGTTGCTGAACGACGGCTGAGGACGGATCTGAGGGGGATGTCCTTCAACTGGGCTTCTCATCTGCTCAAGGCCTTCCAAGTGTTCAGGAGGGGGAGGGGGTCTCGCATCTTGAGGGCCTCGACTTTGAGGATTGGGAGGCAAGGGACCCTGAGGGTGAGGGCTGGGGGGGCCGAACGTCTGCTGGGCAAGGGGCGATCGGGAACGCTTCTGGTTCATGGGCGGAATAGGGGGCGGAAGACCACCGGAGGGAGGAGGGGTTTGGTTAGGGGTCAGAGCTTCACGAGACATTGTATCGTTAGCAGTGCCTCCTACATGGTGGTCGGGATAAGCTTGAGGATGTACCAAAGGACCAGATGGCGCAGCATCCTCACCACTCCTCCGCTCAGACGACGCATCAGATGGGCTATCGGGGGGAATCACGAATCCTCCTGCCTTCGTCAACTGGGAAAGGGTAGTGTTTGACAATCGAGTGGTAGCCCTGCGAAGATCTGGAGAGTGGTAAGGTTTGCCCGCAGGCTTGGAGTTAGGACCGTAGTTGAATGCAGGGGGAGCGGCAACAGGCTCGGGCGACTCCATCTGGCGCACAGTTCCCTCAATCTCTCGCACCGGTGTGCTCCGAGCTGTGTCTTCTTCAGAGCTCTGGGTTCCTGAGCGAAGAATACCTCTCGCCGGGGGCGGGCCACGCGCTGGTGAGGGACCTCTGGCTGGCGAACGTGCAGGTGAGTTGTTGTAGGAGTTGCTGTACGAGCTGTCGTAGCCACGGTCCTCAGGGCGCTGGGGTGTGTGACCAAGCAGATGAGGGTCCGAAGAGTTGCGTGCATGGTTTGCTTTGTTCATGATACCAGCCAATGCAGGAGGCGCACGAGAAGTCGTGACAGGTGTACTCTCTGAGCGGTTGGGTGCGCCCAGTGACATGGATCGAGAAGACCGGTTTGAAATGGCATCAGATGCAAAGCCGACTCTAGGCTTGGCCGGCACAGGGCTGGAGGTGCCATTGCCGAAGCTGAGACGGTTGCTCTTCTTGCTTCCACTTCTTTGACGTGTGGCCTGGGACTCATCCATCGCATTCATTCGCTTACCAGTGAGCTCCTTGAGCTTCTTTCTCCAATCACGTTCCGACCAGCTTGAGCTGCCTTCTTCCAAGATCAATCCAGTAACGTCAAGAATCTCGAGGTAACCGTATCTTCGGTGCTTTGGCATGGCAAACATGAGTGATCTCGGGTCGAGGACACTGGCTACTAGTCTGCCGGGGCGGCCGTAGAGACAGAAGGTATCCCAGGTAGGGAAGAGGAAGCGCAGCAGCATCTCAAAGCCGCTGACGGCAGGGTGAGTTTCGGGCATGATGAAGACGAAACCCTCGGTGGACGACGGCGGGTCAGAGTGGATGGTGATGTTTCCCTCGATCTTAAGGAGCGTTGATGCATCAATCAGCGACTTGGCCTGCGGGTAGATGGCGTAGGAAGAGTAGGCATCGGTAATGGTGGCAATGGGGCGAGCCTTTTTTTGCTTCTTGCCGTCCTTCTTGCTATCGTAGAACTTGATGTCTCCCTTGAGAATCGGCGTGGAACGATCGTAAGGCGACTTTTTGCGCATCTCCTTCTGGGCCCTTGCATACTCCTTCTCGTCGGGGGGAGAAATGACACACCAGCACCGTCTCCAGGGGACTCCGGCACCGAATCGTACACGCACCCATTCCTCGGTCTTGAACTTTTGTCTATCCATGATGAGGTTGATGTTGTTGAGAGACTTGCCCTTGCCGGCGATCAAGGCACCGGTGTACGCCTCCTGCAGGGTCGAGTGCTCGTACATAGCGAGCCTGATGCCAGCAGTCCATTGTATTAGTGAATGGTGCGAGTTGAAGTGCAGCAGATAACGGTTCCTGCCGGCGGTTGAGACGCTGAGGATATTCTGCAGCGGCTGTTCGTCATTCGATCGTGTTGGTAGGGATTCGATCTATACGCCAAGGACATGGTAAATTAGCACTCGTTGCATCCCCCGCACCGTCGTACCTGCCAATGCTGCCAAATCTGGCTGGGGCATGGCAGTCGGGGCTCGACATACCATTTTGATCGAAGCGTCAGTCAAGTTGATGAATTTGGGGAGGATCTCGCCGTCCTCGCCAGCGGCATCGAGCTCTGCGGCGTCCCATAGTGACAATACGGTTCCGACAAGCTGAGCGAAGCACTCCGTCCAGGTGCGGTCAGGATTGGGCTTGCCCTCTGTAAATTTGGTCAGTGATCGGGTCCGAGTGTTATGCGCGTCACCACCACCAGCTAAGGTAGCTGCAGGCACAAAGGTAAAATAAAAAGCACTAGGAAAAAAAAATAAAACTCACGTGTGTTTTGGTCGTCCAGCTTTAAGAAGTAGCCCTCCTGGTACAGCTTGTTCGCATGGCTGTTCAGGAAAGTGAAGATGGGCTGAAGCTCGGGAATGGTATCTTCGTTGATATCCATGAGGGGCGGCTGGTATGGCATTACCATCGAAAGTGGGCGGGAGGAGCTGCGTTGGCGGCCAGTGACGGATCGGGGGCTATTTACGGGCGAGCTGTTGGCAGTTCCGTTGGCGGGCGATGACGCATATTCGGATGGTGGACGCGCGGGCGAAGTAGGGGTTGCGGGGCGCTGGCCGAAACTGGCGGGCGGTTCTGGAAAGGGTTCTGTTTTTTGGGATTGAGATTGTTGACGTTGATGTTGTGTTGTTGGTGGATTTGAAGTCGGGTGTGACTTGAGGTTGTATGGAGGAAAAGGTGTCGCCGCGTCGGGGGGAGGTGACGAATTGGGAGTTGGCTGGTTTGTCTTGCTGCCGTCCCTCGAAGTGGCAGAAAATTGGGACATGAATGAGAGGACTGTGGTGCCCATGGAAGCGGATTTGGTCAGCATGGTTGCGCGCGTCTCTCTCTTCTCTCTGTGTCTCCTTCCGAATCCACACAGCTACACCTTAGTGATACCAAATACAGGCAATTAAAAAAAATCAAAGCCACTGGGTCATAAAAAAGTAACAATATCGCCCCGGTACCCGACTAATTGGCCAGGACCACCAACTGGCCGGGGGTGAGCGGATGTGAGGGGGATTGCGAAGGGAGGAGCGCAAGGGGAAGAGAGGGGTCCCCGGTGGACGAGCGAGAAGGGCGACGGATGGTGAGGATGGCCGAGCAGGGCGATACTGGGGCGGACGGGTAGCGGCAGGGAAGACAGAGGCAGGAGTAGAGTGTTTTATGGCGAGGACGATGGTTCAGGATTCTGGTGATGCAAAGCCATCCAGGACCAGCGGAGGACAGAAAACAAGGCCGGGCAAGGGTATTTGATGTAAATGCCGCCAAACAACAGCATTGCGCAGTAAAAGGGATATTGGGCATATTAGGATTGGGATGCACGCCAGCAACACGCGCCAGCGCGCAACCAAAAAAGCCTCCTACGCATGATGGTCCGGTGCGAGCCTGCAAGGACTGGGCTGGGCTGGGAAACTTGGGAAGCTTGGGAAGAAGGGGGGTGTGTGCCAACTGCAGCAACTTGCGCTAAGAAGGCTAACAAGATGGGAACTTGGGAAGACTATGCGACAAGAGCTGGAAGAAGGGAATGTGGGAGCACGAACCTCGATTACGGCCCATCTTTGCGGCTTTGCTTGACGCCTTGCTCGACGTTTTGCCAAGCCAGCAACCATGCAACCAAATTACTGAGAGACAACCACTTGCGCCGTGCGCGACCAAGATTGGTCTTGGATGAGCAGGACAAGCCTACAAGGCCCCCTCTAGCCCGTCGAGACGAGGATGCGAGGAATGGACAGAGATGCGATCGCGCGGGAAGGGATTCGGGGATTCGAGGGTTTCGGAATCGACAGCTTCGGCCCTGGGACTAGCGCAATCCCTCTGAATGCTCGGTAGGGGGGGACGTTACGAATCGGGGCGAGTGAGAGACTGGAAGGTCGTTCGTTGGATTCGTGGATCTCTCCGGCTTTAAGATTATCGTGTGGTGGTAGTGGATGCGATGCGATGTAATGGCCGGACGAGCTGTGCGCAGTACGCAATACGCAGTGCTGTGTCCGTACGATTACGGGTGACTCGGCGGCCGGGAGGGAGGTTGCGCGGTCTCCAAGGTAATCTTAAGATCCGACTGACCGACGAAGCACACACTTCTTTGCGCGGCGAGCACAAAAAAGGTGGAATTAATATGGATGATGGAACGAATAAAGGAACCCAGGCGAACAAGTAACGAAGTTTCGGGACGGGCAGCGATTAGGATTCAGCCATGGGTATCTTCGGGTTCCGTCTGTCTGTATGTATGTACGTGTCTCAGCGCTGTTGGTGTTAGAGGGAGGTTAAGTGTAGTCGATGAAGAGAGAGATTCGAGATGACACGAGACGGATCGAAGAGCAGGACAACCAGGAAATCGGAAACCAGGAAAACAGAAAGAGGGAAGAAAGTCTGAAAAAGGTAGGAGAATCCCCGAGATGATGTATGAATCCGTACCCGAGCGAGTATGGAGTGAGTGTCAAGGTAAGGTAGGTAAGGTAGGTATGGATGGATGGAGAGAGCATGGAAACGACGGGAACGTGTCAAAAAAGACCCCCAAGCACGAGGCGTACCTCTGAGAGGAACTCTGAGAGGTACTCTGGGAGGTGTACCAAGTACGGGAGTACCTCCGGGAGTACGGGGAGTGAGTGAGGTACCTACGTACGGAGGCGTATTATGCAACAAGAATTAGCAACACCGCCTACTTCTGCGACCTGCTGTTTCCTCACTCTTCTCTCGTACCCAGTCACCGTCACCGTCACGCAGGTCAGTCGGGTGCGCTGCAGCAAGGTAGCAGCAGTTTGGCAGCTGGTCCCAGACTCCCAGGTCAAGGTCCCGGTCCAGCAGAAACCAGACCAGAAAGATCAGCTCAAAGGTAAGGCAAGGTGAGGCACACAGGTGACCCAGAGAAGTCTCCAACAGGTTCAAGACTCCCCCATTCGAGCCAGGTTCAGCGGGCAGATCAAGCTGCGGTGAGTTGTACTTTGTAACTTTCCTGTGAATAAAAGCCCCGGAACATTTGAGTAAACCGTGTGTATCCGTAGTAGAAAGAGTGCCGCAGCGGTAACGGGGCTAGGCCCGTCCCAAACCAATCCACGACCAGCAACACACCAAGGCCCTTCCCCCGGGAACAAGAGCCCGAACGACGTAATGGCGTTGGGTATGCCGGGGGGTCTGCTGTGCTGTCTACCTTGCTGCCGTCCTTGCGTACGCACAGGCTCTGGCGGTCGCTCGGGCTGGGCTGGGCGGCCGTGATCTCGACGACGACGACGACGATGATGATGTTGATGACTCTGTCTCTCCCGCTACTCTTTCGGTGTCGGCGGTGCTTAGTCTCCCCCGACAAGCGCCGCACTATCTGATTGTGGACTGTCACTACTGTCGTCTGTGAGGTGGGAACTTTATGGAGAACACTATGAGCCGGCCTTCCACCTTGGGCCTTTGGGGTACGTTGCTAGTTCTCTTCGGTTGTCTTTTTAGCCTCTTCGACCTCCCGGTTTTTTCGAAACTTTTCAAGTTGTGCTTGATTCCCTTTCCTTGTTTCTTCTGACTTCCTTTTCGTTTGTCTCTGTTGCTCCAGCTGCAGTCAAGACATTTCTTTCACTTTACCGACTCCTCTTGGGTTTCCTGCAAGGGATAACACATGCCTACGTATACTGTTCAATCATGAAAGTAAATGGCTGGATAGATGGAGAATAAAAAAGAGAGGAGACGATGAATGCGGTCAAAAGGTACTTCCAGATACATACCTACCTCTCTCTCTCTCTCCCCCGGCCCCAAAAAGTTCAATAGCTTGCGGATGAGCCGGACGACGCAGCACGTCAAGGTTCCTTGATCCGCCTTTCGGGGCTCAGAGAGGTTGACCGTCGACTCGTCGAGAGACACACGGAAAATCCAAGCCCTTGGCCTGCCAAGACGAGCCAGCATCCGGGCTCTGCGGGCTTAGGGTCTTGGTATTTTGTGCTCTTTTGGACGGGATCGATGGGATGCGTTGCTGCGTGCATCGGCATCTGCTCATTCTTAGTCTCTTTTCCCCATGGCCCCCCCCCCCCAGCCCAGCCCAGCCCAGCCATTTTCCGACTCGGTCCTCGAGACTGTGTGTGCCATGGGTGGTCTCGTCGTAAACACTGCTCTGGCGCCTAGGTACGACAAGCTGAGCCGCAAAAAAAATAATAGGATGCAACAGAGGGCGCAAAAGCGTGTAAGACGGGAAGTCTCGAATCGAACCAAACGACTGGCGCCGGCGCAATGGGAAGTGGCTTCGGCGCTACTCCATACTTCCTCCGTACTCCGTACACAACAGCGAGTTATTACCAACTCACTAGTTCGACAACTCGCGAGCAACTGGACAGCGGTTGCAGTTGTCGATACCTTAGCTCGTCGAGAAAAAAACGTGCCAGGGTGCGGCGGTCCGTAGGTCTAGCGTACCACTGTTGTTCCCAAGCAGGGGTAATGGGGTGGGTGGACGCGCAACGCCTTCCCTCTCACCCACACAACTTCGCAAGTGGACAAGACTCTACGTAGAGAGAAAGAGATCGGGTGGATGAGGCGATCGCCTGGCTGAGGACCGACCGGAGCACTGCATGCAGATGGGGGAGGTGGGCGGTTCCAAACGAAATAAATGCGAGGTCGGGACGCCTAGCTTGCAACTCGCAACTCCTTGGCTAACCAGTCGACCCGTACGAGTGAATAAGGTAAGGCGCACTAGTAGCGGACTAGGGATCTGACAGCGCAGGCGCCGGTGTATTCGTGATCCGTGCCGGGGCAGGCTGTTGGGGTTGGGGTGGTGGTCTAGACAAGAGGTCTTATCCGTGAGATATCTCGGGACAATGTATCCGTTCTTTTCGATGCGGTGTGAAAGTTGTCAAGTTCGAGGTGAGAGATATCCCGTAGTCTTTGTTCCGACACTCCTGTTTGCGTCTACTGGACTATTCTCAACTGTTCTGTTTGTGTGTTTTCCTTCTTTCGTATAGATAAACCTCGTTTCCCAGTGTCTCGTCTTAACTCTTTGCTTGTAGAGGCAAGGGAGTTTGGTTCTTCGACGGTCTACCACAGTATGATGCGCCGTTGTAGGGGGCAAGAAAAGAGCCCCGGGAGATGCGCCACCTGCCCGATCCACGAGTCCACACCAGATCCTCCCCCTGGGCCACACACCGTGGCTCTTGCGCGTGGGCTGGGGCTACTTGGGACGGATTAAGGCACCACCTGACGTCTTGTTCCAGAACGTGGAGGGCTTCAGGTTTTGGAAAAAAGAGGCTGGGTTAGGTTTTGGGGGCCAAAAGGGGGGGATGAACCGAAACGGATAGACCTACGCAGTATGGTTCAGGTTCTTTCTGCTCACTGGCTTCTTCAACTGTCTCTATTCTGAAGATATCATATGTTCGGTGCAAATCATTGCCGAACGCTTTCTGTTAGGAAGCTCTGCTTCTGCTCACTTGCTTGTAGGCTGTAGCTAGGAAGCAGGGCTGGGCGTCCAGGCTAAAACTCCGTGCATCCCGAAGTAAAGTCGCAACTTGTACATAAAGACAGACGGAGCTAGTCTAACCATGGAGTTTCTGATTCACCTACCGCACTTGTCATGAGTCCCGCGTGGCTGTGCAAAGAAAAAAAAAAGTCAAGTGGTTGGAGATTTGGAGAGCCAGTACTCTCCGTAACCAGTAGCCGTAGCCTATCTCTCTTTGGGACGGAGGATCGCAAGTCATGCGGTGCCCGCAGAAAGCGATCGGGGTTGTCGGGTGTCACGTTCGCGAGAGAGAGCATTGTTGTTTGGGCCCCCAAGTTGAGTTGTCAGATGCCCGCCCGCCGCCCGCCGTCGCCGCCGCTATTCTTCACAAAGTGACAGAACCACCCGGTTCGGCCGTCACCGCAAGAGTAATGTCCGCTTCGGTCTCGGTTCTTGTGTCGGTCGCCCTTGCGAGTTCCGTTGGAGATTTGACATGATATCTCTGCCTCGCGGCCTGCCTCGCACCGCTACGTATGCCTTTTTCAGAATCGAATTCCGCATGCCCATGACAGTCAATGGTGGTCATGGAATTACGAGCACGGTAATTGTAATGTGGGCAAAGTACTCCGTAGGGAGACATGTTCCAAACAGCTGCAATCAGCCAGTGTCGCGGGAGGGAGAGTGTACCTACCCTTGCTGGCTTGGCGATCCGTCCTGACCACCCAGTCGCGACTCGCCATAAGTCCATACTAGAACATCACTTTCTAACAAGGAACATCTTATCGTCATCACAAGGTCCTACTCGATCTTCCAGTGTCGGCCGGGAACTGTGTTTCAGTTCTTACAAGTAATGTTGGCTTCTCTCTAAACTCCATGATCTTTTAGTTACGGAAGGGAATCTAATAGTCTTCCAAAGCTACAGCGTCTTTCCCCGGCCCGATGAACCACGTGTGGTTAGGTACTTGAGGAACCTTATCCGACAAAGCTCCTCCTTCCCTGTATCGTCTAGTGCTTAGGTCGATACAGATATCTACTTATGCCTAGTATCTTCCTCTATAGCTAAACTCCCTGGCTATCGGTGACCTCAAGCATTAGAGTGCCATTTTGCCGGAGATCTTGGTTCAAGGTTGGTTCTTGATCCCGATTACAAGACACTTCAACACGGCCTCATGGCCATCTGTAACCTTGAGTTTACCGCTCTTGTCCTCACTTCTCAGAGGTTCGCGTCCCACTAGCAAGACATACCCAATACCGTCCGTCTGTGAGACGTACAACACGGCGGCAATTGTAAAGTAAGAAAGTATCCAAGGAACTCCAGTGCCGACTTGGCTCCTGGGCTTTTCTGCCACCTCTTCCGTGGTTGTTCAGGAACCCCAGCTGAGGGTCAGTAACCCAAAGGAATCGACTAACCCGTGGACCACGATCGCAGGGACCCCAAGTGACCCTATTCAATCTCGGAGCGAGAACGCAGCGAGCCCGCTCGCCAACAAGTATTTCCGGGGCAGATTTTGTCCAGCATGGCATGATTTCGCCGACTTTGATGCGCCTGCCTCATTGAGTTGCTGGCGCCAAAGGAGACCAACTGGGTCCTCCCAGGGCGGGTCGAGTACTCCGAAGAGCTGGGGCATCGACATCCATTATCCATACGTGTGTATCCGTACGGAGTAGAAGAGGGGGTCTCCCAAGGGTTCGAAGAGGGGCCGTTGACGCCGGCCGTGATCCCCCTGTTTCTCTTGATTGTTCTTCTCTCTAATCGTACGGGTACGGGACACAGACTTACAGCGTATCCGTACGAACAGTCAGCGACATAGCTGCGGCGGCCGGCCATTCGTTTGGTTGGAGGGGAGGGCTTGCTGCCGCCGTTTACACTGTCTTCCGGTGAGATCTGCCGTCAGAATTGTGTCCGATGTGAAACCGCCAGACCGGGCGTTCTCTCCCCCCGTCATCGCTGGTAGGTATGCATTGATAGGTTCCTCCAAACCAGAACGCAAGGATGTTGTACTGCTCTGTGCATCATCTGTACGAATTCAAAGCATAAAGTTAGGCACGAATTACATCGGACGAGTGGCTCCATCTCTCTCTCTCTCCCACAGATCCAGCCCACGTACGTAGTCATTGACTTGTTGGTCGATGTCGACCGCTTTCTGAGACTCCTCCGCCGCGCGCTGCCCGCTTCCTGACCGCCGTAGCAAAGTTCACGCAGGTATTCCGAAAACGCGGACATTGAAGGAAATCGAACTGAAGGGTCCATACGAGGGCCCCTGTGTTCCCGCATGCGTCAATATTCTGCCCCCCTCTTCTGGGATCCATTGCCATGCGGCCGGGGGCAAGGGTTGTTGTCCCACCCCGAGCAGTCAAATCTCGACCCCTCCGCTGAAAGGCGGCAAGGCGAACTCGGAATCCGCACAAAAGTCCAGAGTGGTGAAAGATGAGCCTAGGTGTATGGAGTAGTGGTAGGACGTTTACATTGGCAAAGCCAACCGGAAGGCGAGTATCATATGTTGGGCCCTTGGCAAACAGCAACTGGCTGTGGAATTGCGAAAACGAATCGAATTAGGTATCTGAGGGTATCTTGTATTTTCTGGGCTTCTCCACGAAAGCGCTTACCCTTCACAACTCCGCCCTGTTGAATAGGGCTTTTCTGATCCAATCACGTCGGAGACCGAAGCTCGAGACGAAGCAAAAACACGGCGGGATACGAAATTCCCAGCCTCCGCCTACACTTGGTTATTACTGTGTCGATGAGCTAAAGCAATGCAACGTCCAGGGCTCAGTCACCACCTATCGAGTCTGGCTCCTCCGAGCTCTACCCGTGCCGTACAAATGGTGGACGGCACAGATACGACAGGCTGGCGATGGACGAACTGCGCTGACGTAAGCGCCCAGTTCTCCGGTTAGCTTGGCGCCAAATGAGACAACTCCCGGCCTACGGGACGGGTTCGTTGGCGGCTCGGGCAGATCCTTCCTCGACGCGCGTTGATCGACTGTGGGCAGTGACAACACTACGAAAAGATTATTGAAGCAAATCAAGGCGTGCTCACCTCACTGACAACGTATGCTCATTAAACTCGATAGTCCCGGCCTCCGGATTGCTGAGTGAGCGCACCTTACCATCTTTACCTGTTGGTGTCAATACTTTGCGTCAGCCCCGTTACGTCATGTCCGGTGAACCGTGAGCCGTGAACGGGGCTCCAAGCCTATCCCTACCGATCTACGAAATTCACAGACCGTGCTGAGTTGGGATACGCGGTTCACGAGAGAGGCTGGTCTGGACTCTTGGATGCGTGAGTACCGAGCAAATATCTCGCAAGGGCGAGACATGGTAAATGATGCCCATAGTTAATTGCAGGCCTGATGGCTCTAGCTGAATGTCTCGGGCGTCGCGGTTCACTCTCTACAGTCTTAGACACAAGTAGGGAGGCAGTGGCGCGAAAAGTAAAGACTTTTAAAAGACCAAACGGTTCGTTAAAAGAAGGCAATCCGAACTGTTATTAGTTTTATGCGTGTATGTTTGGTTCCTTGGCATTTGTATGGTTCGGAGGTTATTATTAGAAGGGAATTAATAAAGAGGTATATAGAATTAATATAGAGGTATATACCTTATAGCAGCATGCGCATCCGCTACTATAATTAGTCTAAAAAAACAGTACCTCCCTATAAAAGTAGTAAGGGTAACTATACTAATATAGCTATTCTTACTATCCTCTCTAACTTAAAGCTCTAGTTTAAGATTTTTAAAAATAAGAATACTACTATAACCTACGTACTTTTTCAGAACCGCTATATTACTTATTTAAAATTTATAAATCTTAAATAAACTAGTAATTTAAGCTTTTATAAATCTTAAATAAATAAGGCTTTTTTTTATTATATACTTAAAATATATAGAGAGTAAATTATAGTAACGTCTGCTTAACTACCTCTTCTAATATAGTTATAATAATTTATCGTTACTATAAACTACTTTTTATTAGCTCCGTTTCTTCTAAATACTAAGCTATATTAACTATTTACTTATATAATTCCCCGTTATCCTCCCCTTATTAAGAACGCTAAACTAGTTCCTTATTTATTACTAGGATAAGCTTAATATTTAGCTTTAACTTAGCTAACTTATTTTTTTTATAAGCCTAGCTAGCGTTAACTTATTTTTATTCTTAAATAGGCGGCCTCGTTTCTTATTACTAATACTTTAGCTACTATAAGTAGTATAAGCTTAACTAGTTAACCGGCCTTTTTTAAATAATATTAATTATAATAAAATAGGCTATATTTTATTCTTTAGCTTATTATAAAAAGACGTAGTAATCTTAGGGTTAAGGATCCGGTAGTATAGATTTAAAAAAGATATTTTTTAAAAACGCTACTGAGGGTATACTTCTTACTTATTAAAAATAGCTAAATTTAATATTTTAAAATAGATTTTATAGTAATATAAGATATTTAGCTTAATTAAAATAGTATAGTTTAGACTATAAGATCCGAGGGGGGCTAAAAATAGCCTTATACTAGATAGTATTACCTTTTTTATAAGCCGGCCTTACGTCCTAATTAAGGTAAAATACTTTAAAAAAAGTATTATTCGAAGTTTACTTAGGTACTTAAAGCAAGTACTTATATACTCCCGGCTTATAAGTACCTCGTCTTCTATATAAGCTTAATAAAAACATAGCTCTTAATTACTAATTATATCTTATATAACGTTAATAAGCTAATATAAATAACTAAGACTATTTAAAAAATAGCCCTTAATATTATTATTACTTAACTTAGTACTAGAAGTAATACGAATACTAAAGTTTTAATATTTTTAAATAGAATAACGGGCCTATTATATTCTTAAAAATAGGTATATTACGTAAAAGTACTAGAAAATTAAGTATTAATTATTAAACTTTTTATAGAACTTAGTCTAGGCTTTTTTAAAAGTATGCTCCGTTTTAGTAAAGATAATAAGCTTTTATATAATTAATACCCCGTAATAAGTATATAGAATAGCTTAATTTATTATTATATTAATATAAGCACGGTCTTTATTACTAAGCTCGGCTATTACTTATATAATTAATTAATAATTATTATCGTTAAACCTATTACTATTATTATTATAACTAGGGTCCTTAATCTACTTCTATTTAGCCTTAAGTATAATATTAGAGTTAATATAGTAAATATAGAGTTATTACTAAACTTTAGGAAACTACTTATTAAATATAGTCTTTATTTACTTATCGTAGTTAGTAATAATAATAGAAGGCTAGTAGATTAAGTATTATTTAATTAGTTAACGGATGCTTATTAAAAAGAACTAAAACCCTTTTAGTTTCTCGTTATTAATAAAACTAAATATTATATTATAGATAGATCTAAAATAGGTCTACTTAGTAACTTAAAAAAGAGGGAGCTTAAAGCAATTAGTATTATATATATTATTAAAGCTAATTACTTTAAGGAACCGCTTTTATATTTAAAAATAATAAGAAAAAGTCTAAATAAGCCTAATTAAGTAATTAGGCTTATTAACTACTTACTTAACGATATATAGGATCCCTCGTTTATTAAATAGCTTAATTAATACCGTTATTAATAAATATCTATTTAATTTTTCTTAGTTAATACGGGCTCTAGTATTATAAATATCTTACTAAGTAAATAAGGCCTCTAGGAATTATTTTTAGATAATAGTACGTATATTACGTACCCGAATTCTAACTTATTAGCTTATAGTTTTAATAGTATCCTTAATTAGCTAAGTAAGCTTATAATAAGAAGGGTATATAAATACTCCGAGGCTAGGGCCGTAGTTATATTAACTATATTAAGGGTCTAAGTAATAACGTAATAGCTACTTACCCTCTTCTTACGCTTTTATAATTACTTATTATTAGTAGCCGTATTTCTAAGACTTATACTATTTAATACTTATACTTTTTAAAGGACTGGGCTTATTAAATCGATTATATTAGAATAAGTATTATATAAGCCGACCTATTCGAGATATATATTTATACCGTTTTATAATACTAAACTTATTAACTTTAGTAAAAGTATTAACTCGATTAAAAAAAGTATTTATTATTAGCTCTAGGTTACTAAGGATCGGTAAATTTAGGGTTTTATCTAAAAGAGGGGAGGAGGATTTATTATTTTAAGTATAATAAAAAGCTACGGTTTAAAAAGATAATAGACTTAAAAGAGGGTTTTGTTATAGAAGTAAATAGGGTAGTAAGTTCGTTTAAAAACCCTACGTTTTTTATTATAAACGGCTTTACTTATATTATTAAATAAGGCTAGTTATTAACCTTTTATTAGTCTTAATAACTCGTATAATAAGCTAAAGAATATTATTAAACTATTTTATAATAAGCTAGGTAGGTTATTAAGATTTATTAAAAAAAGGAGAGGGACTAGGCTCTAGTAATATTCGGGAGAGGGTAGTATACTAAGTAATCTATATCCCCTTTAAAAAACGGTGCGTAAAATAAAATATAAGCTATTTAAACTTTTTATTAAAAAGGGAAGGACTGCGTATTAATAAGAATTAGGGAATACTAAAAAACTAAAAAGTATCGGTTCTATTAAGGAATTTATAATTAAAATAGAGGGTTAGTTCTATTCTAATATATTAATATAGATAGTAAAATAATAGTTATATTTCTTATAATAACTCGGGTAATAGGTCGTTTATTAAGTTACTATATATATAGGGATCGCTAACTTTATAAAACTAATTAATACTAAAATAGCTACTATCTAAAATAAGAGATAATAATAATATATTATTATTAGAGCGTTTACGTTTTATAAGACGGGTTAGATTCTCTGAGCTATTAGCTAGAGCTTAGTAACGCAGGTTCGGTACGTAAATTACTAAGGGAGCTATTCTATAGCGTATTAGTTACGAAGTTCGTAGGGCCGTAATAAAAAGGACCTATTTAAATTTTAAAAATCTAAACTAGGGCGACTTTAAAAATATTAATAAGAAATTAATATACTAGCGTACCTCTAGACTAGTGCGGCTTTAATAAGAAGGGGACGTAAAACACGTTAATAAGAGCTTCGTAATAAAGCTCCTTTAAGGTATGTTCGTATTATAAAAATAGATAAGTACTTTAAAAAAATATAGTAGAATTTAAGTGCACTAATAATTAAAATTTTAGCTAATTATAGTAGCGGATATATATGCCGCTATAAGGTGCATGCCTCTATATTAATTCTATATACCTCTCTATTAATTCCCTGTTAGAGAAGATTGGCAATGGCTGTAAACTTCTATATAGAATCACAGCTTCTTGAACCTGCACAACCTGCGTGCTTACTTTCTCGTATATATTACGAAAGATCCTGTTCCCCTCACGCAACGCATGACTACTCGATTTCGGCATGCTCAATGGACGCAGCAGGCTTCGAGTGTGACGCAGATTGCTCCAATGCCATGCTTCCATCCTGTTCCAGGCCACCAGCCATGGTGTTTATTTTAGCTATGTTACACCCGCAGAGGCTGCAGCTGAGCGACGGCCACCTCGACCGGGCCAAGCTATTGTCGATCCCGAATGTCGATCTGTTGATGACAGAGGAGCCTCAGAGCCTGTTTCCAGGTTTTTGCATCGGTGGACCGCACCGAGGCGGAAGTTTGCCTTTCAAAGTTCAGGGGACTGGACGTGCATCGCGTTCCTCTCTAATCGGAAATGCCGACGGAGACGAGTGAGAGCGATATGAGGTTATAGGGAAGGGGTTTATTACTCCGTATCCTGTTAATGATCAAGCTACGGAACGGCTAAGATTTTCTTACGACATGCCAATGCCGGCGTGCTCGGCTTTTACATAGAACAATTTCTGCAGTTGCATCGATTGCCACTTATCAGCCCCATCAGGAGCCCGCCACGCTACACTCCCTTTAAGAGTTTTCTGTCAGAAAATTTTCAGTTCTGTTTGTAGTTTGTTTGTGTGCTGCTTGCTTTCCTGGTGTTGTGAAGGGTGATGCTAGTGAAGGAATTTTCTATTCAAAATGCGGTCAATGTGGGACAGGGGAGCTCCTAGTTGTGAGAACTTCATTTACAGAAACAGCATGTTGTGGCTCAACCAATGCTCCTACTTACAGAGTGTTGACCTAAATGTTGGGCTTCTTGGTGACAAAAAGGAGAGGTGGGGGGGTGTTTTGACTGTGCTTACCTAAGTTCAGAGTTTTTGCACCTACCTACCCAGCCGTGCCAGCCCTCTACGGCCGCCTAGAGCTCCTAATTCCCAGCTACGACTCTGCAGCCCAGTGCCCAATGCACCGGCCTGGGACCAAAACGCGCCTGCACGTGTAGCGCCCCAATTTAACCCCCGGTTCGGAGAGCCCCCAACCAACACATCGAAGCCCACCCCCCCGGCCATGCCCAGCACTCCTGCGGCACCCTTCCAGCGCCAAAAGATAACGGCAACAGGCCCAGCGATTTCGTCTCGTTGCGATCCAACATCGCAAAAGGCGCCTTGTCTGCCTCACACGTGGGAATGAGGAGGTTACCTGGGCCCTTGTTGGCGATTCCCCCCTTCAAAGCGCGGCCGCCGAGAGTGCCTCAGGGCGCATCTCCAGCATCATGGCCGCAGCGATACCGACCTAGCAGGGCGGCTTGCCTGTCGACGGCGACGACGACAACATCAACAACAACGCCGCCGCCGTCGCAAGCAGATTCTTCCGAGCAGAAATCACCACCACAGACGCAACAACCGTTCCGCTTCGAGACCGGCGTCTCCCTCTTCGCCAAGCGAGCGCCGCGACCGTTCCCGCCGCCCTTCCTCTCCCCTCCGTCGGGCTCGTTTTCCGATCCGCTCAGTACCCATCACCGAAGCCGCGATCGGCGCGCGAGAGTAGACGGGCAGATCATCCTCGGACAGACAAACGGAGACGATGCGGTGTTTGCCAGCGACAACTTCATTTGTGCGAACGATGGTGTCGGTGCTTGGTCAACACGCCCGAGGGGCCATGCTGGGTGGGTGCTCTATATTCCCCCTCCCCCTTTCCGTTGATCGGACGTCCCAATATTGATGTCGGAGTAATAGCCTCTGGTCTCGCTTGATTCTACATTACTGGGCGACAGCTATTCAGCAAGAGTCCACCAACCCTCGCGCCGCGGGCGACGTCTACAAGCCCGACCCGGTAGCCTATCTCCAGACGGCGTATGAGCAGACCCTGAAAGCGACTTCGGACCCGAACGACTGGCAAGGCACCACGACGGCGAGCGGAGCGCTGCTGCACTACAAGACCCTGCAAGGAGGCAGCGAGAAGGTGCCCCAGGTCTACGTCACCAATCTCGGCGACTGCCAAGTCATGATCCTCCGACCCAGGCACGAGAAGGTCATCTACAAAACCAAGGAACAGTGGCACTGGTTCGACTGCCCCCGCCAGCTGGGCACCAACAGCCCCGACACCCCCAACACGGAAGCCGTATTGGACATTGTGGAGATACAGGTCGGGGACGTGGTCCTCGCCATGTCGGACGGCGTCATCGACAACCTGTGGGAGCACGAAATTGTCGACAGCATTCAGAAGAGCATAGAACGCTGGGAGAATGGGGAGTGCGGGGGCGACAGAGTCGAGGGCGACCGGACGGGGGGCGCAAACGGGGGCATGAAGCTCGCTGCCGAGGAGTTGGTCGCGGCCGCGAAGAAGATTGCGACGGATCCATTCGCGGAAAGCCCGTTCATGGAGCATGCCATTGAGGAAGGGCTACCAAGCGTTGGAGGTAAGTTATCGGCTCCGCGAGGCCGTGATATTTCACTGAGGCTAACAAAGGAAACAGGCAAACTCGATGACATCAGCGTCGTAGCTGCGCTCGTGAGGAAACAGGATGCATGATGATGAGGAGGGCGATATCACGAAATAGGGCAATCATGGGAAATAGAATTTACGGAAAAGGTCCCGCAGGGGCAGGCTGCAATCATTATGGCATACGCCTTACCCGAGTCGGGATGACAGTGGCCATCTTTTGGGAGGTACTCGGCGTTTGATTGGCTTTTGATATTCACAGGAATCCATGGATAGTGCAAAGTTTGCCGCTAATTGAACACATATCACCAATATCTGGCGATTTCTCGGATGGAAGCGTTTGCGATGCTCGTTTCTGTAAAAGAAAATCCATGATACCTTTCCTCAAGTGACGTTGCACACGGTCGTGGCCGGACCATGGTGGGGTTAGATCGGCCTTCATGGGCCAGACCTCTTATCTTATCGCAATTTTTCCAGCAAGAAATTTCGCGACTTCAACGCAAACATCTGCCTCCACCACCGTCTTTGCTGCGTTAATCAGATCAAACCACCTCCCGTTCGACGGCAAGGGCATTTTCCCCTCGCCACCCATACTTTCACAATGCGTGGAAAACGTAGCAAACAGTATCGCAAGCTGATGAACCAGTACCAATTGACATGGGGATTCCGCGAACCGTACCAATGTCTAGTCGACGCTGAAATGGTGGTCGACTGCCACAACTTCAGATACGACCTGCTCGCCGGACTGGAGCGCACGCTGCACGGCAAGGTCAAGCCAAGTGAGTATACAGCACGCCGACGATTAGACATCACGAAGGAGGATGAGTGCTTCGAAGGCTGACTATTTGACGCACACAGTGATCACACAATGCGAGATCCGCAAGCTGTACCTGCGCAAGAACGAGCCCGACATGAACAAAATCATCGACTTTGCAAAGACGCTCGAGCGGAGACGCTGCGGCCACTTGCCCGAGGACTACCCGGAACCCCTAAGCACGATGGAATGCATGAAGGCCGTCGTCGACCCCAAGAGCAACCTCGTCAACAAGCACCGCTACTGCGTCGCGAGCCAGTCAGGCGACGTGCGCCGCATGCTTCGCGAGATCCCGGGTGTCCCGCAGATTTACATTAAGCGATCGGTCATGATCCTCGAGCCCATGGCGACGGAGAGCGTGGCGATCAGGACCAAGGAGGAGAAGAGCAAGTTCCGCGACGGGCTCGTCAGGCCCGAGAGGAAGAGGAAGCGCGAGGAGGATGATGAGGACGACGACGATGAAAGCGAAAAGGAGGGCAAGTCCGGAGGAGGAGGAGGAGTTGCTCAAGAGCAGAAGAAGAAGGATAAGAAGAGGGGACGCAAGGGACCGAACCCCTTGGCGGTCAAGAAGGCGAAGAAGGCCACGAGCGGCGGCGACACGGCGCACAAGGAAGCAAAGGAAGCGCGGGCCGCCGCAGATGGAGGCGAGGGAGAGGGAGAAGGCCCGGCGAAGAAGAAGCGCAGAAGACGGAACAAGGGCCAGGCCGCTGGCGATGCGGCGGGCTCGTCGAGTACGCCTGCCGCGAACCAGGGCGAGGCGTCGACGGAGCAAGCGGCGGAAAGCTCGTAGGGATTCGATATTGCATACCAAAAGGGCGTTTTCGGGTGGGGGCTTATTAAAATGATTGGAATGTAAAAGGTACAACAAAAGCTCAGAGATACCAATTTAATGGGGAATTCTTGCTACAGCGAGGTACACCGTACGGGAGGATCGTCGAGTGAATGTGTTTCTGAATCGTCTCATGAACTGGCGGTCTTTGAAATTACCGGCATCTCGAATGTGACCCCTTGATTTGCTACCTACGGGATAATGGGGGGTCACGCTTGAAGGTCTTAGTGTCTGTTGGTAGGACAGGAACTCGGTGATGTTCCCTCCTGGAGGATGGCTTATCTGAGGCGATGCGACAACACGTCCAAAACCACCAAGATATCGTGTATGAAAGCCCAATGACGATAATATCGAAGCCAGGGCACCCCTCCATCCTTCAAAGGCCTCCCAATGTCGTCAGTTTGCCATAGGAGGCACTGGAAGGTCCAGTGTGATGCCTTTGGGAGGGGCGGCAGGGCTGGTCAGAGGTCAGAGCTCTCGACCGCTGAAACGGTCACTGTCGTGGTGTGTTGGGCGGTGAGCCAATGTGCCTCAATCTGGCTGACAGCCACCTCAGTGAGCACTAACACTGCGCGAGGTGAGCACAGTCCTTGAGTGACCACCTCATGGGCACTGACATTCTCCAATTCGCATGGCCTGTTCGGTCCCCACAGGAAATGGCAGTCGCGGCACTCTAGCGGATCGTCATTGGGGGGGGGCTGAGGGGCGCAATTGGGGGGATTTGATGTTTGGCTTACTGTTCCCCTGATGGATTAACCAAATCAACCATCAAATTCGCCAACAACCGACAACAGGACTTTCTTCATCATCCCTTTCGAACCCGCGGGCCCCCCTTCGTGAAAAGAAGCACCCTGTCAGACTCAGGCTCAGAAAAAAACACGTGGACGTACCCTTCAAGTCGTTGCTCCCCCCTAGCCCATCCAATTTGACTTCCAGTTGGAGGTTCCCGTGGCTCGAATCCTCTCAAAAGTTAGCACGTCTGAGTACCTTACCTCACGGAAACTGCGCGTTCGGCACGCCTGGAAAACACATCCCACAGTAATTCTAATCTCAGCCACTTTACGGAGTCTTTAGTTCGCTTTCGTTCCACTGCTCAAGGTATTGCGCGTCGTCCCCTACGGATACCGACCTTACTCCAACCCGGCATAAGCCCGCGACCCATTCGTTTTCCAATACCCGAAACAAAAGGGGAAAAAGAGGCTGCCCACCCTTGCCTTGGCCTCTTTACCTGAATCTTTTTCTGGCACATTGAGACAAACAGCCCGCATGTTTGTCTAAGAGGCAATACACGACATCTCAACATGGCGGGCTCAGACGAGTCTGCCACCACCAACACCAACACCAACAACCCCTCCTCGACGACAGCCACCGCCGCCGCCGCTCCCGCTGCCGATACGGAGGCAGCTGACCAGCTACCGAATGGCACTCGTGCATCAGATGCAACCACAACTGCGACTGCAACTGCACCTGCATCTACGCAAAAGCAGACTCCCGCTGCGGCCATGACGAGCGACATGCCTGAGGTGGACGATTTCGGCCTACCCATCAGACGATACGTGTCACCGCCGCCTCAGGAGACCGATCAGACGACCGACGATCAATCCGAGCCGAACGAGTCCCAACCGAAGCCGGTCCACGATGGGCAGCATGCAACAGACGCAAGCAATGAGACGGCTGCTTTAGCGAGGAAGGAAGTCAACGGCAAAGACGGCAAGTCGGAAAGCGACGATGACGAGTTCAAAGACGCTCAATCCGAGCAGCCGGCCACGGCCGTTGCCTCCGGAGCGACCTCGAATACACCATCTACCCCTGTAACTTCAAGTTTAGACAAAGACGAGGCCAAGGACAAGAATGTGACAATCAAAACGGATGGAGAAAAGGTCAAAGGCCAGGAAGTTCCAGCAAACAAGGAAGTCGAGGGAGAGGCCAAAGTCGAAGCCAAAGAGGTGGTCGCTGCTAAGAGCAGTACCGAGAAGCCATCAACAACAGAAGCTTCAGCAACAACCAAGAGCGAGAGCAAGGAGGAGGGTGTCACAACAAAAGGTGCAACCGACCGGGTCGAATCAAAGGAGTCGGAAAAGACGGCACCAGAGACTAAGCCTAGCAATCTCGAGCCGCAGCAACCAGGATCACCTGCAAAGCTCGTCGACAAGGCAGACGAGCCCGAGCCCAAGGTGGCAGAGCCTCCTTCTCCTAAAACGCAGCACAAGAGAGACCAGAGCAATACCAGCAATGTCGGCGTCTCCGAATTCTCCCATCAGCAACTGACGTCAGACAAGAAGGAGGACGATAACAACGATGATGGCGACTGGCAAACGATGCCCGCATTCGCCCCGTACGATATTTATGACGAGGACAATAGACTTGTCGCAAAGGAGTTCAAGGCCGACGAAGTTGACGAGACTTACGGCTACGGCGGACTTGGCGGTGCTGGAAAGGGATATACCCGAGTAATTATGGACGACGATGCCGAATCAGCTACCAGCATGGACGACAATACCCAATACCTCTTCAAGGAAGTGAATGGCACGAGTATCGGCGAAGACGACAGCGAGGCCCGCGATGCTGTCTCTCAGATGCAGGCAACCAAGGACCTGCTGACGGAAGGGCAGAGAATCGCCTACGTGGGACTGACGAGACTGGAGGTTCATAACATGGTCAAGGAAGCCGAGAGCGTCGAGCACACGAGGAGCGCAAAGAAGGATGTCACAATGTCGGCCGAAGCGACCAAGATGTGGGGTCAGAAGATGATGATCCGTCTCTATACACACATGGACATCAGCTCCGCCGAGCAGATCATGGTTGAACAACTCAGCGACCACGGCGTGGTGCCGTCGGACTTGACTCCGATTTTGATGGCCAACGCCCGTGTCAAGAACCCCATGGCCGAGGACGAAAACGAGTCGCGCAGCTCTCTCTCCGTCACATCGCCAAGGGAATCCCGTAGCTCGCTTTCCGTTACCTCGCCGAGGAGTATGGGCCCCCCTTCACCCGCGCTCTCGCAGACCGAGAAAGCGGCCGAAGCGCCACCGCCGTACGAGGCGCACGAAGGAGAGGAGCTACCTCCTGTGAAGACCCCAGCCCAGATGGTTACCTCGGACAAAATCGACATTGACCTGCGTTGGACGGTGCTGTGCGACCTATTTCTTCTTTTGATTGCCGATTCGGTGTATGATTGCAGATCAAGAATTCTTTTAGAGCGGGTTGGCAAGAGTCTTCAAATCGACTGGTTGGATGTCAGAAAGTTTGAAAAGAAGGTGACGGACGCGTTGGAGATGCAACAGGCCGCAGAGCAAGAAAACTGGAACGAGGACGAGCATATGGAGCATCGGAGGAAACAAGCTCTCAAGAAGCGCTACATGATGATGGGGTTGGCTACCGTGGGTGGTGGTCTAGTCATTGGCCTCTCGGCTGGCCTTCTCGCTCCCGTCATTGGCGCCGGCTTGGCTGCTGGCTTCACCACCATTGGAGTGACGGGTACATCTACATTCCTCGGAGGAGTCGGCGGAGCTGCCATCATCACATCCAGTGCCGCGGCATCCGGTAGCGTTATCGGTGGCCGAGCGGCAAACAGGAGGACGGGAGCCGTCAAGACATTCGAGTATCGGCCGCTGCACAACAACAAGAGGGTGCATCTCGTCGTCACAGTAGCCGGATGGATGACGGGCAAGGTGGATGACGTCCGTTTGCCATTCAGCACCGTGGACCCCATTATGGGCGATTTGTACTCTGTCTACTGGGAGCCCGAAATGTTGCGGAGTATGGGTGACACGATCAACATTCTCGCTACGGAGGTTTGTTGCTGCCCCTTTCAATCACTTTTTTTTTCTCAGTTCCCACTAACCTTTCCTAGGCTCTGACACAAGGTCTGCAACAAGTTCTTGCAAGTACAATCTTGACCAGTTTGATGGCTGCCCTGTCATTACCCGTTGTCTTGACAAAGTTGGCATACCTGATTGATAACCCTTGGAGTGTATCACAAGACAGAGCCTGGTCTGCAGGTCTCATTTTGGCGGACTCTTTGATTGACAGAAATTTGGGAACACGCCCAGTCACACTTGTCGGATATTCACTCGGTTCGCGAGTGATTTTCTCCTGCCTCTTGGAGCTGGCGAGAAAGGGGGCCTACGGCCTGGTTCAGAACGTCTACTTGTTCGGTTCTCCCCTCATCATCAAGAAGGACGAATACCTCCGAGCCCGCACTGTTGTTCCAGGAAGGTTTGTCAATGGGTACAGCAGCAACGACTGGATCCTCGCCTACCTTTTCCGTTTGACTGGCGGTGGCCCTCGCAAGGTGGCTGGACTGGCTCCCATTGAGGACCTGCCGTGGATTGAAAACTTTGACGTCACAGAGTTTGTCAAAGGTCACATGGAGTACCGTAAGGCTATGCCGCGTCTCCTCCGAGAGTGCGGCTGGCTCGTGGAGAGTGACGAATTCACCGAAATCGAAGATGCCGACCCCGATAATCATCAGGAGCGTCAGCGAGAGCTCATCAACGAGATCGAGGAGGCTCGCAAGGAGCTTGAGAGGGAGGGGCAGAAGAAGAAGAGCCGCTTTTCCATCTTCGGACGGGGGAAGAAGGCGGACAAGGAGAAGTGGGAGATTTACGAAGACTCGGCAAAGGACGGAAACAAACCGAACCCGAGGACAGAAGACAAGGAGGGTAACAACCACGGTGTGCTGTTTGACGTCGAGGCCATCCGAGCCGAAGTCGCAAAGGAAAAGACTGCCACGACGCAAGAGGAGGAGCCCGCAGAGTTCCAAGTAAAGGAGCTCAAGTCCACGCTCCCGCCCATGAGACTCGATCTCAGTTCGTCGAACGGATCGCTCAACCCACGAGACAGCCTGCGCGAGACTAAGAGCGCGTACGCGGTACCGGGTCGAGCCTCGTACGAGACGACGGGCTCCTACTCGTACACGCCCGAGAGGACGCCGACGTTCCAGGGCAGCCAGACGTTCTCGCCCACGCTGTCGCAGCAGAGGGCCGTATCGCCGTACCACGCGGCGCCGTCTCCGCTCGAGGAGGAGGTGGAGATGACGTTTGACACTTCCTTTCACGATCCGCCGCCGGCGCCGCGGCCGCCGCCCAAGGACGATCCCGCTCCTCCGCCGTCGCGGCCGGAGATGAAGTCGGCGCAGACGGTGCCTAATATGGGGGCGTCGAACCCCTGGGCGGACGTTGATGACGATGATGATTTTGGTAAAGAGAAGGAGATCCAGATGACTTTTGCATAAAATGGTCCCGGTCCCCGGTATGGGGAGAGCAAGCAAGCATGGGGCATGGCTTTTGGTGGCGTATGAGTTCAATCTTGTTTGGAAGCGAAATCGGGACTTTGTCTCCGTACGATGGTGCTGCAGTACTTTGCTCTGTCTTGTTGCTTGAGCAAGATGTTTGCTGGTGTAGCCCTGGTTCCCGACCCTAACAAAGGCGTGTTTACAATGTTTACAAAGGACAGTCAATCACGATGTTTGTTGTATGATCTCGGGGAGGAAGGGAGAGGGAGAGGTGAAGGATGCTTGTTGTGGTTCTCTCTTGGGTAGCGTTTTGGGGAAATGGTTCTTTATAACTAACTAACTACAAAGCCATCATAGACCCGTTCGAGTATATAATTTTATTTTATACTGTCTGCGAGGACGGTTGCAAAGTAATACAAAGAAAGAGATGAAAGTGTACAAACTTTTAACGTCTTTTGAACTTTCGAGAAGTACTTTTTTGTGGATCAAGGTAATTGACGACGTGGTTGATGTCAGGAAACGGGGAAGCTCTGAAGTTTGTGCGTAAGTTGTGAGCTGAGGCAAGGTGAGAATCGTGGAAACTTCTTCCGGACTTCCGTCCCCGGATATGGGAATATGGCCGGGCGTGTAAGTCCTGTGAAAATTACAAACTGGGTTCCTTTGTTGCGCCTGTTGGTCCGGTCACTATGAATGGCTTCTTTTTGGCAATCTATCTATAGATATGTATCACATTGGGGGTCTGTTGGCAGGTGCTCGCATGCGACAGGGGAAAACGGGCGCCAGAGTGACGGATAGGGGTAGCAATAGGGACAAGAAGTAACAGAGTTGGTTAGGTCACTGAGCAACTGCTATGCCATTCCGCACATGCCATTCTCAATTAATGTGTTCGTCGTAATGAGCGCATCGTCTTGCACGCGCCCGGACTTGTCCCCATTACAAAGGGCCCGTAATAGCAAACATGCGCCGACGAAGCCAACAATGTGCATAAAGGCCTTGACCAGGCGAGTC
The DNA here is from genome assembly GCF_030869305.1 of Colletotrichum tamarilloi. NCBI lineage: Eukaryota > Fungi > Ascomycota > Sordariomycetes > Glomerellales > Glomerellaceae > Colletotrichum > Colletotrichum tamarilloi. The sequence continues at coordinate 220,412 of NW_026849408.1, read as the reverse complement.
GCTCGCTCGGAAAGTGGGACATCATTTTCTTCTCGCGACGCGCCCGTTGGAAGTTGGGATCTTGTGTGCGTGTGGCATGTTTCGTCGTTGTTGGATGTTGGCTTACATGCGCCGCTGTTGGCGTCGAGCGCATTGGGTGGAGCTGTGGGAGCTTCGGGACAGGGATTTGTTAGGCAGGCCGCAGAGCCCGGGTTGGTGTGGTAGGATCGGCAGGCAGCAGAGAAGAGGGTGTGGACAATGCGACGTAGCGGGTGGGGGAGGGGAATTGGACTTTTGGGAACATGGGATGGCATGGAGAAGAGAAGTGTGTTGTCTATTCATCTTAGAGTGCTTTTCACGAGCTTTCGGTACAGACGAAGCGTGTTTTGGAAACCGGGTGACATTCTTCGGTTTGGAATGGGATGGCTCTTATCCACCGAGCAGCATCTGAAGTAAGCCTCGGTCGGGGCTTGACATCGAGTAACCGTGCGAGGGAACGAGGTCAGACCGTTAGAGTATAGACAGCAGCGGGAAAGCTTGAAGAGGAAGCTTACTTTGTTTTAATGACATGGTCCACGGCATACGTAGGCCCATGTCACCACCCGCCGGTCTGAGAGTGATGAGAGCCTGACCACGGCATGGAGCAGAGGTAGTATTGAGAGACTGCATATCGTCGGCGACGGCAGCGGGAGAAGGATTTGGTGTCGACTGCCGAGGTGGGCATCGCCCCGGTGAGCGTCCAAGGCCTAAGGCGGGTTGGGCAAAGCTCACATCAGCCGCAGCGACACTAGCAGCTCAGCGTGCGGTAGCGCTAGACCGTTGGCGGGTTTCCATCAAACGGTAAGGGTCGTCGTCTGTCTTGTCCGTCTTTGGGTTGGCAGGTTGGTTGGAACTTGGGCTGCTTCCATGGAAGTACTCCTTAGAGAGACGTTGGTGTGCATGTCTGCAGGGGGGCGGCGGCGGCGCCTCTTCTTTTTGTTTCAATTAATAGCATCACTTCAGGTCCCTGGTGTGCTGCCTGCGCCGCGTTCCATTGGATGGTGCTTACTACGGTATCAGGCCAAAGTTTAACCCCCTTGTCAGGTACCGGTGGGGATGGCCCGTGCCTGCCTTCCATGGGCAATTCGACTAATCAGAAGCCACCATTTCAGCACAGGCCTACTAATTAGCCTAGCCTAACTTTTTTACTAATTACGAATTCTTCCTCCTATATACTACTTACTTACTTACTTATTTTACTTTTAATAAATTATTATAAATATAATACGGCTAATAAGTAATATAACGAAGTACTTTATTAAGGCCGATTACTAGCGGATTTATATATTATATACCGATACGAAATTTATATAAGCTTAAATAGTTAAATTAACTAAATTTATAAAAAACTAAGTCCGTATAGCTATAAAAGCCTCGTTAATAATAATTACGCTACGTTCTAGCTACTTACGGGTTATAACTTTATAATAAAAAGAGGCCCTTATTAAGTACGTTATTTTTTTTAAAAATAGCTATTAAGCCTCTTTTTTATTATTTTTAACTATACTCTTTTTTTTTTAATTTAGTACTTATATAATACGAATAGCCCTATATCGGCTTAAGTTTTATTATTATATTACTTATTATAAGCCCCCTATATTTAAAACTAATTAAATTAAATATTTTACTTAAGCTTAAGAGTACTTCTACTAAACTATTAAAAACTAGTAAAAGGTCTTATAAATAGACGAGATATAGGTTATAAGTAGTTATTATTATAAGTTTTATATTACTTACTATTATAATAAAGAATAGGACTTAACGTATATTATTAAAAAGTATTAATATAAATAGGGTTAGATATTCTAAGGATATTTTTCTAAAGATTAAAAAGGACTAAGTATTTTCTAAGAAAAGGATTAGGGTAATATACGTACTAATACTTATTAAAAATATATTATACTAATTATTAATAGTTAGATTTACTTTTATTAATAAATATATAATAATAACCTTATTCTAATATAAAACGGCGCCCTAATATATAACGCAAAGTTAACTTAATAAGAACTTAATAACCGTAGCGTTTATTTAATATTCTAACTACTTTTCTTACCTAACCTTAACCCTATTAAAATATATTAAAATTAAATAAAAGATTATATATAAGAGTTTATAAATATATAAAAAAACTCTTTATATAACGTATTATAATAATAAGTTAAAGAGGCTTAGGATACCCTTCTAAAAGACTTCTTATACTTATTATTAAATATAATACCCGCGCGTTACTAAGTAATAATTAATATTAATAAAATATATATTAAATACTAATTTAGCTATAGAAATTAATTAAGATTTAATAATTATTAATTATATTAGCTATTTAGCGCTAACGATCTAACTAGTACGTTGACCCTTATCTGTAGATCGGTACCGAGCTAGGGGATTAAACTTACCCCTATAGACCAAGTATTTGCTGACCGGTGGGGCTGGGGCTGTGGCTCCCCCCAGGGTTTAGCGTTGGAAGCGTGGCCCGCTTTTCTCCAGCCTTACCACGCACGACCTCTCTCTGCCATTCTCTGTGTCTTTTCGTCTCCCGTTCTCTCCTCTTGCACTGAACACCTTAAATCTTGGAGATGTCAATGGCCATGTTGGCTTTCGTTGAGAGGGGATCGTTCGACTGAGTATAGTGTCCAGAAGCAGTCTGTGCTGCCCCTCTCCGTCTTGTGTTCTGGGGATGGCGTCACCATCGAGACAGGTTGGTGGCGGAGCATACTGGTGATTGCACTCAGCACTTGTTGCTGCTGCAGTGTAACATCTGACCAATCCAGTGTGCCGATCCTGGAATCGTGGGTGGGGTTCTCAATCGAGAAGGATAGTGTAGACTGATCATCCAAAGGGAGAGAAGAGAGGTGAGAGATGAAGGAGACGTTTGGGGGGTTCTTTGGCATTCCCAACCCTGCGTCGAGCTGCCTGTTGGACAGACCCACCCGGTTGGTAGGCACGCACGCATCAGTCGTTTCCTTGCAAGATATTGTCAAGATGTACTCCGTACCGAAGTTGGGAGACGAGGAAAGGACCCTTTGCACCTCATGACCGTCTTCGTCTTTCCTACTACTTACCTAAGGTACACCATGTAGACAGTCTAGCTGATACCAAGCACTCCAACCTCAGCCTCAACCACCAACAAAGGTGCCTCGCGAGGGAATGTACAGCGCCTCACTCTAAATATCCAGCCATAGCAAGCACATCAACCATCAAGAACGGACAGGCGGCGGCGAACGGTATTCATATTGTCAATCTGACCTTCGACCACCCGCGGATCCATTCCTCCCTCATTTCTTTGGGCGGCGCTGCCTTGGCGGCGTGGCTTGTTGTAGTTGGCGTAGCGCAGATCCATCCCCTCGAATCCCTGCACCTGCACTTGCATCGGGAGACGACTAACAGACTGCAAAAGGCGAAGGAAGCGAAGAAGCGAAAGAAAGCTCGCGAACCCTGACAATAGACCTTTGCTCTCAGTAACGAAAGCGCGCGCGCAAGAGCCCGAGCCCCTTCTCCTTCTTCCTTCTCCCCCCGGTCAGCAGCAGCAAACCGACCGGGACCTGACCAACGAAAAAAGGTGCCCGTCTCGTTGATCCTTGTCAGCCCCAAGGTTGCTAGGTTGGTATTGCATCTGTCTGTGTCTCTGTCCTACCGACTTGTCTCATTTCTTCTCCGTCTTACACGCCTCGGTGGCTTTCTTCTCTCTGACCTTCCCGCCTCTCTCTCTCAGCCTGGCCACTCACTTTCTCCATTTCTGCTTACTTCGTTTCCCGCATTGTCTTCACTTCTTGCTTCACTTCATCTCATTTACACTTTTTGTAAGGTGACTGGATATTTCCCTCGACGAGAAGAATATCAAGGGAATCACAGTCTGGGAAAGATTTTGGACATTTTGGTCGATTCAGCATAGAGAAACGAGCACGACTAAAGCCGGAGATACGATCCTATCAAACATAGCCGACGCCAACAGACTCGAGTGGCGCAATCATCGAGGCGAACGCTACACACATAGCATACAAGTAGACTGCTGGGAAGAACGACAGACATCACAACATGTCATATCCAGCGCCTGTTCAGCTAAGTCGCGATGACACATCCGAAAAGGCGCGCATTGTCATCAACAGCGGCGGCGAGAATGGCAACGTCGCCTTCGAGGGCGAAGCTTCCAGTGGTATTGACTTCACATCCAATTTGGGAGATCCGACAAGGTCAACCACGGACCAGGAGGGGAAGAAAATCACATTCAACACCACTACCTTCAGTTCACACGACTCAACATCGTACGTCATCACGGTGGACCGCACATTCCAAACTATTGGGTGGAAGCTGGCCAGCGGAGTCAAGCTCAGCAAGGCCTCTTGGTTGGCAAAATCGAATGAAGAAACAGAGTCACTCATTATGGAAGCGTTTCCAAGTCAGGAGAACCCTGGAGCGGTTTCTGGGAGGAGCTCGGCAGGTTTCGCACCGCCGACAGCTCCCGCTGTAAAACGTCAAGAAACATATGCAAGTGAGTTGCCTCCGTGCCCAGATTCGTGGATATCTTCCAAGATCGCTCGCGTCAGTCTTGCTCAATTTCAGCTGCTGACATCGAACAACAGTGATCCTCGGCAACGAGACTCTTGTCTTGCCGATAGAGGCCAAGAAGATGGCAACCTACTCAGGTTCCACTATGTATATTGAGCTTCAGTGGACATCAGAAACCAAATCAGGCACGACGACCAGCGGGGCTTTTGCCGTCTTCACTGGAACCTATCCGTCTGTGGAGTATGACCAGGCAGTCGGAAAACTTGCGGATAAACGCGGTGCCAGTGAAGTAGAGAGAGTCGGCAGTGAAGACGAAAGTGACTCAACATCACCGCTACCAACAACCACTACTCAAGCAGCAGCCTCCTCCACGGCCTCTCTCAATCCTGATGCATCACAATCAACCATCGGCGGCGGTTCCAGCAGCGGCAGCGGCAGTAGTAATGGTGGTGGCGGCGGCAACGGAGGTCTCGCGCCTGGTGCCATCGCCGGCATCGTCATCGGGAGTGTTCTCGGCCTCGCCCTCATCGCGTTCCTAATATGGTTCTGCCTCCGCCGCCGTCGTCGCCGCGCTGACCACGTCTCGGACGGCGCATACGGCCCCAGCCACAACCCCCACGAGTACCTCGCCGACAAGGAGACCCACGCCAGGGTGACCGAATCGCCGCACTCCCCGTACACGGACGATGGGCAGCACCAGCACTCCCAGCACCAGCTTCACCAGCAGCAGTCGCAACCTCAGGAACAGCACCACCTCTCTCGGGAACTGCAACAAGACGATCCTAACGACGCTTTTGAGACCACCACCGCAGCAGCAGCACCTGCCTCAGCCGTCAGTGCCACGGATCACCACCAGCCTCCTTTTGCACCATACCGAGAGGAAAACATGTCCACCGCCTCGCGGTCAGTCGAGGACATGACCCGCAGCGGCGCCGGCGGTCCGCGCTCGTCAACGCCGAACGTCAATTCCAACGTATCGCATCTGATTGAGGACGGCATGACGGAGGACGAGATCCGGAGGCTAGAAGAGGAGGAGATTGCGTTGGACGCGGCCATTGAGCAAGCCGGACCGCGGAGGAAGCCGTAGAGAGATATGTGTGTGTCAAAAGTCTACTGTCATTAATACCTTTTTGTTTTTACGCTCGGCAATATATATCCATTTGTGTATCGTCATTTCTTGTTTCATACTATTTCGTTTGAATAATTCAATTGGGTCATTTGAACCTTTGTGAGCTTGCTAGACCTGTCTTTGGCGTTGATGGTTTCAATCGTTCCCACAAATGTTCTTATAGGGGACTTGTCGATATGCATTGTCGGGGCTCGGGAGGCAAGAGACAGAGAGGCGAAAGAGAGGAGAGGTTCTCATCGCAGACTGCCTTTTCATCTTGATGTCTTGAGGTGGAGGCGCCCCATCGGAGAATAGAATCCGTTGCTTTAGGGTAACGATGGCCCAAACTTGATATTGTCACATCGATAGATCCCGGTGCTAGTCTCTGCAGCTCTGGCCCTTTTCGCTCCTCGGGGAGGCTCTTTGGCTCGCCTGAGGGACGAATAACCCTCGACATCAACACCCATATCATCACTTCGGAGTGTTGCAACACTAAAGCGATTCGTCTATGAAATATTCGTCGCATTCCTGGTTGTGTTACTAACTAAGTACAAGTGAACACTTTCGTAGTCGTCTTTGATTTTCTTTCCTCCCGGAGTAGACAGGGTCAACCACTCCTGCACGACGACTTGATAAAACTCTCAATCATCCAGAGTGAGTCAGGGCCATGGTCCAAATGAATACTGAATCCCAAACTCAACGAAAGCGTTGCCCAAAGTCGCAGGCACAAGGCAGAAACCATCATCCAGGTGGAATCGATGCTTCTCCAATTAACAGTATTCCCAAACCAAACCTCTGCAAGCTGCGTCTGTGGGGTTTCGGCTATGGTAAAACGACTGGATTGCGTCCGATTGTATCGGAAAGAGATCTCGTTGAATGGCGATGTAGTATTGCTTACTGACGATGTATGGTCAAAAGCATCTCCTCTCATGCCTCGTAGCAAATCGCCTTGTGGCGAAGCGTACCGAAAAGGTGTACGGGGAAAAGAAATGAGAGCAACAAGAGGGGTATGAAATTAACGGTGTTTGTCGAAAAGGGGCAATGGCGTAAGGGGAAGTGGCCAGCGGGAGAAAAATACGTAAAAAGGACAAGCGAAACAAAAGTTGGAGTATTCCATAGCAAGATTCTGCAAATCCGTTTGCAGGCAGAATGTTAGGTCGACAATATCGGTCCATCGTCGCATAGTCACGATGCCGTCTGTAGCTTTTTTTGCTGGTGACAAGCTCGCAAACGATCCTCGATCGTTGAAGTTCAGACATGATGAAAGAATCAGTAAAATAAAGTTGTAAAGCTGCTATGGGCGACAGATAGCTGCCAGCCAATCCGGGCTCAGTACGCCATGGGAACATAGTCGTCGCAGCCAGGGATGAGAAGGGTGTGGACATCACTGTCGGACATGTCATCCGGAATCTCCATGACAATGCCGATAGGAGGAAGCTTGGGCTCTTGAAGGGCGTCGTTGTTCGCGGTTGATGACTCGAACGGGATTTCGGTACCACACGAAGCACCGTTCCTGGTCGTCGTGTCTTGGTTAGTCGTATGACCAGAGAAGTTGTAGGAGGAGCGAGTGTGAAGGTTCTCTTGGGTGTCAGAAGCACCAAAATCAAAGCCATGTTGCTTCTTCTTCGGTGGAGTTGATTGGTAGCCCCGGTGGTATTGCTGATGAGCGGAAGCAGAACCGTAGTTGCCGTGATGAAAGCCATCCTCTCCAGAATATCGCCCATGATCATTTGAATCATATGATGAATTGAAGCCGAATCTTCCGAAAGAATCGTAGTCGTCAGGATGGCCGCTGAAGGAATCGAAATGATTATGTGCACCGTCTGCCTGGTGATCCCAACTTGGATATGAATCTTGCGTATTGCGGAAGGAACCGTTTTGATTAGCACATGGGCCATGGTTTCGCTCAGTGCGACGAGCATCGCGGCGGGATGACCAGTCCGAGGCGTGATGGTTCTCGAAATTGTGGTTGTCATCAAAGAAATCGTGCAGCGAACCCCAGCCAGCTGGCGCGATAGGACTAGGCGGGCATGGCTGATTCTCTTTGCCTTGGCCGTAGCAGAAATCGCCGGAGCTTTGCGGCTGCTTGTGTCGATTGTTTGGATTCGATCGATCTCCGGTGAGGCGATGTTGATCACCATCGCTGGTGGAACAGTCCCGCGGCAGGTTTCCTCCGGAGGTATACAAAGTGCTGGAATGAAGCGGGTTGTTTCCAGAGACCTTGGTTGAGTTGGATGTGAATCTTGCAGCAAAGTCGTCCCATCCTGCCGCACCCTCGTTGCTCCAAGAGTTGAAGCTATGGTCGTCGATGCTGCACAAGGGCACATAGAGCCTTCCTGCAGTCCTGCCATCAGGGTCTCTCAGTGGATCTTTGAGGGGAACAGCCTTCTTTCCATCACGGAGATCATCATTGTATTGCTCGTATTGGAACTGCGCATATGGGTTATCACCCTCGGGATGCTCTCGCTGCCAGAAAGTCGGAGATGTGCGGACCTCGACACGCTCGCTGAATCTTGCTCGCTTGGAAGGGGAACCGGTTCCCGAGTCCAGGAGCGGGCCGGTATTAAGAGAATCTTCGCTGGCTATAGTATGTGATATCGTTTGAACTGGTGTAGCAGGCGCGGCCTTGAGAGAGTTGGAACGGTTTGAGGCCGGCGAGCTGCAAGAGTCGGCAGGCGTGTCGTCTTCGGGTCGTGAATTCGTTTCAGTATCAGGTACGTCCTCAACCGAAGGAGCTTTATGGCCAGTGCTCGCCGCGACGACGTTCGCAAGATCATCATTATGACGGGCCGTAGAGCACTGAGACTTGGGCTGAACCTCTCCCAGAGGCACCGCATCGCTTGCTCGAGCAGAACGGCGCTTTCTCAGTCGCTTTTGAACAGACTCTGATGGAGAAAGCTCATCCGACTCGTTTCCAGATTCGTTGCACTCAACAAAACAGTATGTGGTATGTCTCTTCGGCTCTGCCTTCTTTTGCTGGGGCGCGGTGCGAAGACGACTGGCATGATCTGGGTTCTGTTCACCATGTTGATCTGCGTCAAACTCGTGCAAATCCGATTCTGTGTCACTCTCATCGGAAGACTAGACATCGTTAGTGTCTAGAGCTGTTGGGTGTAGTAATGGTAATGCTCACGCTACCGAGCAAGGTCTCTGTCGGAATGACTGCTCTCTTGGAAAGACGTTTCATGCAATGAGCACAAAAGTTCTTGGTCGGCTTTTTGCTGGGCTTGATAGGATTCTCCCTGTTGAAGTGAGACGAGCGGGCAAACCCACAGCCGAAGCAAAAGTTACCATATGCCTTCACCGTCTTGCCATCGCTGCTGGTTAAGTGCTTCTGGTGGCATGGCTTGCAAAAGTTGCGCCAAGCCGGGTCTCCAGCTCGAAACTTGCGAATCTTATGTTGCTCGTCAGATCGGCGAATGCCACAGCCCAAGCAATAGAATCCATCGTTGTTTTCGTCGATATGAACTGCGATCTCGGACGCCTAGTCGCAAGATGTCTCGTTTCTGCCGCGCTTAGTGTCCCGTCTGATATCCTGGCGATGATGATGCGACGCATGCTTCCCACGTCGTGACTCTTGATAAGTGGCTGCAGTAATGTTTCTATCCGAGGCCTCCGTCTCGACATCTTTCTGAAGCTCTGAAGGCTCCGTAAGAAAGGCCTCTTCCGCATGGCAACCCGAAAGCGATTCGGGAGTGAGCTTGAAGCGGCTCTGGGTGAAGGCTGCCGAAGAGCACGCATACATTTGGGGTGTGGCAGTTGCGGCTTCCGACAAATCAAAGCAGACAGATTGGCAGCGTTGCGAGGCCGAGTAAACATCAGAGTAAGTCGATTCGGACTGCGAAAGTCCCTTGAAACGGCCAGAAGCGCGACTGGATCTGATGCGTCTTCGGGGAGGTGCTCCGACAGGTCGTCTCTGACCCTCGTGCTGATCGTCCAACGGCTGATGGTGAGTCAAACGAGGGGCGTCATTGCGTGCCGCTGCTTGCAATCATCAGTAATCCGGTAATCGAACCTAAAATTGTGGATGAGAATGCCTCACAACGATGCGGAGAAGAGTCTGGTCCTCTAGCCCTCGAGGCTAGAGGCCTCTCCTTAGGTGCCATGCTCTTAGAGTATCCCGTGGTTTCCAGTAGGATCGTCAATTTCCTGGATGGGGCGCCTGTAAGCAAGTTGGACTAAGTTTGGGGAGGGTTGAAAGGAAAGCAATCGGTGCCACAGATCTAGAAGGGTTGTTGTGGTGAGGCAGGTCACAGGTGCAACACCATGGAAAGAGCGCTGAGGGCGCTCCTTCTCCGGAAAGAAAACTTCAAGTCCCACCAAAAGAAGGAATCGAAATCAGGCAACACCCTAAGGCTTGAAGAAAAATGGGAGGTACGTACCTGTTTGTATTCCATGTGCCCTCAATAAGGTACCTTACTGAGGTGGCTTCTGGTGCCTGTTGGGGATTTCCTCCCCTTATGAAGTACTTCTTCCAGGATCCCGAAGTCTGTCCATGGCGGGCGGTGAAGCAAGGGATATTCGTAGGTGCTTGCTAGATCTTTTTGACGTGCAGCATGTTGACGTTGTTGAATCGCTGCTTCAGTGGTAGCAGCAGAAAAAGGGATACGAAGAAAACGGAATATCCTGAAGATCCTCGGCATCATCAAACACCTTGGTGGGTATTGGGGGATCAGAACTATGGAGATCTCTCGAGTTACTTATGGAGATAGCTGTACTCACAACGTACCTACTCACCTGTCCTGGTTACTTGCGGTTCTCGTCTTATCTAACTCCTGTGTGCTGATGAGCCTTTTGTTGCTTCACAGATCTTTACCACACCACAAGCCTGCTGAGGCAGAACATATGAAGTGTCATGTACCTTCGTCAATATCGGCAGTCACAGTAGCCTAAAAAGGGTGCGAAATGAATCATGATCAAGTAGTGTACATTCGCCGAGGCGTGCTTTTTGTGTCTACATGTGGAATCTAGAACCACCTATCCCCGTCCCAATACAAAGAAATTTGAGAGGCACTCTAGAGGCAACATCCTCAGAGTGCCTTATTGTCCCCGTTCTTTAGTCAACTCTGAGGACTCTGGGGCCGCGCTTCTTAATGGCCTTCTTCTTCTTCTGACCTCTCTCGAAGGCTGCAGCAGCCTGGTGGTCACGGCCAACGTTGTCAAGATCCTTGACCTTGTAGATGCGAATGATCCAGTTCTCACTGGTGAACGCCTCCTCAACGGTGTCAAGCTTGGGGCCGACATCCGGGAGACGAACGCCACGGACGCGGTCCTGGGCTTGACCAGCGGGGAAGAGCGAGTTGTAGTTGTAGTAAGACATCTTGTACCTATGAGATTGTTAGTAGGAATCCAGACTGAAGGAGGATCTTTTCTCTTACATCAAGCTGTTCTTCATGGTGTCGGTCGCTTGGTCATCGACTCTGTACTCTCCACGAGGGGTGAAGAACTTGCGCTCCTGGACCTCTTCGGGCCAGATGCCCTCAGCAATACGGACCATCCACAAGAACTTGTTGATGTCGTCACCGGAGTAGCCCAGCAGACCACCGAACACCACAAGGACGTAGTCGACTTCGTGCTGGCGCATGATGGGGTAGCTGACTTCCTCACGAGAGCTCATCGCCTTGCCGACAGTGGCAATGTGGGTGTTGTTCCACGTGTTATTGTCGACGAGAGTGGGACGGTCGGCCATGCCACCAATCTGGTAGCCGTAGTCCCACCAAGACATGATCTTGGCGTCCTCCTTGGTGTTCTGACGGAGCCACTGGTAAGCCTCGCGATAATCATCAATAATGTGCTGGCTTCCATCGGGCAGTCGGCTGGCAAGGACGACAGAGGGCGAAGAGTAGGCATTCGAGGTGACCCAAGTGCAGTGAAGCACAAAGAGGAGCAGGAAGATGGACATGCCACCAACAACGACAGCCTTGGAGAGGAAGGTGTAGATACCGACGACCGGCTTGCTGGTCGACTTGAGTCCGCTCTGCTTGGCCGCCTTCTTGGAGGCTCCCTCGACAGCATCATCGGTCTTGTAGTCCTCAGGGTTGGGGGACTTGGCGACCATGTAGGTGTCGAGGATTTGAGATGCCGCCATAGCCGCGGCAACGCAGACAATGGGAGTGAGAGTAAGCATCAAACGCACCATGACACCGGCAAAGTAGGTGCCAAAGAGGGCGTAGACGACGACGAAAACGTGCTCATCCCGGAGGTTCTGGAAGCATAGGTAGACTCCAGCAGGGAAGAGCCAGACAAGCATGTTCAGGTCGAAGAAGAAAGCAGGCCAAGCGGTAGGCTGGTGCTCAGAGACTGATGCAATAATCGGGATGTGAATCTTGGCGTAGCCAGTATCCCAGAGAGAGTAGAAACGACCTCCCCAAGGGGCGATGTATCCGAGCGATGTCAAGGCTACCAAGCCAGCAAGCGCAAGACCGAATGTCGCAGCCAGGAAGGTGTAGACGAAGGTCTGGAACTGACGACTGGGAATAGCACCTCTAACATAGTCGATGAAGGCAACGAGCTGCAGGAAGCCAAAGACACCTAGCGCGTGTTAGTTCACATGGACACAAAGCTCTCACGTTTCACTTACCGAGAGCGGGCATGTGCTCGCTGGTCTTGACGGGCAAGAAGCCGACGAAGGGGATCTGCATGCTAGCCAATGTACCCAGAGCGTACCAAGTGGTGTAGCTGACGTAGAGACGGGCGCTGTATCTACCCATGAGGATCAAGGTCAGAGCATGCAGAGGAAGCATGTTGGTGATGAAGGCGTAGCCACCCCAGGAGGCGACCATGTAGCCGTAGAAAAGGGCGCAAAGAGCACCCCACAGCATGGAGCCCAGCTTCAATGCCTTGATCCACAAGTAGAAGGTGAAGACAAGAAGGAAAATGGCGATGGCCTCATTGTCGTAACTGCCGGCAACTGATCGGGAGATGTAACCAGGTGAGATGCCCATGAAGACAGCCGCAAGCAGACCAGCCGAGGGCGAAGTGGTCATCTCATTGGTAAGAAGGTAGGCGGCATAGGCGGTAAGGCCAGAGAAAGCTGGCGCCAGAAGAACGCAGATGTTGCGGATATCGACGGGGACCGTAAGAGCTCGAAGTGCGTGGTAGATGGCGCCGCTAGTCACCATGAGACCGGGGTAAAGAGTTCCTCCAGTAACCCGACCGAGAGGATGCCATGTCCGATCATCGAACCAGTCCCAGAACTTGGTGAATCCATTGGCCACAAGGTACTTGGTTGCTCTGAAGTTGAACCAGGGGTCGACTGGTAAACGATTAGTTTCGGGTACGAAGGAAAGGACGTGGAACGGGAAGAGACCAACATTCGTGAATGATACTCTCGAAGCCTGTAAAAGTTGAGTCAGCGTGGTTCCTTTGCAGCGAGAAGTATTGCGATGAGCGACTTCCTTTCCAACCAATCCAACCACCAATTGGTGTTGGTGATGGCAGGAAGGAGACCCTTGGCAACGTCTCGAGGGGCACTTACGAATGACGGAGAAGAGACGACTAGCAACAGCGGCAGCTGCGATCAGAGACAAGATGGTGACTCTGAGGACAGTTCGTGTGTTCTCTTTGCTGCCTCCGGAGAGGGGTCCAAGAGATTGGGCCGTCATTGTGGCCGCGTTTGGTGTAGAAAGGCAGTGGCCGTGTAGGTTGAAGGTTGCGAAATGGAGCTGGCGACGACAACCTTCTGTCTCACAGCAAGGTATCTGAGAAGGACAGCTTGGAGCTTATGCACCTGAATCGGTGGTGCAGGGGCAGCGTGCACGGTCCATGGAGAGCCGACCCGTTCAGTGGTGTGTCCCGTTGACAGCAGCCAAGTCGTGGCTTCCGCGTAAGTCTGGAAAAGGCGGAGTCACGTGTCTCGGACAAAGAATATCCCGGACTAAGGGATCCCGTCCCGTCTGGGGTGGCCGGGTCAGTGCCGGATCCCGGCCTCGAGAGTAGATGGCGTATGCGGTCCATAAAGTACGTTATCGTAAGAGACGCATCATGCATAACGGGCAATAGGAATACTCAGTCTACTGTTGCAGCTTCGGCGCATTCCATGGAGATCCCTGGAAAGTTGATGAATGACCATACAGCACCATACTGTTAGAGATGAATGCGTATCAGACGAGTCATCTAATCTGTGTCACGAGCGAAAGCCTCCAAGTGGCTGCCCACCTTCTACCTAGATATACCGTCGGAGTTTGATGTTATGGTTCAGTCGGCCAATATACAGCTACAATAACCTTCAGCCATCTGCTGGAACCAATTGCAGCAACGTCAGGGAAAGCAGCATTTCACTGTCTTACAGGCCACGATGGACCTATGTGTCGATTGTCAATGCATATAGAACCCGCTCAGGCTCAGAGATTGGGAAGTTGATGCGCGAGAAATATAAGTAATTGATGGAATCCAATGGCTCGTTCCTTGGAATTGTCATCTAGTAGAGCGTATTGTACACATGTACATCCGGTAAACAGACGTAAGGAAATGTCTATGCGGTGACATCGGGCGTGGTGCCTACCATGCACCTACTGCTGCCAAAAGACCAGATTATTCGTCCCTTGTTTGGACTATTCGTGTTCTCCGTGAGCAGGCGTATCCCCAATCCTGACCCTGTCTATCCGTTGTGCAAGCCGTCCCCTTCCCCCATTCGGTTATCCAGTCTACGGGTTCTGCTTCACCAGGTTGTTGAAGTAGGCCTCAAGGTCGAACTTGGGGTCCATCGGGTCGACGTTGGCTGTGGCTGATGTCAGTTTTCATGAGTTCTGTGCGAGCCGCCGACGAGGGCGAGAAGTGACGGGCGAGGACTGCGACGTCCAAAAGCCGGCCACGTCTTATCGAGGGAGAAACGCACCACCGGCATCAGCAGCCGCCGCCGTGACGGGCTGGCTCTTCTTCGCGAACTCGGCCTTTGCTTGATCGATCAACTTCTGCTTGCGCTCGTACTCCTTCGTGGCAGCGGCAGCCTTCTGGCTTGCTGTGATCGTTCGCTGATGTGTGAAGCCGTAGAACACACCCAGGCCAAGGGCCGTGTATCTCAGCACCTATAAAGTCCATCAGTCAGCCGAACTGTTCATACTCTCGAAAGCGCAAGCTCAATGCTCATGGTCGATTGGCGTGGCGATGGAGGGTCGTCGGTCGGCTTAGGGAGACAAGGTGGCTGGGTGCTCCGCAAGATGCGGACGAGGGCGAAGGACACGACGTACGTTAACTCCTGAGGAGGAAGACATTGTGGGCAATTGCCTGGATTGCGCGACTGCTTTCGAGAGGGAGCGAACGATGGAAAGGACAGTGCGCGGGTTGACAATGGCTGCCAATTGACCCTTTCGGAGCTCTGTCGAGGGAATTACGTTAGGGGACGCAGGGTGTGAGGTTTTCCAGGTTGAAAATATGCTCGGGAAAACTCGCAGATTTTCCACTGGTTGGCCGTCAAGTCACTCCCGGGTGTCTGGAGCTCGGACGGGGAACACCATCCCAGCGCCAGTGCTAATGGACCGCCTATTGCCAGCGCCCAGCGCCCGTCGCCATGCTGACTGAGGTGGGCTGCCCAGAAGCTTGCACCCAGCCGCTGTGCCGCTGAGGGACCTTCCTTACCTCAGCGACCGAATACCGCTGTGCAATTTCGCCGACGCTTTGCCGATCTGTCGCAATCACGTGCGTCACTTGCCTTGCAAGGTTAGTTGCTTCTTGGTGGAAATGTCCACCAAGCTACTAGCAAATGGGGACCGGGAGGTCAACTTTAATGCAGGGGCCAACGAGGTATCTTTCTGCAGCATTTGGGCTGAAGCTGTACCTGACTCCAAACAGGGGTCCCTCTAGAATCGCGACTGGACAACGCGCATGGAAAGGGAATCCCCATCAAACCGAACGTCGCTGCGGTTGCCAAACACTGTCACAGGCATCCGACATCGTCAACAAAAAGGCAGCTCCTATTTGACCTTTGTGCACCCGGCTCTCGGCCTCACCTGCGATCTCTCGACTCTACCTACCTGATTTTGCAACGTCAGTGTCTGCCCCGCGACAATCCACCCCACAGTCGGCCAGTCCCGCGATGGGATTAAGGAGAAGACAAAATGCAACAGCGACGAGATGAAATCCTCGCAAAGAAGGCTAAGCTTGCGGAGCTTAAGCGACAGAGAGAGCTTCGTGCAACTCAGGCAACAGCAAGCCGGCAAAGTGCAGGAAGCCCGGGCGACGTGAGATGAGCCGGTCCCTTCACCGATGCAATCTGCTGATGTGTTGTATAGCTGGTCTCCCCCATCCCAGGCCGAGCCGAGAACCGCCGCGACATCGAAACCTTGATCAACAGTTTGGTGGGAGAAAGTCGACCTGGATCAACGACGGGAGGAGCTGCGTCACCGGCCCGTAGGGGAAGCCGGCCCAACAGCGTCCTCAGCGCAGGAGAGTTGAGTACTGCAACATCGGAGTTCGCAACCCCCGCCAATGGCCAACCAACTCCGGCCCCAGCTCCTGTTGCAACTCCTGTGCAGCTGAGTCTGACGACGGCACCGCTCACGACTATTTACGAAGTTCCCCCATCTCCTGTCAAGGAAGTGCACTCATACAGCAAGGGAGTGCAAACGGCGGAAGCATGGACTTCGCCAACCCGACCCAGAGCCCAGTCACTCTCCGATACCGAAGACATCCCTCCGATCACGTCGACGCCCAGCAAGAGACTGAGCCGAAGGCAGCGGGATCGCGAAGAAGAGCTGCGACAGGACATTCGAAAGGAGGTGGAAGAGGAGCTCAAGGCCTCGCTGGATCTGGTCAAGGACGGTGTGATTCCGAGCGACACCCCGGCGAAGGCGAATTATCCTATGCGTAAGCTTACTGCCGAGGAGCTGGAAGCTGTGACTGGCGCCCCCGACTTTTCTGAATTCTTGGAGAAATCTACGAAGGTGATCGAAAGAGCTCTTGATCAGGAATACGATATTCTCACAGATTACGCCCTCCAAGGTCAAGATGTGGATGACGATGACGATGATAGCGGCAACGTTGGTGGCAAAGGTCGGCGGAGAGTCAAGGAGGTAGCCCAGTTCTTCGATGAAAGATGGTCGAAGAAACGCATGATCAGCAGCATCGACTTCTCACATCATCATTCTGAGCTGATGCTGGCATCGTACACCAAAAACCCAACTGCACCACACGAGCCGGATGGTCTGGTCCAAGTCTGGAGCTTGGCTCTGCGTGACAGACCAGAGTATGTTTTTCACGCACAGTCTGATGTTCTCACAGCGAAATTCTCCCCTTATCACCAAAACCTCATTATCGGTGGCACTTACAGCGGCCAAGTACTGCTGTGGGATATGAGAGCAAAGTCGGCACCCGTCCAGAAGACGCCACTTACAGGATACGGCCACACGCACCCCATCTATTCGGTCGATATCGTGGGTACTCAAAACGCCAACAACATCATTTCAACTTCTACGGACGGTGTTGTCTGCGGCTGGAGCATGGACGTCTTTGCCCAGCCGCAAGAGCTGTTGGAGCTCAAGGCACCGCCCGGTTACAAGTTGGACGATATCAGCCCGACCTCTTTAGCGTTTCCCCAAACGGATCCTACGTTTTTCCTCGTTGGCAGTGAGGAGGGCACTATTTTCCCTTGCCACAGATACGACCGAGCCGGCGCAAAGGCCGGAGTTGATGCTCGTGTCAGCTACAAGGGACACACGGCACCGGTCATGTCGGTGGACTTCCATCCTGCCCGCGGTCCTGTGGATCTTGGTGACTTGGTTCTCTCATCTTCTCTCGACTGGAGCGTCAGACTGTGGAAGGTTCGCGCACCCGCGGCGACATCGACAGCAGGTGTTGAGCCGACTGTTTCACCTCTTATCGACTTTGTGCGAGAAGACGTGGTATATGATGCACAATGGTCGCCGATCAAGCCCAGTGTTTTCGCCCTGGTTGATGGGGCAGGCTGGCTCGAGCTATGGGACATCACAGTGGAGACTGAGGAGCCTGTCGCGAGAATATCCCCGAGCTCTCGCAAGGATGGTAGAACGATGCTTGCCAAGAGCTTGAACAAGGTTGTGTGGGAGCCTTCCGAGGGCAAGCGTCTGGCTACGGGAGGTATCGACGGAGTCTTGACCGTGTTCGAGGTGGCGTCTGGCCTAGGAGGAAGAGACGACCTCAAGGCGGAGGAGTGGACAAACGTGAAGAAGCTGGTCAATAGGGTTGAGGCTCACGGTTTGAATGGAGCGATGGTGTAGAAGCCAACTTCTCTTCGTGTACCTTCTGGGGCGAGAGCCACTATATTCGATTTGTTGGTAAAAGGCGCGTTGCTGTATACCCTGATACCGTGTTGTTGTTGAGCCTATCAATCTACTTCTTGAAGACTACACTCCTTGCGCCGTCCACTGACCGAACTGCTGTGATACTCATTATGTACAAGTAGCCATCGGTTGAGGTATCCGTCAAGTAAGTGGAAACCAAGAGCATCCACCATCTCGGTTGGCCGCCTAGGAATTGAGGATAGCTTGCTTAGTCATCGTATACATAAATGTCCTTGGCCAGACAAGAACTTTTTTCTTCCGACACTGCATCCCTCTCACCCAAGTCCAACCACAATATTTTGCGAAGCCGAAAGCTTCGGACTACAAATGGTAAGTTGCAACGTACTATTCTTATTGCTTTGATACCCAATGGCACAATGATGATCAAAAAAGAATTCTGCAATTCTGAAGACCTCCGGGTCGTTCTGTGGATAAAATCTTCGCCTTACTAGCAACACTGAGCCCGCTTCTCTAAGCTTTTCTTCATTCAAAACATTCAAGCTACGCTCAGGGACATGTCAAGCTAACGTTTGGGACAAAAGATTTGACTAGTTTTTGAGAATGCTTTCTGTATATGGCTTACTTCAATGTCTTAGGTGTTGACGGGGGCACCGTCGGGGTAGCGGCCACCTGCGACCTCGAACTTGGCCAGCGTCGCGTCAATCTCTGCCATCTCCTCCTCGGTGAGTTCCACCAATTTTGCATTCTCCGTGACCCTCACCGCCGTCGTAGCACCCGGGATGGGAATGATCTCGGGCACGTCGGGCCTCTTGGAGAGGGCGACGACCCAGCCGATGGCTAGCTGTGCGGGCGTGACGCCCTTCTTCTTGGCCAGCGCCTCGACCTGCTCCACGAGCTTGATGTTGATGTCGAACGTGTCGGGCTGGAAGCGGGGCATGTGCCGCCTCATGTCGCCCTGGGGAATGTCGTCGAGCGACTTGACCTCGCCCGTGAGCATGCCACGACCGATGGGCGAGTAGGCGATGATGGGGATGCCGTACTGCGCGCACGCGGCGGCGACGCCGTTGGTTAGGGGTTCGGTCGAGAATAAGCTGAGCTCGACCTCGACGCCGACAATCTTGGCTACCTTGACGGCCTCGTGGATGGTGGCCGCCGAGACTTCGGAGAGGGTGATGCCCCCGACTTTGCCCGTGTCAATGTACTCCTTTTGAATGACGCCGAACGTGACCTCGAGGGGCGTGTTCTTGTCCCGCCGCGCGCACTCGAAGATGTCAACCTTTTTCCTGCCCCCGAGCTGGGAAAGGATCTTGTCGAGAGAGCGGCGGACGTTCTCGGGCGAGCCGTCGGGCTTGAGCTGCGGGAGGATGAGGCCGCCCTTCATACTCAGGACGACCTTGTCGGCGTCCTCGGGGTACTTTGTGAAGTAGCGCTCCAGGAGGGTGCTGCTGTTGTACTCTGGCGTTCCGTAGAATTCCCCGCCGTTCCAAAAGTTGTTGCCGTTGGCGAGGGCGGTGCGCATGGCCTCGAAAGCCTGCTCCTCTGAGCAGGGCTGGGGTCGCCATGTGAGGCCCATGAGGCCGTAGCCGATCTGGCCAACTTCTTGTCCGTTGAGCTCAGGCATGTTTGCGTGCTGCTTTTTGGCGATGTTATGAAAATATGTGTGTAAAAGGAGATGCCGGCTTCCAGTTGCTGAATAATTCGTGAGACTTGAGCTGCGGGGTATGGATGCTGTTATCGAGCTATCGAGATGTAGTGGATATCGAGACTCGAGAGTGGTGTACAGCGAACCTAATCTCTAGACGAAGACGTGGGTTTCTACCATTTATATAATGGTGTTCAAGCCTTCGAGATGATATCACCAGTGTTACCGGTAAAGAGGAGAAGGGAGCTAAGAATTACCTCCTGGCTATCCCCATGTGCAAATGGTAAAACGGTTTCCCGCTTTCACGGAGCAGTCCTACCTAAGGTGCTCAGGTACCCCCTACCTTCAATGACGAATTCGCGGAGACCGAAATGCTTTACACCCCCGCCACGGCACCAAAGCACTTCCTTCCACGGCAGATAGGTTGCCAAAGTGCAGTGTGGGGGTGCAGTAGGTCGTCTGCGCAGGTACCGTACACTGGACGATTAACTGCCTTGGCACGCTTCCATTCGCTGGAGTCTAGACGGGGTTAAGAACCAGTAGACGGATTTAGCATCTACCACAACCCTCGATTCCCGATCGGTCGGAAATGTGAGAAATTCGCTGCGTCCACGGGCTTGGGAGCCTGTGGGATGGACTTAAGCCGCTTACATTATCAACCAGAACTGATGAACGTAACCCTCCAAGCCCGATCGACATGCTGTCAGACGCTTATATTCCTTCCCGCGCGGTAGTCGTCCCGCCGCCTTGCTGGTCTGATATTGAGCGGTGCATTACAGCGTAACGGAGCTTATGCAAGTCCGGCTTCAATATTGGGAATTTTGAGCGAGTCACATTGGACTTGGCAAGTTTACAAGCAAGCTTGACAACGGCTTTTAGCAATTGCGCCTTTGATAGCCGTCATCTCGAACGGAGTGGTCTACGAGAGTCGATTTCCAAGATATCTTGTCCATCACAAGGTGGCTTTCGAAAGAGAAGTACATCAAATTGAGTTGCATTGACTGGACGGTTCATCAATCGTCTACTTCCTAACCAAGTCTATCAAGAAAGACACCTCACACACTAAAGATATTGACCTAGGATCAAATATCAACAAGCTTCTCAACAACCTCGTCAACCTGCCGAATCCTCATTGTCTGACTTTGCATTCGCCCCAAACTCAGTTTCTTCTTACTGCCAATAGCAACAACTGGAGATGACATTGTCGCCTGCGTCCTCTCGACCCGAAACTGCGCGCCACGAAGCTCCCTCGCCATCTTCCTCTCAGCCTTTCCCGGCTTCACCCTAGCAACCTTCCTTGACGACTCAAGAGCCACCGGCGGCGGAGCAGTGTGAGAGACGCCTACTGCCGCCGGAAAGGGGCTGCTGCTGCTCTTCTTTAGACCTGTGGCAACGGTGGCGACAGCAAAGATGCGCGGGTCAATGGTCCCTTCAGCAGGCAAGCCGGCCTGCTTGCGCCACCAGGACGGCAGCTCCGTCATGTTGACGTCCGCGAGCCCCTCGAGCGTCAGGGGCATCTGGTGCGTGTAGCGACACTCGTTGCCCCAGCTGCACTGGCCCGTCTGGCACCAGTGCCGGCAGAGGCTGCCGTCCGGCCGGACTACCTTTTGCTTCCCTGCGGTGAGCTTAGGAGGGGTAGGCTTCGAGGTTCCGGCGGCAATACTGGGGCTGGTTCTGGTGCTGCCGTCACTGCTGTGAGACGACGCCGCCGCCGCTGCTGCGGCCATCTTCAGGGCCTGGGCAGGATGGCGATGGTGGTTGCGAGCAACTGCTTGCTGCTGGATGCGACCAAGCTCGAGCATACGCTCCGCGATCTCGGCATCCGATCTCTCCTTGATGGCGGCCGCAGCCGTGACCGGGACTCGTCGGAGCGGTTTTCGTTTGTCTCTACAGCCGGAGGAGGACTTTGACGAGGAGTCTGGCGCGGAGAGCTCGGCCGAGGAGAAGTTGTCTGTCGAGACCGAGTCTGTGTCGTCTTCGGCCCAGTCGAGGACCCGGGGTGGGAGAGGGGGAGGAGCGAGTAGAGAGACGTCGGTCATGATTTTGGGAGTTGGTTGCGAGGCAGCTGACTTTGAAGATTCAGTGACACCGCCGCGCTTTGTTACATGAGACTGCTTGCCAGCCTTTGCAGCGTCAGGTCCCACTCGCTGGGGTTCGAGAGGGCGGCCAGAATCTCGGCTCTCAGGACTTCCTCCGGTGGGACGATCATGCGCTGGGGATACGAATTGTAGCTGAAAGTGACTCTGCGGCTTGGCGAATGTGCCCAGATTCGACATGCCGGCGGTGTCGTTGATGGCCAGTGTACGTGGCAGGCCGACGATGGTCACATAGTCTGGGAGAAGGTCGACTGGTATGACGGGTACAATAGCCCCTGGGCTGGCGCTTCCCTCGCGAATGATGAAGTGTGTCGGTCGTATCTGAGGGCCATCGTCCGCTTGTGGGCTGTGAATCGAGTGAGACAGGCCCTTCCTGGTGTTGCCAGCGGCTGTGTTGAAAGTAGTGGCGTTGGTGACTTTGGGCGGCATGGTTGGGACGTGTGCTGATTCTAAGGACCTCTCAAGGGTTTCAACCCAAATAAATGGGATATGAGGCTGTTTTAGATGAAGAGGAGATGGGACCGTGAAGTCATATTTCTGTCAGGAGCTCTGTCTTGTCTTATTCTCCGCCCTTCCGTTTGTTGCAATCTTCTGCTCGGCAGGATGCGTACATGCCCATGTCGCTTGTACAGACGCAGCAAACGCAATGATACGCAGTCTAGAGGCTACAAACAGACGACCATACGCAGTCTAGCCGCAATCCATATGCATTATCCCGCGAGACCACTCAAGAGCCAGACCAAAGAAGATAATCATCTATCTTCCACGCGGATGTTGACATCCATTCCATCCACACAGAACCCCAACTGCCTCGGCCCATCCCTAAGCTCAACCTCCCTCTTGACCCATCTACCTCCTCTCGCCTCCTGCGCCCCAGCAGCGCCCTCACCGCTCCTTCCGGTAGCATCTTCCTCGTCGCTGCTATCATCCGCATTCTCCTCATCGTCGAACCCGCCGACGGGATCCCATTCGCCAGTCTCCCACACCAGACGCAGCCGCAGGGGCTCCGCACCAAACAACCGTCCCGCGATCCCCTTGACGGCGTAGACGTCGCAGGATTTGGGGATCGTGGCCGTCTTGGTCACTTGCTGTCCTTCTTCCCGGCTGCCGCCGTCTGTATGTGCTGCCGCTGCCGCGACGTGGGTGAAGTGTACGGTGATGAGACGAGCCTCAAGGTAGGTCGGGTTAATCTCATCGCGTCGGATGACGTCCGGCGCGCCGTAGAGGTCGCAGAGTTCCTTGTAGCGGGCGTGTTGGGCAATGACTTCGGGCTCGGCGGCCTCGGGCACGGAGGCGAGCTGCCTGGCGATGCGGGAGAGGTAAAACATGTCTGCGTTCTCGCGGTCCTTGGGTGAGATTGCTGTGAAGTTGAGGGCCTTGAGGGAGGCGAGACGGCCGATGGTCACCATGTGTGCCTCGTCCGTCGACTTTGTTTGGTTGTCGCCGGCGGCGGCGTCCGGGTCGGGGTGGTCGTAGATTGGGTTGTGGGCGAAACGGAGAGCCGTGAGGCCCGGGAATGAGGTGGGGAGGGCATCTACAAAGGTCCAGCTTGCGACGGCGTTATAGGATATGTCTAGATACTGCAGACTCGTTGAAAATGTCGGGACCGGGCCGGAAGGAGAGGAGATGGTGGCGATGCTGTTGCCCTTGAGGTGGAGGTTGCGGAGGGACTCTAGGGATGACAGAGCCGCGATGTCAGAGAGTGATGTGAACTCGTTGAATTCGAGATCCAAGGTCGTGAGGGTAGCAGCGAGCGATCCGAACGAGACGCTGGGCAGCACGGTCAACTGGTTCAAGCTGCAGCTCCAGGTCTCGAGGGACGGGAATTTGCGAGCAAGACCGCAGAGCGCTTCCCAGCTCAACAGTGTCTCCTCAAGCTCCAGCTCAGTCACTTTTGCAAAGGCCTGCGTTTCTCCCGTCTCGATGACTCGGAAGCGGTTACCACTGGGAACAAGTCAGTCTCAAAGCTGATCAAAAAGACGAAGAAAAGCCTCAAAACGTACTTTAGTCTCAGACTTTTCAAGCCGTCCAGCTCCTGACAGATCTTGATCACCTGGTCAAACTCCTCAAACAGGTTCCTGCTGATATCCAGCTCGTAAATGAGGGGGCTCGTCTCCTTGATGCTCTTGTCCCCGTCCACGACGTCCGACTGGATGCGCGTGCCGTCGAGAATCACAATGGTCAAGTCCTCGACGCGCGCGAGCTGCCGGCGGATCTTGTCGAAGCCGACCTCCTCAGCAGGTTTCTTGCCAAAGAAGACGATCTGCTGAATCTCCGCCTCGCGCTTCGCGACCGCCTCAGAGGCATACTTGCCGTGTAACGCGGCGACGAAGCTCTGCGCAGCGTCGGCGCGGCGGGTTGGCCGCACGAATGAAGCGGCGGTGGGGGCTTTTGAGAGACCTGGCGGCCACAGTTAGAGACTTGACTGTCGGCGCAACGACACAAGAGGGGGCAAATGAGCTAACATGAAAAGTATCGGACGTCTTTATGTTGGCCATCGTGTTTCCCGCGTCCGGTGTCGTCCCATTCTACGCCCAGCCAGCTGCCTGACGTGCCAGCGACGGGTCCTATGTAGCGGACAGTGCAAAGTGCATTATCGTAAGACAGGCGCTGACCAACGTAATTACTTGACGACATTTTTTACCCAGCAAGTTGTCGTCACCGCTGAGATGTCCAAAATGCTATGCGCATTTTTTTGTGTACTTGGTTCGGTGCTCTGAGGTACCTAGTGGGCAGGCAGCAGAATGATCCACGAGATTCGAGTAGGTGAGCTCTTTCGCTGTAGCTGATCCGGGACGTCAAAATTGTTAGTGAGCGCAAGAGTGGTCATCAATACCAAGCACCAACATGCCAACAACCACACTACAGCGAAAGAGTCTCAAAGTGTTTGAAGGTGATTTTATGACGTTATAGAATGCTGTGCTTGAATCTGAACTGTAATGTTCCAAAATTTCATCCAAAATCCATTATTTTACAACTTCGACTTGGGGGACTCCACAATCTTCAACAGCGCGCGACCGTTGCTCAGAACGATCTTTCCGCCCTCGACCTTGGTCTGGAAGCGAACTTCTTCCCATCCATCCTTGACATCGCCTGTCCTCCAGGCGTCTGTCACCAGCTTGTCACCAGGCATGACGGGGCTGGCGAAGCGCGCCTGGTACTCCTTGATGTTGGCAGGATCACTGCCACCGAGCGCCTTCAGCAGACCGTGGGCGGTCGAGTTCCAGGAGTACAGTCCGTGCATGATAGCTCCGGGGAAGCCCATCTTCTTGCCGGGCTCGGGGGTCGCGTGCAGGGGGTTGTAATCTCCATTGAGGCGGTAGAGGAGCGCTGACTCCTTGTTCGTAGCCTGGGAGAAGGTGGCATCAGGCTTCTTGTCCTTCGGGGGAGGGAAGTTCTCGGTCGCGGGGCCCTTGGGGCCGCCCCAGTTGCCCTGGGCGATGTAGAAGCTGCTGGTGATGACGCTGGCGTAGACCTCGTTGCTGGGAAGCTCTACCAGGTCGGTCTGGGTCTCGACGACGGAGCCGGGACGGCCCTTATCGTAAACACCGAGAACCTTGGTTCGGACTTCGAACTTCTTGCCGGCCGAAGTGGGGGGGATGGTCTTGTGAAGCACAATCTTGCGCTGGCCATCGACGACGCGGCGGGCATCGAACGAAGGAACGTTGGGGATCTGGACGGCCTTCTGGGCGGCGTAGAAGTCGACAACCTCCTGGGTGTCGCCCTTGAATGCTGGCTCGGTGTTAGCTGGGTTGATCGCAGTGTCGATTGAGGCGATGGAGCTCACTGAGAATAAGAGGGTAGGTAGGGAAGACGGCGAAGTTGGGGTGAAGCTCCTATTGGCAAACGGTCAGCAATCAACAGTCATAAAAGTCAGATGAGAGGAGAAAACTTGCATAGAGGAAGTGAAGCTCGTCGTCGGTAGCACCAATGGTGTTCGCAAAGAGCAGCACATCGCGCTTGACCCAGGAAACGGGCTGGCGGGGGTACTCGAATCCGACACCGGGGCCGCTCATTGTGAAGTTTTCTGTAGAAATACGTGTGATGTACAGCTAGCGATACAGAGCGAGTCTGAATTGCAATTGGAAAAGAAAAGGCGGGGAGACGTGAGCAGACTTGCACCTCGGCCGAGCTCTGGGGAATTCGCGACGGTTTTAACAGGCGATGGCCAAGCTGCCCTCGGCGTAGCTGATGGTCAGCTAACCGGCCAGCTAACCGGACAGAGAGGGCAGCTCCAGTGGCAGTGAAACCCAGGGCCGCCAATGCCGAGGTTCAAATGTGGGGGTGGAGTTGCGCCATCTTGGGCTTTACCCCGGATCTCAACTTCGGGATCTACTGTGTCAGGGACACCGAATTGCAGGGTCTAGAGGAGGCTAGTGTGGATAATTCTCTCGATGTATCAGTAATCTGAGTGATCATGGCTCGTGTTGTTGGAAAACCTCACATGGCAGATTAGAAGAAGCTTCCGTTGCCGTTTTCTCGAGGTGCAGCGTCCCTTTGCTGCTACTTAGCGTCGGGGGTCGGCAGGTGTCAACACCGACTACCTGCCTGGGGATGGAGCTCTCGAATGGTGGAAGGTGCCTTCCTTCACCGAACAGGCGGGAGCTCCTTTCTTCACCTCACCTCACCTGCAGGTCCTTTAACCAACTTTTTCTTTCCGCGTCCCCATCCTCGGCCTAGCAAAAACTTCTACTTTGCATCACCCAGACCATATCGAGTCAAGCGAGCAACCATTGCACTATCACCCAAATCATTCCCACTTCATCGCCGCGTTACTCGTGTAAGGTAGGCTTACACGAAGTCACGATGGCGCCCCCAAAAGCCGCCCAGCTACAAAAGGGTCGCGATTTCGACTTGGCCAAGCCCTTTGACAAAGATACTCGAAGGATCTTGCAAAAGACCGCCGCCGACCTAATACGCAAGAGAGGCAAAATCAACAGCAAGATGACGATGGCATTGGAGCGTCCCACTCAGTCTAGCGATGTCCAGGATCAGCAAGACTTTCTACTTCAGCTCTCACTCCGCGAGAAGGCCAAAGAGAAAAAGTTCATCCGCCGCCAGACCAAAGTCCTGGAAGGAAGACAGAAGATGCTGGACATGGATCCTTCGGACGCTAGAGAGAGGGATATCGACCTACTCAAAAGCCTTCTGTCGAAATTGAGAGACGAATCCAGCACCTCAAGCGAGGGACTTAAGCACAAATCAAAGAATGGCGATGTTTCTTCCGTTGAGTGGGACACTGAAGATTCGGAAGACGACAATGACGATTACCATAGCGCTCTCGAGAATGATCTTAGTGCCAGTCCTCTTGTGCCGGACGCTATCAGCACCAAGTCCTAGAAGGACAAGGATGTCGCGGTGATTGGCAGTACTAAGAAGGAGAAGCGAAAGCGCGACGATGATACACCTCAATCCTCCAAGAAGTTGAAGAACGGTCATTTCGGCAAGGATAACCAGCTACAGGGAGTAAAGGCTCAGCACGACGGTGACAGCAAGCGCAAGAAGAAGCACAAAAAGTCCAAGAGCATCTCACTCAATGAGATGAGTACCGAGGACCAACACGATATCCCGAAGGCCAATTCACATAGCATTACAACTAATGACGTCGAGCATGCCGAGGACACCGGTTCTGGTACTGATGTCGCAAAGGGACTGAAAAAGACGAAGAAGAAGAAGTCCTCCAAGTCCAAGTCCAAGTCCAAGTTCAAGTCGGCCACAGCTCATCCCATCGAGCACGGAAACGGAGCTGATGTTAGCGAGGTTTCACCTGTTCACCAGAAGGCCGAGGGCCAGAAGAACGCGTCTGCGTCTACAGCCGAGGTGAAGGGAAAGGAGCTTAAGAAGAAGCACAAGAAGTCTCGTTCCAGTGCTCTCGCTGATGTCGATAAAGAGGAGCAGGAGCACGGTTCTGAGGCTGTCCCCACCCCTGAAGTATTCGAGAGGAAGGACACGCATGTTCTCGTTCACGAGGCGAAGAACGGCAAGAAAAAGAAGAAGCAGAAGAAGACTAAGCATGCAGAGTTTTCTCATGCTGTCACAGTTATCGACGATGTCGATGAACACGAGCACCTGAGTGTGGCTGAAGCCAGCCCTGGAGGTGAGGACGCCAAGGATGGCGAGGTATTCCAGAAATACAAGAAACCCAAGAAGGTAGGACACGTCTCGGGCAATGTTGTCGCCAAGGACGACAAAGCCAATACTGAGCAAGACACACTGGTTCATAATGCAAAGGTCGATGAGCCCACGACCATCGAGGGAAAGAAGAGAAAGAAACTGCGAAGCACATCGCTCTCAATCGCCGAGAAGGATGAACAGTCCGCCTCGCCAGACAAGATTAAGGATACCAAGACCTCCGTCGACGGCCCACAGAAGGCGATGTCGTCCCCCAGCACAGCGTTGAAAGAACCTACTCGCATCCCTATTCCCGCCACTCCGGACAATCGCGGATCTTTCATCCGCACAGCTGGCCGTACGCCCTTTAACCCCTTCTTGAACTTGAAGCCGCACAGCGTTCAGCATCCTGCGCCTAGCTTCGTTCCTGAGAAGTCGCCGAAATCTCCTGGCGGCCAGGTCTGGGTTCTTGACACCACTGGATCGCGCAAGCAGAACAAGAATCATGAGGACGACGCGAAGAGCGTAACCATGACCATTGGCAAAGTTGATACTCCACACAAGTTCGATCAGGGTTCCCCGACGCCCCCTCCCAAGAAGGAGCAGAAGAAGCGAGGACGACCCAAGAAGGTCAAGGAGCCTCTTGCCCCTGTGAGCCCTCACCGTGCGGGTTCCTCTGCCAAGGCAACAACCCCACGTGCCCGTGCCAGCAGCGACCTTGCTGCGCTTTTGGGCAGCCCTAAGCGAGCCAAGAAGCTCCAGAAGGTGCTCAAGGAGGATAAGGCAATGCTCGAGCAAGAGAAGAAGAGCTGGTACAAGGCAGTGGGCCTGGATTACGAGGGCTAAGTATTGTTCGCCAATCTCTGGATGTAGATTGTATTGGCTCGCAGTATTGCGCAAAAAGCATCGTCCCAAAGTTAAATGCCAACAGAATGCGCCTAAGGAGGTCTGCGGGGTTGCTTTCTAAGTGTATGGATAGGAGATGAGGGCAATTCAAGACATATCATTTATGACGTCCACCGTGTGACGATGCACTACTGAATAGTGACTTGGCCTTGATGTGGATATAAGAAATCTCATTTCACTACTCGGCTATTTCGTGAGGCCAGAGTCCCATGTTATTATACAAAGAGCGTAGATCCTTACATCGCCCAGAACCCAATCTGCGGCTTCGACCGTTGACGAAAACACAAAGAAGACCCACCCGTTAAAAACGTCCCTTATTGCGGTCACACTCCTCCAGGAATCTGTATATGCCCTCAAGTCCCTCATACCCATCAGAGCAGTCCTCACTGGTCTTGGGGGTGGGCGATAAGCTTTCGTATCCCTCGGGGTCTGACATCCAAGAGCGCTCTTCCATCTCGTCCATGAACGCCTCTTCCAGGTCGACATCGATGCCGGAGAGCGACCGCAGTGAACCGCCGGGCGAAGTGATGGTCTTGACGTCGTCGTCAGGAGCGTATGGGAATTGAAGCGCCATCGGGACGCCATTCTCGATTTCAAAATCGGCGTCTTGACCAACAATACCGCGTTGAACGCCAGCATCATCGCACAGCCGCTCGACGGTCTCAGCGTCAACTCCAGGGAATCGCACCCGAAGCACATTTTTCTTTTCCATCGTGATTGGCAAATCACCAAATAAGGCAAGCCTCTTCAGGTCTGCGAAAACGACGGCGAGGTCCTTGAGAGCGCGAGCAAAGTCAATGGACAGAACGTCTAGGAAGCCATCCTCGTTGAGGGTGGTGGTGGGGGCCTCGGCGTTAGCGGAGGTGAAACCCGCAGCGGCGGCGGCGGCCAGGGGGCTGAGGGCCGTGACGGTGGGGCTGATGTGGAAGTCGACGAAGGAGCCGGGGTTCCCGCGGGAGGTGGCGCCCATCATCTTGACGTACGCGGCCTGCTCGAGCTCCGAGACGGCGCGGTAGCGCTTGTCGCCGCGAGCGTTGAGGCCGTCGTAGCGTACCCTTTGGCCAGAGAGGCAGAAGGCGCGCATCGCGACGGAGACGTTCTGGATCACTTGCGCGGGCGCCGCGGGCGTGTGAGAGAAGTAGCGGGCCCCACCGCCGACGCTGTAGCCGCCCTGTGTGCGGGCGATGGCACCGCCGGTGAGATTCGGTCGGAGCGTGCTCGCAAAGGGCGCGCGGCCGGTCATTTGGCCCACGCGGCGGGATGTGTTTGAGCTCGGAAACGATGCCCGGCTGAAGCGTGCGCTGCTGCCGCCGGGGCTACCGCTCGTGGAGATCCATCTGCGAACGGTGTTGTTGATGCTCTGGGTCGAGTACCAGCGTCCCGCGCGCTTCTGTCTGAGGAGAGCGGCCGGGTGAATGGGCTGTCGGCCCGTCGGCGTCGTGCGGATGGGGATGTGTGCGAGTTCGCCCTGGACGGCCGGGCGGGTTGCGTTTGCGAGTTTGGTTCGTATCATCTTTGTCGTTCTGGTGATGCCCACGCGGAGGAGGCGTAGGGCTGCTGGAGCCCATATACCCCCCGCGGCAGACATTTTGGCGGGTTTGTTTGGAGTGACTCCTTAGAGATCACGACCGGTAAGGGGAACGTCAAGGTCGAGTCGAACAGTGTCGTGTCTGGAGCTATGTCCTTGGGAAAGGACGGAAACCTGGGGGAGGACGGGAGATCGCGGGGAGCACTTATAAAGAGGGAGGCGATAAGATAGACTTCGCCACCTGAGGTTGTCAGCACAGATTCCCGAAAGCACCGCCACAGCCATGCCAGTGGTCATGTTTCCCGCTAGTCCAAAAGAGGCTAGTGTATCATCTCGAGGTAGGACCCCCACTCTGGACTTTTTTCTTTCCTTTAAATTTTCCACGAAGCTCTTCCAACTGCTGCAGACTTCTCTTTTCCATACTCAACAAGGTCAATCACCAAGACCTTTCTCCCTCTGCCTGCCATTGCGCAGACGCCAGACTGGTGCGCGTCTGGCAGGCATTGGGAATACTTTCAATTGGTAAGTTTGATCTTCTTTGTCTCACGAGAGTTCACCTGGTTTCTTTTGTCTTTTTGCATGATGATTGGAAACAACATTGAACAATCCAAATCAGACCTATTTCCATGGTGTGACACTTTTCTTAGAACTGAGCAAATTCTTGCGCAGCTTCCTGTCTTTTCGCGTCTACGGAGTTGTGGGACCAAAGCTAACGCGCAACAGAATTTTCTCTTATGAATCTTCAATCGCTTCCAAATTTGAAGCCCTTGCTTTTGACACTATTTTCAAAAGGTTCGTTTGCACTTTCCGGTCTCTCCACCCCCCTTTCCCCTTCGCCTCTATATGATGAACACTTCGTACACCATAGGGATTCCTCATGCAGAATACATAATGTTGAATCCGGTGCAATAGTTTCAGCCTTGTCTGATCTAGAGCCAAAATTTTACCTTCTTTTGCTCGCATCTATCCAGGTAGCATCCAAGCTAACATCAGTCGGATAGGTAAATACATATTTTTCAGGGTCCGCCTCGATGCTTTCCTTCCCCCACAAGCAAACACCACAATGAGGAAGATTTGAACGAACGGGCGGACATAAACGAACCTCGATGCCCCTCGCCAGAAACAAACGGAGCGTACAAACTCTGTGGTGTTGGGTGTCGGGGCTTCTTGTTGAGATCGATCGTCAACTGATCGTGGTTACCACTATTTGCTTGTGTTCAAGGTACTCTCTCCTCTGCGTTTGCGCGCAGGAGAGTGGCCTTTGGAAAGCTTGCGTTCATCTGGTTGAGGCTGGCCATGCTGACTGTTCTCGACGCAGGTAAACATTTTTTCCCTCTTCTGTTGCCCAGGCGGCGACCGTGTTCAGTCTCTCGATACTATGATGAGTTGATCAAGTATTCACACTGTTTGACTGGCGCTCACTTCGGTGTTTGCTGGACATGAACGTAATTAACACTTTCTGATATTGAGGTAATTCAAACTCACATCTCACATCTTTTGGACAGCATCACTAACAGCCCGCAGATCGTTCACTTGGTGTTTGCTTCACACATGCCTGACAAGTCGCTGACCCGCGACATAGGTAACTTGCTTGTACTGATGTTTCTCGTTTTGCTTTGATACCCAAATGGTAGGTCTACAATTTTTTTCCGCACTTTTTTCTGTTGCAAGCGCAACGCCCACCGTCTCACGGATGACCTTTTATTAGCTCTAGTACTGAATATCATGAAAGAGAAAACATAAACCGATTCACCTTGGAGAACTGATCGAGACCTGTCATTTTTACATTTTGTTTTGCCATTCCTTTAGCAAAGCACTTCGCTAACATGACAACTTCTAGGAACCTGGACTCTTCAATGAGACCTGATCTATCTTCCTTAGTTTGATGACTTGATAATAATAAAAACATGATATTCTCATCACATTCTTTTCTGTCGCTTCGCTTTCTGATCGTGTAACAATGATGCCTTGCCTCCCTTGATATCCACAACCCTTGCGCCAGTCTCCAATCGCACACTGCGGCACAGACACACCTAGTGCTTGAGCTGCAGACGCGCGTTCATGCCCACGATACACCTGATCAAATCCCAATCGCCGTGCGCGCCAACCCAGTCCGTGACAATGATGCCCGTCGCCGCGTCGCCGACATTGAGCTGGTGCGGGCCCTTGCCCGGCTCGCCGTGGCGTATGCAGAGATACTCGATGACGGCCGGGTTCACTTTGGCGGCGATGCGCTCCGGCCAGCAGGTGGCGTTGAAGAAGTTGCTCGCGCTCAAAAAGTTGACAAAGAAGGGCAGCGGCGGTGCGTCGGCGTTGAAGTCGGGCATGCCGGGGAGGTGGAAGAGCTGCTCGGCGGCGCGCTCGAGCTGGCCGTGGGAGAAGTTGATCTTCTTCTCGACGTTTGTCGACTGGTCGATTTCGTAAAAGTCCTGGACGCGGATGAGGCCGCCGCCGACGGTGCCGTCCTCGCAGTTGTCGGGCCAGTTCTGGGCGTCAATGGCCCAGCCGCGGCCGTCGTGCTCGCCGCGCAGGGGTTCGTCGAGGCCGAAGCGGCGGATGAGCACGATGCGGCCGCGACAGTCGCCAAGGGGCGGGATGCGCGGCTCGACGAACCACCTGTGGGCGTCGCGGCCGACGTAGCGGTCGCGGAGGTAGCGGCTGAGCTGCTCGTCGTTGCCCTTGCCCGTGCCCTCGCGCTTGACGGACATGAGGACCGTCTCGGAAGGGTTGGCGTCCAGATAGGCGTAGATGTCGGAGAGCATGTCGGCAAAGTACTTGTTGCCGGTCAGGGAGATGGGGAAGGCGGAGTGGACGAGGGCGAGATCGTCGTTGTCCTGGGAGACGGAGACTCTGATGTCGAGGAAGCGGACGCCGTTGTCGAGCTGCTCGCGGACGTCGACGGCCTGGCAGCGGACGGAGGGCAGCGCCGTGTAACACGTCGGCGAGTTGTGGGTGCCGGGGATGGAGAGGAGGGGTAGCGGGTATTCGTCGCGCAGCTCGTGCATCCAGGCATTGAGGTTTGCGGACGACATGATGGCGAGGAATGCGCCATTGGCCACGTAGACGGCCGTCAGCTCCAGAGGCGCATCGTCGAGCTTCTTCATGACGGAAGAGCGGTTGGTGGGGCTCGGGGCGTCAATCTCATAACGGTGGCCCTCAATTTCGAACTGGAGACGAACGACATCGTGGTTTCCAATATCTGGTGCGCCAATCTCGGTGCCGCCGATGGCGAATGGCTCGACATGAACATCGACATCCTCGGTCTGGTGGGCATCTCCCTTTGCGTGGGTCTCTTTGGTGGTGAAGTTGGTCGCATTCATGAAGGAGCCAATGGTACCAAAGGTGTTGCCCAGGAAGTCTCCGGTGCGCTTCCTCTCGCCCTCGAAGCGTTCGACACGCTTGAGGGTGACTGGCAGGGCCGTGAGGTTGCGGATGGTGAGGTTCGTCATGGCGGTGGTCTCGAGCAAGGGGGAGGAGGGGGAGGGGAGAAGAAGTGAGAGGCAGTTACCCATCGTGGAGGAGGATTTTCACGGGGGGTTTAGAGCCCCTCGGCGGGCTTCATGTACGCGTGTTCCGGGGTACAGAGCCGTCTTGGAAGGCTTGGGAGGGCCGTTACTTGCATGTAAAATGGGGCTCTTTTGGAGCTGGGCTGACCTACGGCCAAGGAAAGGGCGTTGCAACGGTTGGCTGGGTGGGATTTGAATGTCTCGTCGCGGGATGCATGCCGAGTCGACGCGAGCAAGGTACTTCGTACCTACGGATAGGTAGGCACTGTATGTTCAGCTCAGCTTGACCGGGGCTTCCTCACAGTCACAGCAATGATTCAAGATCGGTAACGCCGCAAGCAGCAAAGATGTCTTTGGTGCGATTGACGTCGCAATATGATGCGCCGTAGCGCTGCTGGTTTGGAGTAGAGCTGGCCGATTAGTGTCCTGAAACTGGACGTGATTCGCCAGCAGTGACAGACAGAAGCTGTTCTTGCAATTGGCGCCGCTTATTGGGCCGTTGTGAGCTGCCAGTTGCGTGTAAGAGCTGAACTCTAGGGTGTTCCTGGTTGTCCTGCAACCTACGCCATGGATTAGCTGGTACCTCACCGTGTTGAGACTAACGGCGACAGTTCGGACCGAGAGGAGCTGAAGTAAGGCAAGGTGTGATGTAGCAAGCAAGGAAGGGCAGACCTGGAGCAGAGACAAAGTGGTCGGGACCAGTTGTCCGTCTTGTCAGCCAAGGTTAGGTTAATCAAGATCTGGTGCTTAGAGTTAGCCGAGTCAAAAGAAGAGACGATTTAGCCGCCAACTGAACGGGACGGGAAATAATAAGATAAGGTCACGTTTAGGTTCCCGCAGGGTGCACTGCACGTCCTCGGTCCTTCGGCTTACTCCTAGTGGATAACAACGGGCAGGGCGACCTATAACATCTCTGTCTCTCATAATCCCTGAACTGAGGCACAGTCAATATTAAATTTACGGTACCCGTTGATTGCCAGTTCCAGTCTTCTTTCAACATCCTGTTGTATCCGTACGAGTCTATTGGGAACCTCGGACTTTGCTAATCTCTATATTTTCTCCTCCATGTTGCCGAATGGTCATTGCTGGTTCGGCTACTCGTTCTTCTTATCCCCTTCACCACATCTTCCTCCTTGCGAGATATAACTTTCGAACCACCGGCTAGGGAGAAAAGAAACGTTACTAGACTTCTCACTGACAGGCCCTCCACAGCTAATCCCAACTTGGAATCTCACCCGCCGCGCTCGTGTTCGTGGCATCAGACCCGGGCGGCGAGCCCCGGTCGAGCTTCAAGGTCCCCAGATGAAATTTCTCTACCCGCACTTCTGCCTATTCTCGCCAAGATTTCATAGAAGGTAAAAAAGACTCACAAAGCGTGTCCTGAGGATTATCATATGCGTGTATAAGTAGTCATCGACCTCCTGATCTCTATCATGTAATTGACGTCCTCTCGCCTCTCTGCCACTCTTCATCGTGATCGTCTTCCTCCAAAACCTCACTTCCCTCTCATCTACTCCTCAAAATGGTCCACATCCCATCCACAGCCGCAGGCCTCGTCGCCCTCGCCGCCACGACAGTCGCCTCGGCAACCGCACCGAAGCTCAATACCTGGCCTCAGCATAACTACGGCGGCTGGTACAACCACACCGACGGCGACATCACCACCTACGGCGCCCCCGAATTCACCGACGCCGGCCCGCTGTCCATCCACGAGGCCAGGTTCTCCTTCCTCTTCAACCGCGTCGACCCGGCCTACGCCGGCCTCTACGTCCTGTCCTCGGGCGAGGACTTCATCACCGACTACGAGGTCGTCGGCTACGGCTGGGGCAGACCCTCCGTCACCGGCAAGGTGTGCGGCGCCAAGGGCAACTTCACCTTTGTGCAACTGTTCGGCCCCGACGGCCTGCCTAACACAAAGAGCACCACCGACACCATGTTCATCGACGTCAGCGCTGCCAGGAATAATGCGTCGCGGGCCGTCATCAACGAGGTCTGGCCCGTCTGGGTTGGAGACGACATCTTTTACCCGAACAACACCTC
The DNA here is from genome assembly GCF_030869305.1 of Colletotrichum tamarilloi. NCBI lineage: Eukaryota > Fungi > Ascomycota > Sordariomycetes > Glomerellales > Glomerellaceae > Colletotrichum > Colletotrichum tamarilloi. Next base: position 184,733 of record NW_026849408.1, on the reverse strand, counting down.
TCCTTGCACGGCTCCTGCCGCCAAGACTAAGAGGTGGTCTGCTTGAAAGAGGAACTGTTCGTTGCCGGAACTCGAGGGGGTCATTGGGGGTCCAATTAGAAAAGTGGCTAGGAAATTGTTGAGGAAGACAAGTCAGGCAGGAGATGGTGGCCAGGAAATAAGAGACTAGGACGGATGTAGTCGAGAGACTGTTCACGCCATTAAGTTATGTACATGAGAGTAATGAATATCTGATCAACGCATAATCAGCATGAAGGCTGCTTCACGTGTTCCCCTTTTCCACCAGGCCCTGTGTAATACAAGGGAGTGAGTTTGTAGGCGAGTTTTCATGCTTTTTCTGTCAGTCTCAAACGCTGTTATTATCAACGCCTCTCTAATCTCAATAAGTATTGATAATTTTAAGTCAATGAATGCTCATCACCTGCTGTCAGGCTTCATTAACAGTAAGAGACTATCGTTAATAGGGTTAGGTCCATGTTTAGTTGAAGTGATGGGAAACGCCCTTCCAAAATAAGACCCACGACACGTTCAAAGCAGGGACTGAGTATGAGAGTTAATGAGTTGATATTGCTACGGAAGCTTGGTGGCTCGTAGGCTGAAGCATAGGTAATCAGTAAGCCCGAGACAAGTATCTCCTCGGGCTCCTGCAGACCTGGCCACGCGATCCGTAGTAGTTCCTGTAACAATGAATGGGCATAAATAACATTCAAGTGATATCCGATAATAGACTCTCCGGAATACAAGCGATCATGCGTTTTGATAGCTCGCTAAGAATTTCAAAGAGGGCAAGAATACTTTGAATGACAAACGGAAATTTTGTTAAATGCGCGCAGCTGAGAATAGTGCTTCTGAACTATCGATTGGTTCCAAGAAATCTCGACGACAAGAGCGCCACCTTCATAGCTCCGATCTCAATTTCTCTTGGTACTAGGAGCTCACGTGGCTTTCTAAAATCCACAAACTTCCCAGATGTCTGGGTTGCGTGTAAGTTGTGGAGCAGGCCATCGTCAAAGCCACTGCTCTCAATTCATAGCAAAAATGGCTGAGACCTCAGCCGCACTTTGATCATGACGATCAAGCCCATCAAGCCGAAACGAAAGTGATAGCGAGCACCATCGGCATGACCGTTCTTACCATATCCTACGAATTATAGTGGTGTCATATTGCATCCAGATCCTATCAAGAATGGCAGGGGACCTTTTCATTCCCATGTGAAACCTCAGCTACTTTTAGTGCGACGAAGAATGCGTTTATTCAAACGGCTTGACCTAGCGTGAGCTGAGGTGGATCACGCACTTGGCTCATGGATTTTCAGTCGTTGTTGTCTTAGTCGGTTGGATGCTTGTACACGTTTGGAGTAGGATATCATCCCTAGAACAGATCTCCCGTCGTTGATTACACGAGGTCAAGCATTTCGCCGTTGAGAATTGTTCACACCACAGGAATGAAGATGAGTATATGTCTAGCTCATGCAAGAACGAGTTGGTCTGAGTTTCTAGCGGTGATCAAGTTTGGTAAAAAGAGTTTTGACATCCTGACATTGTTGCATTCATCATCTTTGACAGCCAAAGATTCACATCAGCCGCACGCGTAGATACCCACGGTGCTCGTGTGGCTGATTGCTCGCAAGGGATTGATGGAACACTCATGATCAGCCGGTCGAGGTGGGATGCTATTCGAATGGCAAATTTCCTACGGAATGAGGAAGCCATTTGCGTAGAACGCCTCCGACTCTGGCTTCTGTGTCTGACTTGCCTGGTGGCCCGTCTTGGAACATTCAGGTCGCCAAAACCCTTGAGGCTTGCGATGGAAAGACAACTCGCTTGAATTATAACCCCGGACTAAGAATTTCCTATGTGTACCGTCGGAATTGTCGACGGCTGACTTTGATGAAAGAGGAATTTCTTGTCTTGACCTCAAGAGACACCTTGTGAATTGCGAAAATGTCTCTGACGTTTAGAATGTGGCTAGGGGATATCGTTTGCTTTGTCTTTGTTGAGATCAAAATTGTAGTACTATCCATGGGTGCAATATTTAAGAAAGTCCCAGCCTAAATGGCAATTACCTTCCATGTCTCTCCGCCAAGCTGCCCACCACGCTCCTTTGCACCTCACAGGGGCTCATTGCTTCATCGTCAATCTTTTCTGTTATTCCAGTCACTCATTTAGTTCTTAGATACTCAATCAGACACCACCATGTTACTCAAAATGCGAGCCGCACCGCTGATAGCTATAGCTGGCATCGTAAGCGCATATCCAGCCTCAATTGCACCCGGTAGCAACAGCACCGTTACTAAGACTGTCGCCCCTACGCCTTGCCCGTCTCCCGTGGAACAAGCCAATAGGTTTGGGTTTATGGGAGAACAAACAGCGACGTTTGCTCGCGATGGACCCCACGCAACTCTGTCGCCAAACATCCATTGGTCGTGCGACACAAAGCCGGCGGCCAATGTCATCCCAATTCCCCCCAGCAAGGGCTCCGAGATGTACTACGGTGTTGGTGGTACGTAGAGTAGGCCAGCACATTCTCATGACCACGATGAACTGATGCAATAGAGCAGATCCGGCCAAGGCAGGAGCATATGCCTTTGTCACCTATCATTTCACTGCCCCCTCGGTAAACCTGGACCATTGCGATCATGTAGCAGTCGTCACATATGACTCGTCAGATCTGACGATCTCGTTTGGCAGCCACGACGGGTATCAGAATGCCGTGGATACTTGGAATACTGATGACGGCCTGATCTTGATCGTCTTCGTCAAAGGATGCGGTGATTACGAGAAAGGCGACCGTTGTTTCTTCCGCGTTTCTTCACTCCAGTTTCATGGCGGCAACTCTGTTATAACGGCCTCTGGAACTCCTGGTCACCCTGACGATCTTATCACTTCTGGAGAGACTGAATGGGGCCATTGGACTCCTCGAGGACACCACCCTCAACCTTCGTCAGCCTCTGGATCAACATTCACTTGGGGATCCGCACCGGCCGCCACCTCCGGCAGCACTACAACTGGTGCCAGCCCCACCTCACCTGGAGGAGCAGGCGCACCTGGAACTCCCGGATCACCTTCGTCTTTGCCTGGATCAGCTGGTATGCCCGGAGCTACTGGCAGCCCAATCTCAAACAGCTCTTCGGCAGTGAACACCACCGACTTACAGGCACCTCGCAGTTGCGAGGCTCCTACAGATACTAAGTACGGCCTTCCAACGGCCTGTCTTGGTGCTTACTTCGACGAAGATCTCGACGAGGACCTAGGATACGCCCAGTTGAGCGCTGAGAGTATCAGATTCGTTCAAGAAATTGCCCCTGGGTTCATTCAGGAGTCTATTCCAGAGGAGTTCAAGTACGACATTGACCCAGAAGACACCTTCTGGAAACAACGCCGGAACGTCCGTAAGCGGTGGTTCAAGTCCTTTTTCAACAAAATTGTGCAGCCTCTCAAGGCAGTTTATCAAGCAACGCAACAAGCTCTCTCAATCGGAGGCTCCATAAACAAAGAAATCTCCTGGCACCTCCCCAACCCCAAGTCATCTAACCCTGACGACAAAACACTCAGCGATCCCAAGACTAAGCAGGTACAGTCTCCGTGGGGCGATTCAATCCTTCTTAAGGCGCTAGGTTCTCAGGAGGAGGACCCTGAAAAGAAGGTCAATGGATACATGAACATTTTCTGTGTCGGGTGCGGTGCCTTTGGTAACGCAAAAATTGCCGGTCGGGCCCGTTGGACTCCTATTGGCGGCTTTCTCGAAGGCGAGGTCGACATTAGGACGGATATCAAATTCGTTCTGAAGATAGGGATTGATGCCCAGATCACGTACAAGCAAGAGTTCTACAACGACCTGATTAACGTTGCTTTACCCGGGTTGACTTACGGTGTTGTCAACATCGGGCCACGCATCAGCGTCGGATCACGCGTTGAAGTCGAAGCGGTGGCTAAGGGCAAGCTACTGGCTGGCGCTGAGATGGGTCTACAGGACGCTCATGTGCTCATTGACTTCGTCAACTCAGCTAACAGCAAGAAGAGTGGTTGGGAGCCCTACTTCAAGCCGGTTTTCGAGGCGGAGGGTGAGCTGATGCTCTCTACGTCACTTGGACTACCCATAGGTATCAAGTGTGGCCTTCAGATCGCGTCCTGGGATAAGTCGGTAGGAATTATTGATGAGCCTTCAATCAAAGGTGTTGCTCAAGTTGCGGCTTCGATCGGCCTCTCTGAGACAGGCAGCTTCACTGCCGGATTTACCGATACGAATGGCTGTACCGGCATCAGCACGCAAATTAGCTGGCGCAACAGGCTATACATCGACATCTTGGGTTCAAAGCAGATACCTTTGTTGGATACCAACGATCGTCCCCTGACTCAGGGATGTATCGAGTGAGTAACTCCCTTCACTGCCTTTGCCGTTTGATTAGATCCTTTTGGCTAAGACATCTAGGTTACCCGCCTCCAAGCGTGATATTGAACATCGACAAGCTTCTCAGCCCACGAACTCGCTTGTTGACACCGCAGACAACTACAAGGGAGGCTCCTCCACCATTTCTTATGAGCCCCAGTCCATTCCGAACAGAGCCTACAATGACACCAATGGATACGAGTATTCTCTGCTTGTTGACCCTACCGGTTCTACCATGATCATTTCTTGCAGCAACGGCAACTTGTACGCAGTCGTCACCGACGGACCAGACAATGACCTCTGCTCGGAATTGTGGGCTACTCAAGATGATGCCCTCATTTACGACGGAGCCCAGCGATTGATGCACTACTATGACAACACCATGACGAAGCTCGGAGTTTCTAGATTGCGCGTCGAACCCGAGCTGGAGGGCCCTACTGGTAGTGTTGTTGTTGCGTGGGCTCCGTACTACGACGGACCTGGCTCTGAAGAGTACTACTTCGTTGCCATCGACCCTCTTGACGAGATTTTCTATCCTGTGGTTTGCGACTACGTTGACGGTCAATCGTCAAAGCTCTTCCTGGTTCGTGACCCAGTTGTGGGAATCGAGACACTCAAGAGTCCTGACCTCATTTACACTGTCACTGGTGGCCGAGTCGGCGAATGCTTTGCCTTAGTGCTGATGCAAGGTATCCGCGATACAGCGAGTTATCTCAGCTTGAGCGGTTACCCCGACCTCTAGAGCTGATTTCTTTTTTCTTCTTTGAATTCATTCATTAGGACTCTCATATGTGGACGCGTTTAGGGGGGGCTATACCGAAAGTCTGTAATCGTGTAACGGCTCACAGGAGCAACATTTGGCTAAGCAACATTTACCTAAGAATGAACTAGTTGACATACCGAGCCTATCGTGCCGCTTCTCTGATCCCGAATGAGCTCATTCATACAGGCGTTGATAGTTCTCGTCTCGCCAGTATTTTCGAATAGGGTCTTCGAAACAGTTAAACTTGTTGTGCTAGAGAATCGCAGGGCCATCAACCGCAAGTTGTTGAACTCCCGCCACGGCAAACGCCTCTGAATTCATTCAGTACTTGTAGCAATTCTCCCATTTGGTCACTTGTCGAATTTCCGTCCAAGAGACTTATATACGTTTAAACTCGGTATGAAGAGGTTCGGGAATCATCTCTTGTCGATGACAATAAGACTGCAAAGCATGCTAAGCACGTAAACGAACACACCTTATTCGAATTAACTCTAAGCGTCCCCGCCCTCATTCTCTCTCTGCTCTGCTGCAAGTCTGACCATCTTCGTCTCCTCGAGGCACTCCTCCTTGCGATACTGTTGCGAATTAGACCAGCCGTAGCGCCGGTAAACCTCCTGAAGCGCCGCGATAGGACTCCTCGTCATCGTGCTCTCCGAATCCAAGACCTCGTACTCGCTGCACGGCACCCAGCGCAGCAAGCGGTATTCTGCCTTGAGCACCTTAAAGAAGTCGGCTACAGACCAGGCGGCGCCGTCGGCACGCCACTCGGCGTCGTCTTCGTCGTCGCAGTAGTCGTGGGGGTCGTCCTCAATGCACCGGGGCCCGTTGCGGAGGCGGCCAGGGCACTCTGGCCAGTAGACGACGCCGAGCTCCGTATCGACGATGAAGGTGTGGTGCTCGCTCATCGTCAGTCCGACGACGCTCTCGGGTACATGCTCCGTGATGGCGGGGCCCTCGGTGATGGTGCGAAGCTCGTCGATGTCGCTGCCGCCCTCGCGTACCCAGGTACCGGATATGCGCCAGTCTATCCAACGGCCCCCAGGGGTTACTTCCGGTATCTCGATATCGTCTAGATCTTGGCGGATATACGGTAGGTGCGAGAGCAGGCTCAGGACCTCGTCCGACTTCCCCAGGCCCTGTAGATCAGAGGCCAAGGTTGGCCACCCTCCTGGCGGCGGGTGCACGACAGCCGACTCGGGAAGGTACATATTGGTCAGGAAGGCGTAGAAGTCGGTCACGGCGGCGACTGTGGCCTCCTCCGAATACTCGATTTGGTCAAGCGTCCGCATCTCGTATTCGTGTTATGAAAGGTGCTAGCGGCGCGCCCGGTATCGCCTTGGCTTTGCTGTTCTCTGGGGAGGGAGTTGTATAAAATTATCCTTGATGACCAGAGTTGAGCTAACCGTGTTTTATCTTCAAAAGAATTATGAGAATCGAAGGTGAGAAGACGGCAAACAGGCTAGAAGGGGGCAAGGAACTGTGCCGCTCGTCTTAGATAAGCGATTTTGTTGCTACATCAACTGTCAGGGGCGATCTTGATGTTGGGTTGGTCCCCGTTCTTCCTTTCTCTTCCCCGATCCGATCAACGTGATCTTTTGAAATCAGGTTCATGCAAATTGCAATGACGTGCCATTGGTAGTTGGCAGTCGCTGGTAATGGAGTGAAGGCTTTCCATACTGCTTACTACTGCAACCCCATCTCACGAGGCCTTCCAGCCACAGAAACAATGAGAATGGTCTGCACCGGAGGTCATATATTGACTGATATATATATTCGTATATTCATATATGAGTGACGCCGCCCTCACTAGGGTATCAAAGCAGTGGCACCGGGAGCATTACCTTGAGTCGAGTACTGCAGATTTTCAAGTGTTGGTCATCAGGAATGGCCAGCATCAAAACCATACGGCGGCTTATTAGATAGCCCTACTCATAGCTTGAAAAGCCGGCCGAACGGACTGGCGATGTATGTTTCTCACTTTTGTGCGGTGACGGTTGATGTTCCGTTCCCGGCTCCGCATCGGCACATACAACCCACCACACGTTGCTTGTGTCATCCTGTCCACGGCGAACACATCCTAAAGGAGGCAATGCGTTCATGTATAACAATGCAGGAAGAATGACGGGGGAGACAAGGGATGCGGCTTGGCTTTCCCCGGCGCGCGCTAGGACCTGGTACCAGACAGTCGGAACAACCATGCCTTATATCCGTACCTAGGTAACAAACAGGTGGTGTGGATACAGCCAGCATCTTCAAGCTGCGTATAGGCTGAGAGCCCGAGGGGATCGAGATTGGGGATCAAATTTCTTATACCTTGGACGTTCATCACATGCTAGCTTGCTCAAACCTCGATATTCGGGACTCCGATCTCAGGGTTCAATGGGGAAGTTATATACATTGTCAAACTTACCACAAGTACGAATAGAGCAGTAATGTGCTAAGGAAGACATCATATGTGGTTTCAAAATTCGTGAGCATGAAGCGAATTTACTATAAATGTCGAATACAATGAGCTGATCGTTAACGACATTTCGGTATCCTTTCGATATTATCCAGGTTGATATGTACAGCCCCGCCCAATTCCACCACACCTCGGCACTATCATGCCTACCCAATGCCGGTGACACGCGTGTTGTCCGAGATTCTTGTAGCTCTGCGCCACCCGCATAGTGTCATTGACAGGTGAGCACCATTGAGGTCCTCCCGGAGACTCAAGAGCTCAGCGTGACGTGGCTCTCTGCCCCATTTATCCTATCAATGCCACCAAAGATGGACCGCCGAGTTCGATGAAGTACTGCTCGCAAGAAAAGCAAGAAACAGACCAACAAAGACTCACTCCTCACTTCGAGCACGCTTATACACTGGATGCTCAGGCGCATCTAGCTCTGAGGCCGATCTCCTCCGATTCGGCGATGAAGGAGATGCCGCGGAATCGGTAGACTGTCTCGGGTGTTGTCGGTGAGGTGGCTTCTTTTGAGTATGTGTCCCATGACGAAGGAACTCTGTGATGACTGCTTCCGTGCCGATGACATTTGACGACCCCCTCACAGTGATACCTGCATCGACTTCCAGCTTCAATGGTCTTGGCCGCCCATTTTCGTCTATCAAGGGACACCCCACTGTCCAATCTCTGTCATGAATGGCATCGACGATCGCTTTTGCAATGAAATTTGCCTGTGACGCAGGCGAATAGGGCAGGGCGATGAGACTGCTATCGCTGGCCACGTCGATTCGTGTTGAGATACGCAGGGAAATGGGTGACGATTCTTCCTCTTCATCTTCCTCTTCGGCATCTAAGATCGAGTCTTGCGGAAGATGAGAGGTCCGTTGACTGTATTGGCTGTCGTGAGTAATATCTCGTCTCACAAAGTGGGATGCGATGCTGCCAAAGCCCGTCGGTTGTGCCTGTGGAGAGTATGCTGGAGGCTGAGGTTGTCTCCAGGGATGATTATCCTTGGGTATCGTCAGAGCATGAAGGCCTGATAGTAGAGCAAGGTGTTGGGTCTGGACGCTTTCGGTGGCTGAAGCCATCTTCGGTTATGGCAATGTGTAGAGAAGAAGTGGTGATGAGTTAAGGCACGCAGCTGTCTCTTCAACGTCCAAGGTTTTTGTAGGCTGATAGAGACGCCTTTGGATCTTTTATCTTTCGACTTTCTCTCGTAATCAAGACGTGGAGTGGAACAAGATGCAGAGCGCATGTGAGATGAGAAGAAGAAGTAAGTGTAGTAGCAGTAGTAGTCCATATATAACTACTTCCTTAGGCATATGACAACACATTCAAGGTAAGACCAGGTTTCTTTAGCGGAAATGTGACAGAATGACGCCAGACGTGGGAAGTAACATTGAAACTCAGCATTCCCTGTTCAGTTGGTAGAACGGAACGTTCAAAATGGGCAGTGCCTCCCCATTCTAGTGGGTAGGCCGAAGAAAACACCAGGCAAGCACAATGGGCTCTGTTCCATCACTCGCCAACAATCCATCATCTCTCACTTATTGCTGTCGAGCTCCACCTGTGACATTCTTTCACAGACACACGGTGTAAGCGCAGAAGCTAGATTACAACCACCACTAGCTACGGTAAGCTTGTTTGAGCTCCCAGAGTAGGATGAGTTGGGCCGACTTCCCGCAAATCTCCGTTTGAACCAGGCTTCCTCTCTGCTTCTCTTGCTCGGACCACACCATTGTGGTAACCGGCAGCGAAACGAGACCCAAGCATTCGGAGCCAGAACAAGGGTGTGGCGGATCCCGACGATGCTTGTTGCGCCCAAATCACGCCGATCGAAGGAACAAATTAACCCAGATAACAGCCTCGAAAGAGCAATTGCCCACATGGCGAGGGACATGCCCCCATGTCTGAACAGGGCAAGGCGGAAGATGTCCGGTCCTCTCTACGACATTTGCCAATGGGAGCAACGCGCCCCTGTCTCCTGCGTACCTAAAAGCCGGCCAACACTAAAGGAAAGTTTGACGCTTCACACGGCTGAATGGCATTACCAGGTTATTGTTCTCCCCGGAAAGCTGCATTGCTGGATGGGCGTAGAGTAGGGGGGTGCGGAAGCCGGAGGGGGAGGACCACTCGGAGCATCGACCCACTTTGCCGAACGCCTCTTTCCATTGTGGTGGCACGGTGGAGCCCCCCGATTGACATTGTTCTCGGATGTGTGTGGGGCAACGTTGCTATTGTCCAACGCCTTCGACCCCTTTGCTTCTCAACCACACCCGCCGGCCGAGGGATCGCACCGCCCGTCGTACCCCAACGGCAACCCGTACCGAATGAGTTGGATCGAGTCTCGGATATCCCAGCCACGAACCACTCCTTCGGTCCTTCCCACCCCTCCCTCTGATGCATTTTACCCTTCCCGAATTTTCTTAAGCAAGATGAAGAGATCCCCTTTCACTCACCCCGATAAATCACACAGCCCCTGCCAGGCCACTAACTCCGGCGCCGGCCATTGTTGGCGTCATTGGAACTGGTATGGTTCTGAGCTGTTGGAACGCCTTGTGGCTTATTCCGGCGTACATCGATATTTCCAGAAGGCAAAGTTGGTCGGCTGCGGCTGATACCGGACAAGAGCTTCAGAGGCTTGCACCATTCCTCTCGGCATGCTGTCTTTCATGGTGCCGGGATCTTCCAAGGATGAAATTCCTCTGGGTGAATCTTGGCTGACGAGGATACTGACATTGCCAATCACCTGCTACCTCGACGGGTAGGCAGGCCATTCGGCACAATATCCCCCCATCTTCCGGGAGGCTGGCAGCAAGCCGCAAAGCAATGCCATGGCAGAAATAGTGAGCTTTGGCGAGTCTGGATGCTCTTTCAAGGGTAGCGCGGAATTAGACCGGCCTCACAGGTCCCTGTTGTCTTTCGTTCGCTCGCTTCAATAAGCAGGGTTGGGTGTGGCATAGCATATCGTACCCTGGGGCCTAGGCTGCCATCCATTCCAACATCCAACGCTTCTACACCCGGCCGTAAGGAAGATCAAATCCCTCAACGGTGTTTGAAAAATGTTTGCCATATCGCCAGAGAATGATCTTCGTTATTCCATCATGAACACGTTGGCCTGTGATGACACAACGTAGCATGCCGACTGCATCTGCATGTCAACGGGAAGGGTTATGTGTTCGTTGGGCTTCTCGCAAATTAACATGCTATGGACTGCTCTGGCATTAAGTTCATTAGTGATATTAAATGCATATTCTGGGATGATTTCAAAGGACTGACGCATCAATCATGAACCCACTGATACCGGGTCATCAACTTTCCACCAGCCACCGGGCTCTTCAGGTAACGTACCACGTTTGATGTTCCCAAATCCGATCGCCGATTCTAACCCCATTATCCCATCTTGGCCGGCTTCCCGTAGACCGGTGTACGCCTCGTCATTTGGCTCGGTGTGATTAAGTTACCACTCCACAGCCCTAGCCCCACGACGAGATGGCCATCAGATGCCGACCCATGAAACGCCAACATGCCTGCACGTAACGTGGCGATCACGAAGTAATTCCAACTGGACGCTTCTGATGCCGCTCGACTTACTCGGCATAGTGCCGACCAACCCACCGAAAAGCCATGGCAAGTTGCCAAACATGATCCAGCTTGGTTTGCTTGGCGGAGCTAGCCTACTCCTGTAATCGCGGACAAGCGCACATGTTCATGAGTAAAGTGCCGCTTTTATGCTGTTGCTTTTCTTTCTCCCGCTGAACCGCCTGCCCACAGATATTTCAGTCACTACTCCAGTGGATTGGCATCAATTAGCCCACGAAGAGACATGAACAACAAGAGCAATCTCAATGTGCCGGCGCGGATCCGCTTGCGGCTTTCAGCATACCCACTATGAAAGCCGAAAGTGTCTTGAGGTCGCTTTCTACAAACAGACCATCTCTCCAATGCGATTCGGCCGTAGACACCCGTCTGGCTCAAAGCGTACAACGCATACACAAATCATCGTTGAGACGGACCTGGTTCCCCTCATCTCTGGTTGGGTACCGTTGGGATGGTTGACCTAATCTTGCCAGGTCAAGCCCAAAACCTACGTTCCCCCTATCCCACCACCAGCTCTTTCTCTTCTCCTTCTCTCCCTCTCTCACCCTCGTTTCCCCATTTGCTCGAACCACTCCCCACGCTTCCCTCTAGATGGAGATCTCATCGCAATGCACGCTACTACGTGTCTGTGTCACGAACCTCACAGGAGCAAGCTCACCTGCTCAATTGTAGGAGGAAACGACAAGGAGACAAGATCGAGTGTTTTGGGTTTTGGGGTTACACACGGAGTACCATCCCACTGCAACTTTAGTCGATACGACTGTCCCGATCGGGAAGCGTAAAGAGGGAAAGATTCCGCCCAGCCTGGTCGGGGTCTGCTTCAGCCCTATTGTCGTGACTTTTGTGTAACATGTTCGTGTGAGGTAATTCCAGGTTTACGGGCATTTCGAGCGTCAGCTGATGGCAGCAGCTACCATTCAGTCGACGGTGAGAATGTCAATATCCAAAATTAAAGCAATTTGTTGCTTACGCTGATCACTTGACCGCATTAGCAATACCAAAGTTGTCTCTTTGCGCTTTGTGGAGCTGAAAACCACCCGTATTCTCTCAGTCTCACCGCACCTTGCGCAACGCAAACACCCTCCCGGAGAATCGTCAACTTCGGGAAGAGACACCGGGCCGCAACCTTGATACTGAACAATGCTCCCGAACTTCACGGACCGCAACGGGGCCCGAGGACGTATCCCACGATCGGAAGACTTTCCACATTTCCCGTGGTTCCCGTGTTTGCGGCCCGGAGTTTTGTGTGACGGTCTCCGGAGGTGAAGGTCTATTCAAGTCTTTATTTAGATCCTGGGGGCGTTGGCTGATACGATACGTTTGCTCGGAGGAAAGGGAGACAGATGATATTATAATAAGGTTTTCTCGTACACGCATCAAGATACTGGGGAAAGTGACACAAAAAGGATTTCGAGTCTTTGTACTTGGGCACAGGATATCACGCCTACGCGCAAACGGGCGGCTGGTTCTTGACGAGGGCCACACACGTTTGAAACTGGAATATTGGCTAATATTTATTTGTCTCATTGAAAAGGATAAGTACTCTTCCCAAGGAACGAGGAAGTACCCAAGAAACGACAACTCATACAATAAGCCATTGACAGTTTCAAAACATAGTCATCTATACTTGGAAATGGATCGCTTGGTCATTGGGACAAAGTGGCTCCGTTATCAAAATTCAGAGGACATAGCTAGATACAAAACACGGCAAACTACCCAGCAATCACTCACTGGACAATACTCAGTATGTGCAAGACACATACGAGATCAGCACGACATAAAAATATCAAGTTTCAATCATCCTCATACGAATATCACCCCAAGACCACAAAAATTGAAAGGGACGAGACTCGAACTCGCGCGGGTTGCCCCACCAGGAAACAGATGTTAAGCTGACCTTAACCTGGCGCCATAACCAACTCGGCCACCCTTCCGTGTACATCTCGCCAGCTCCGGTGGATAGCTCCACTGGGACCGGCGGACATTGTGTGACGGCAGTGGCGAGAAAAAGTTATATCAAGGATTCAATTTTCGCAAATCTCGCGACGGCGACGATAACGAACTTGGAGGACTCTCATAGCGATTGACACTGCGAAGCTTTTGCCTGTTCTTTTTGTGACACGTCAAATTTGGCGGTCCTCCCACCGGCGGAAACTTTGTTAAAAAGGTATACTCCGAATTAGACTTTCTGTCCTGCATGCTGAAAGTCCGACTTTGAGTCTCTGGGCCACAAGTCATTTTCCCCTCCTTATCCGAGCATGTAGACAGTCAGTTGCGGGCGGGCAGTGTAGCGTTCAGTCTATCAACCGACGTATGGCGTGCGATCCGCTTCATGCCGTTGAGAAACATGTCTGGGATTTGCCCGGCCGTGTTGAGCCTAGGTTTCCTTCTAGAACTGCAAGGGGACGTCCCGAGACACTTCGTGGAATTGAGGCGGTGAAGCTTGATAGAGGTGCTGCTGGGTGCTAGGTAGTCGTGTCTGGCTCGCGTCATTGGTTCACAGTTGCATGTCTCAGAAAGTCAAGTTCGTGAGATCCTCATCTCTATTGTCAGTAGCCAAATGGTCTACCTATCTACAAATCATGAGCTATCTCCAAGCCCACATCATCCCCATGCCCAAAGATGGAACCTCTGAGGCCTGTCTCCCCCGGCTATTCGCCTCTGCCACCCTCAACCGCGCAAGAGATGGTCGGCTAGAAAACCAGGAAAGAAAAGATGTTGAAGTTCTTTTGTTTCCCCGTTAACGCCGTTGTAGATGCTTTGTTCCCCTTTCGAACAATCCGAAGGGTATCTTTCTCATAATGCATTGCTCTTTTTGTGACTTTGGAAAAAAGAAAACGAAAAAAATCGCTTCAGGATTTGTTCCTGTGTAACCCGCTTTGTGTCTTTGTTGAAAGACGCCACCGCTCCCTTGTTCCGATTGTTTTTAACACCGTTTGACATAAAATGAAAAAACGATCCTACCAAAAAGACCACGCCCTCGTGTCTTGATGTTGTTGTTGCTGCCTTTACCCGAAAAGGCTGGAAACCGGGATTCGTTGAGAACCGTACGCCATGTTTGAGTGCCTGTCCGCATGAATATCAAAATTGTTATAAACGTCTAGGTCGTTGCAATGCAGGAAGCTTGTTGAAGAAATCCTGCTCGGTCCAGTACTAATTGACTTAGAACTTGAGAGTCTTAGGCTGCTCCCAGGTGAAGGTCTGGTTGGTACCGAAGTGACCGTTCTTGGCGGTCTGGAGGTAGATGGGGCGGTCCAGGCTGAGCTCGCGGACAATGACACCGGGGCGGAGGTCAAAGTTGTCGCGGATGATCTTGACGAGCTCATCGGAGGTCTTGTCGGAGGTGCCGTAGGTATCGACGTAGATGGAAAGGGGCTCAGCGACACCAATGGCGTAGGAAAGCTGGACAAGGGCACGACGGGCAAGGCCAGCGTTGACAAGGGACTTGGCGATCCAGCGACCGACGTAGGCAGCGGAACGATCGACCTTGGAGAAATCCTTGCCGGAGAAGGCACCACCACCGTGGGCACCCCAGCCACCGTAGGTGTCGACAATGATCTTGCGACCGGTCAGACCGGCGTCACCCTGGGGACCACCGATGATGAAGAGGCCGGAAGGTTGGATCTGATGGATGTTAGTCGGATAGCCATAAAGTAGCGCAATGGGGTTAGAACTTACGTGGTAGACGGTCTTGTCGTCAAGGTACTTCTCAGGGATGACCTTCTTGATGATCTTCTCCTTGATCTCCTTGCGGAGCTGCTCGGTGGTGATGTCCTCAGCGTGCTGGGCAGAGACGACAATGGTGTCGACGCGCAGGGGAACAACGGCACCGTTGTCATGCTTGTACTCGATGGTGACCTGGGTCTTGGTGTCGGGGCGGAGCCAGGGGAGGGTGCCGTCACGGCGGGCAGCAGACATGGCAGCGTTGAGCTTGTGGGCGAAGAGGAGGGTGAGGGGGAAGAGCTCAGGGGTCTCGTCGGTGGCGTATCCGAACATGATACCCTGGTCACCGGCACCGAGCTGCTCGAGGGCCTTCTCGTAGTGGAGACCCTGGGCGATATCGGGTGACTGCTGCTCGATGGCGACGAGCAGGTTAAGGGTCTTGTAGTCGAAGCCCTTGGCGGAGTCATCGTAGCCGATGTCCTTGACGGCGTCACGGACAACCTTCTGGTAGTCGAGCTTGGCCTTGGTGGTGATCTCACCGAAGACCATGATCATACCGGTCTTGGTGGCGGTCTCGCAAGCGACCTTGGAGAGGGGGTCCTCTCTCAGGCAGGCGTCGAGGATGGCATCGGAGACCTGATCGGCGATCTTGTCGGGGTGACCCTCACCGACAGACTCGGACTATCTCGGGAGTTAGCATGGGTGTTCGGCCTGAGGGGCTGTCGGCAATTAGCGACCAAAAGGGTTTGCTCACGGTGAAGAGGAAGTTGCCCTCGTTGAAGTGCTTGCGGCTGGCAATGCCGTTGCCGTTGACACCGTTGGTAGCAGACATCTTGGATAGATGTGTGGGAAGTGTGTATGTGAAAAGATGTGAAGAAGAGAAGAAAAAAGTTTTGAGAAGCTCGGTGCGGTGAAAAAATACCGACGCGGGGTTCCGAGGGGCTATGAAGACAGCAACGGGTAAAAGCTACTTCTGGATTCAATGGGTCAGCGGTTTGTCCTCTTTTCTCTGGGTCTGCGTGGAGGGGGAGGGAACATCAACGCAAAGTCAATTGCATACCTTTTGAGATGGAGAAGGGACACGGAGGAAGTTGAGGCTTGAGGATGTAGAAGGAGGAAAGAGTGCGAGAGAAGGAAGAGGAAGATGTGGCCGTTCGGGTTTTAAAAGAAACACAAGACGAGCGCGCGACCTGGGGATGGGGACTCTGGGACCCGACTTGGGACTTGGGATGGTGGCCGGTTGGGAAGAAATTCTCGCTCCTCACTTGCTCCTCTTGCTCCTGCTTGCTACTCCTCTGTACTGGATGTACCTTTTGCTCCGTACCGTACCTTGCCATAAGCTCAAGCGGATTTGAGGCACTATTCGTGGGAGACATTGGCCGAGGGCCGGACGGCAGGGAAGGTACCCACACCAGCATAGTAAATTACTGTGGTGGGAAGGTATATTCACCGGTCGACCCCTCCATCCCTATGTACCAGCCCTGTCGAGGGGGAGGGTCCAAAATTCTCCAGATTGCGCCATCCTCACGACTTCTCTCCCTTGACCGCCTTCACCTTTCGCAGCATATCTGTGACCTGTGTCAGTCAGGCGCGCTCCCATTAGCAGAAAAGGCACCGTACGTGCCGTACCAAAACACTCTTCAGGCCACATTACAGCACTTCCGTGTACCGCTACGGCCACCTCTTGGTCGGTGAGTTGCGGTTCAACAAGATAGCGGGCATCCCACGGTACCGTGGATTCTGGAAGGGAGTAAAAGCTCGGATTTACACAGTCGCCAGGATGCGCACCTCAACGAGAGCAGCGGTGATCGTTCCCCGAGGGAGCTCGGGCTTCCTTCTGTTTCGTCCTTCCCATTTTTTCCCTAGTCCTTTTCTTTCCTCTTGGCCAAGGCCAGCATAAGCCCGATGGTGTTAAGAACCTTATCCTCGCCTCACAAGCTACACAGTAAGGTGATAAGGTAGCTTCTATTGTGTGTAGGTAAGCAAAGTACGGGACATAAAAAGCAGGATGGCATCGCGCAATTGTTGTAGTCAAGCACGGGAGCTGAAACTCCCAACGGGAACTTTGCTGACCTGAGATTGTCTCCTTTGAGACTCTTCTAGTTCTGTCTCTCCTACCAATGCATTGTCAAGTTAATGGCATTCCACGAGGCGTCCCTTTCTTCCTGGATAAGACACGCGAGTTGTTCGAGACTGGGCAATACAACCCCCTGTTCAAAGTTCGGAATGTCAACGGCACGCGCATACTTCTCGGCGACATTCCCATCCTCCATTCTTCCCATACGGTAGATATCTGAATGTGTCCTTAACATACAGCAGTGACTCCCTCGGCGTATCCCTCCTGCGAGGATTCGCATTCCGAACAAGACTGCGAAGCCACCCCTCCAATACCTCTGGAGACAAGTGAGAAACCCCCGCCGAAACAGGCTAATCCCAACTGGGAGCTACGCTGTATAACATCTGTAACGGGCCTGGTGAGAATATGCCCCTCCCGCGCTCTACACGTGCGAGCGGCATTGGCCCGTAATTCCGCAGCAAGCCGCCCGTCATTGTTCTCACTGTTAGAGCAAAATTGGTCCATGGGAAGGGGAGGGGGGCCATCTCATTCGAGCTGGCATCCTGTTGTCTCTTATCGCAAGCTATCGCCGCCGCGAAGCAAATTTTTTAATTTTTTTTTCTCGTCGCTTGCCATCCTACATCCAACCCCCGGCACCGGCGCTGATATCACAGTGCAACCTTGTCGCATCCAATTTTCCTTCACCGCGTCACGTTGCTCAGCCCATCCAGTACCAGAGTTACATCACCCTCGCCCAAAGAGTCAAAGTGTAGCTTCTCTGATATCTTAGTAATAAGGTACCTGTCGGTACGGACACTCTTTTGTCTGGATCCTAAAGTGGCGCGCAAAGACAGGCGCTGCTGATCAACCGCGACCCTTGACGCGCGCCCGTTCCTGCATGGCGGGGTAATTTTCCATAGGCAAACGTCCATTCCTCTGCCCAAAAAGTCTGCGACAAGTGACTCTGCCGATCCAAGGCCACCACCACCATCTACCACCTACCCGAGCCGCTGAAGCTCCCGCCACTACTACTCTGCTACACGATACCCAGACTCAGGCACTCGATCAGGAGAAAACACACACACACACAGCCTCTTGCTTAGCTCTGCCCTTACATATCTGCTCGCAAGTCTTGACCCACGAAACGAACCGCCCATCGTATTCTCCCTCCCACACGCCATCATGTCCAAGTACGGCGTCATGGTTATGGGCCCGGCCGGAGCCGGCAAGGTCAGTACTCCAAAGCCCAATACCCTTCTTCCGCTCCGTTACCCGGCCTCCGTGCGGCATCCAGGACCGCCGTCCCATCTCTTCGTCCCCGTTACGCCGGCCGGAGCGCCGGCTTACATCCCTCAAAAATGTCATCCGAAAAGCTAACATTCCCTTCGTCTCCGGCAGTCCACCTTCTGCGCCTCCCTCATCACCCACCTGAACCTCAATCGCCGCTCCGCCTTCTACGTCAACCTCGACCCGGCCGCCGAGTCCTTCGAGCACGCGCCCGACCTCGACATCAAAGACCTCATCTCCCTCCACGACGCCATGGAAGAGGTCGGCCTCGGCCCCAACGGCGGCCTCATCTACTGCTTCGAGTTCCTCATGGAGAACCTCGACTTCCTCACAGAGGCCCTCGACAACCTCACAGAGGAGTACCTCATCATCTTTGACATGCCGGGCCAGATCGAGCTCTACACCCACATCCCCATCCTGCCCGCTCTCGCCCGCTTCCTCTCCCAGCCGGGCAGCCTCGACATCCGCCTCTGCGCCGCCTACCTCCTCGAAGCCACCTTCGTCGTCGACCGCGCCAAATTCTTCGCCGGCACCTTGTCGGCAATGTCCGCCATGATCATGCTCGAGATCCCCCACATCAACGTCCTCTCCAAAATGGACCTCGTCAAGGACCAGGTCCGCAAAAAGGACCTCAAGCGGTTTCTCACGCCCGATACGGGCCTCCTCGACGACGATCCCATCTCCATCGCCGCCGCGGGCGGCGAGCCCGACGACGGCCGCGGCGAGGTGCACGACCGCGACCTCGTCATGCGCGGCCGGAGCTTCCAGAGGCTCAACCGCGCCGTCGCGGGCCTGATTGAGAGTTTCAGCATGGTCAACTACCTCAAGCTGGATAACACGGACGAGGACAGCGTCGGCGCGATCCTGAGCTACGTGGATGATATCATCCAGTACCACGAGGCGCAGGAGCCAAAGGAGCTCAAGGACGAGGAGTTTGACGAGCCGCAAGACGATTGAAGCTCGAAAATACGTTAACACGGGATGCAAGAAGGGGCGGTTCTCTCTACTGTTCAGTGCTCGCGAATGCACGGATCTCACTTGGCTGTGGTTGTGCCAGGCGCGCTCAACATGGATGGCATATTAACGAAAAAACAATAGGGCAAGGAGATATAGCAGGTTGCATAGCGTTGGCGTTGGTATTTATTTAATCCATTGACTCATTCATCATCGTCCGACAACATCATTGGCATCGTTGTTCTGTCTGCCACTGTACCGTATACCATTTGCCTGCTTGACCGAGAGCCGCGACAGAGCTTCTTGTCTTCAGTCTTCAAGTATACGGTGCTTGTCCAGTCTCTTTAACCCCTCCCATGGCACTGTGGTCGTTCTCATGGCCTCGAGCCTTCTTGGTCAACGGTTCGAATGTAGCATCGAGTCGTGTTGCGTATGCCTCGTACAATTGTATCCCCCTTCTCTCTCCAAAAATACAATCCATGTCTTCCTTCCCCGGGGTATATTCCACCATTCGATTCCCAGCGACCCTTCCCCAGACTTGTTCAGCCAAGTATCTTCTCGTCGTGTTTTACGCCGGGAACCTTTGTCCCGAGTATATCCAGTAGGTTAGGAAGCTTGTTCAAGTTCCGGATTTCTGTCGACTCTTCGAAACGAGTTCCCATTAGATCTGCCCCTCTTTACCGATATTTGTTACCCTGGATCTTCGTTTCCTCCTCATACCTCCGATACTCGCTCACCCACACATCCTTCGCAGCAGCCGCAAAGCCCACAACTTTCCCGCCCACAACAACAGCGTCTCTCGCCGTCTCAAAGACGCCCCTCTGCCACACGGCCGCGACAACGACAACAACACCGCCCCAAAATGCGAGCCGCAGCACCAGCGCCGTCCAAAACGCAACGACACGCCGGATCCAGTTGAGCACAATCACCGTGGCAGCCAGCAGCGCGAGCAGCACCGCGAAAGACACGAGCTCGGGCGACGAGTGTAAAAAGTCGAGCGTCGCGTCGACGGCGGGCGCGAGGTACGGGTACAGCTCGTCGAAGGCGCGGGAGGCGGCGGCTAGGGCGTGGCCTTTTAGCTGCTGGACGGGCGAGGACGGGTGGAGGGCATTTTTGTGGATAAAGTCGGCGGCGTCCGGGGGCAGGAGGGAGCGGAGGAGGAAGTTTGTGATCGACGGTTCGGCCATATTGGGTGGTTGTTGTCTTTCGGTGAGTTCTGTTGGAGACCTTTGGGGGGGGCTTTCTTTCGGAATTTGGTGTAATCTGAGGGAATGGAGCAGTCGTAGATGTTTGTCGATACGTGTTGTTTCTTCCCTGGTACGTCTTTCTGCGGCTTCTCGCTTGCTGCTCGTATGTAGCTGTTCGTCTTTCGCTTTCGGTCGCGTGCGCGTGCGTACTTTTCGTTGTAGATGAGCGTGGCTCTTTTGATGCCCGACACTGGGATATACCCGAAAGAAAGGCAGAAGGAAAACTGGGTGAGGGTGTGTTTTTTTCTTTGCGCTCAAAACCTAAACGACAATCATAACACAAGTAAAAACGGTTGCGGTGAGGATGTGGTAGAGGGTCCTGTGCAGGTGGAGGAAGGAATGGAAATAGGCCAGGAAGGAAGGTGGAGTTGGACCCTTGGAACCTTGAGCGCAAGCAGAGCAAGCACGAGGCACAAGGCACATGCACAAGCAAATGCGGTGTGCACTCGAGGTGTTGTTGGTGCTGCTGTTTTCCAAGTGGGGAAGATGGAGGGACCACGCTAATTCGCGACGTTCGTTGTTCTCCAAGCATGTGGGAAGGGGAACGCACCGACACAATGACATCGAGACTGGGACACCAACCACTAGTATCTCTTAGACAAGGCTTATTAGATCTCAATATTTTACTGTATCCAAATGCCAAAAAGGGAGCATCGATATGAATGGTAAGGTATTTCGAAAAATAATGAAAAAGAAAAAGATGAAAAAAGGCATGACAGGAAAGTACGGGGTCCAAGTACGAGATCCCGAGTCCCTTCCCCTCGAGCTCCAATTCTGGATAACAAGCTCCAGATTCGACTTTGGAATAAGGTTCCTGGTCAGTCAGAAGTCTAGACTATCCCATATCTACGGAAATAGTTGAGTGTTTAGAGCAGTGCCTGCATGACCATGCTATTATGCGTGTTGTCCATTTCAAGGACATAATAATACTCAGAAGGCATAGCGATGCATGGTATTGCATAGTATTCTTGGACTAGGCTAAAGACTCGAATGGTAATCAGAAACCGTCCAGCTCTCTCTTCACATAATACACGTTCCCAGCACTGGTATTCTCAACAAAACGCTTAAGACGTCGAGTCTTCTTTGAACAAAGGAAAGGTGAGCAGCTTGAGCAAATGAATAGACGAGATACAAGAAGAGAAAAGTAACAGCTAGTACGTAGCTGTAAAAACGTACAAGAAGGGTATCGAATTCGAAATAGGAAATGAATCGTCAACCGATGTGGGTAGCGTGGGAAATAACAAGCATCTTCCGCCTAGCTCCGTTGCCTCCCTCAATCGCAGCCTCCCACTTTTCATTTGACATTATCAGTTATTCGTTTTGGACACCGGCGCTGGTGTCCTTGACCTGTTGCCGTCACTGCGCCTTGCAGCCTAGCCCCTACCACTGTTGAGACTCTCACGGATACAACAGATCATCGCGTTGAAAAGAACAATGAAACCATTATGAAGTTTCGCCCATACCCTCCAAGATCCGGCGAGCCGCATCGATGCGTCTTCTATACATCCGACTCTCCGAAGACGCCTTACCAGCCTCGCTCATGGCGAGCACGCACCTGCCGAGGCTGGCAACGAAGCGTTCGACAAGGATTTGGTCCTCCTTGGCCAGTGCTTCCATGGGTGCGAGCTGATCAGGTGTATGCATACTCTCTTTGTCACAAATGCTAGCGGTTTCGCTCAAGAGAGCATCAGAAATCGTCTTCAGCTCCAGCTCGGGAGAACCTTGGGGCGTAAGGACACCGACGCTAACACGCGCCTTGCCCACCAAAGGGAAGCTTCGGTTGGTACCCGTTGAGTCGAAGGAAGCAGTCGACGGACGGTGACCCATCGTTGCTTGAGTGCTCATGGGTCGACGGTAGACTGTGGAGCCAGCCCGCGCGCGTGTTCTCAGTTCCTCCAAAACGTCCTCGCCGCCCATGGTGCTACCAATTGTTGACCGCTTGGCAGTAGGAGGGCTCTCAGTGTGCTCACTGATTGGGCTGACGCTTGGTGGGGTGAGAATACCATGTCTCAAGTCCTCGCTCACGTCGTTTGTGCTGATTCTGCTGCCTCGCCCCGAGCGAGCCGTAGCAAAAGACTCAATCGTTGAAGTAGTGTCGCCGCTGCCTCTTCGATGGTGCGATTTCGGTCGAATCGACTCATCCGATGTCATCGGTCCGCGAGTTGTCTCGACGGAGCTTTCGGAACTGACGCTGCCCCGACGCTGTTGGCTCAGGTTGCCTAGTGCGCTGTGGAGGAAGAAGTGTTCGTAATCGAAAGCGTCTTCTCGATCTTCGTGGGACATAAAAGTCTGGACTGTATCGTGGTAAAGGGAGTCACCACTCTCGCTGTCGTATCCATCTCCCTCCTGGACCTGCACACTGTCTTCGAAGCCATCTTCAGTATGCATGTCAGAGATGTCATCGTCATCGTCAATTGCGTCATCCTGGCCCTTGTTTGCCTCCATAGCGTCGAAGGCCTTTTGTCTCTCTTCCAGTCGGATGGCCTCTTGGGCTGCGTCGTACTCGTCTACAACGGACTCGTTGTCTTCCATGATCGAAGGCTCCTGTAGTTCGACTAGTACATCGGATGGGAACCCCCGCTCTTGGACCAGCCCGTCGACACTGACTGCATCGGCGTTCCATGGGTTCTTGTCCGACGTAGCAGTCAAGGGCGGCGATTGCTCCTCTTGAGATTTGGCGTACCACTGATCGACCTGCGCATGAGTAAAGGGGCTTGGCGTTCGTAAGCTTTGCAGACTGCGCCGTCGCATTGTGTCCGCGCGCGCCTGCTCTCTCAAGGACGAGATCTTGCCTTTCAGGTCTTGTACCTGGCCCTTTAAGTCACGCATCTGCGCTACCGACGCCGAGCGCACCAATGGCCGATCACGACTCGAGGAACTGAGTGCCGGGCTCAGCAAGCTTTCACGTTTAGTGCTATCGCTTCCTGAGTGGAACTCTTGCGCGACTTCATCCTCGCCAAGAGGTTCCAGACCTATTTCCTGTGCTGCCTTGTATCGAGATTGGCCTTCCCCTCCAGAGTTCAGGCGCTCCAACGTAGCATCATGAACGTTCTTACGCACAGAATACGGTTGTCGATAGCCTCCAGCCGCTCCCATGGCGCTAGCGGACCTTCTTGGGATAGTGCCGTTGTTGTTTGCGTCGTAATTGAGAGACGTATCACTCAACATCCTTGCGTGCCCGTGAATAGAAGTTGGCGAAGCTGCGGATGAAGCAGGGCGCAAAATCGTGGGAGATGGGGTCGAATTATTCCCGTCAAACGATGACATTGAAGGAGTCGAGATACTCAAAGAGCTTCGCGCTCTCGATAAGTTGCCTTCCATGGTCTGGAGATGTCAGCCTGCCTTCCTTACTGTTTCAGCGGGGTCAGAACTTACCGTCAGTCTCCGCTTGGCATTCGCCAGAATCTGCTCTGCTCGTCGGCTGATGAGTGCGGTCGAGTACCTATTGGGGTCGTCGAGGGATTCCCTGGGTGGTTGATGTATGGCATGTGCTTGATGCACAGATACATCTTCCGCATATGATTCTGCCACACTCTCTTCGTCATCGCCCTGAAAGTTGCTGTCGTCGACGCTTACGGTATCGTCGAAGTCTGCGAACATGGCATTCTGGTCTTGAGTGGTGGTGATGGTGCTTGTGGACTCTACGGAAGACCGGCGCGAACGCGTCGCTTGAGCCGCCCGCTTCTTTAAGCTCTCGAGCATCTTGGTGGGTGACTGTGGCTGTCGTGAATCGTCGCCGCTTCGATTATTGGGTCTGGACCAGATCACCGAAGTCGGGCGTGATCTTCTACCAGGTGTGCTCTCGGCCTCAGTGACCTCACCAATATCGGACAGCATAGTTCCATTCCCGTAGATTATTGGCGTCGTAGGAGTGATGGGCCCGGCGATATAGGCGCTTGGAGGGAATTGGAACTGCATGTTCATATCGACAGCATGTGAATTCTTCCACATTGTCAACGGAGAATGGGATCGGTCGGGAGAGGGCGAGCGGTCGTAGTCGGGTAGAATCATGTCGGGATTCGTCAATGTAGGAGAAGCAGGCCGCGGGGGGTATGATGAGGTGGAGCTCGAGTGAGCATGGCCCGCGTGGGCGTTTAAAGTCTGAGTTGCCATTGTTTTTGATGGCAGAATCGGTTGCAAACGACTCAGGTTGCGTTTGTGCAGCCTCCTGCGCGTTGTATGATCTAAGCTGCAAGACGTTGATTGTTGTTGCAGCGGCCGTGGAGTCTAGCGACACAAAGCGAGTCGGTTCCCAACGGGGCTAGCTGCAATTAACCGGTAAACCTTCAGAGGCGCAAGAACCTCAATGGACAGTCACTCTTTGTAAACAATAAGCAACAGTCAGGACGAAGGCATCTGGGCAAGGTTTCGGGCAAAGTCAAAAACGCTGCCCACGTTTGCTTGGCCCGTGGCCCGTCCGGTCGTGATTCGGATGGATTAAGAGTTGGTTTCCAGGGTCGAGCTGGTTGTCAGGTTTACAATCAGACCAGATGAAGCTAAACGAGCTGCAAGCAAATCGCGGAAGTTTTGGCGGGGTTCGAGGCAGAAGTGCAGGTTGATCGAGAAACGCCGGAGAGGTCGTCAAGAGGTGATTTGGTCGGGGCACTGCCGTAGATATGCGAGATTGCGTGGTGGCTTTTGCGGGCGCTGAGTGTAGAAAGCGTAGCAGCAAGTGGGAGTCCGTTTGCGGGAATAGAGACGTCGTTGGTCGTATGCAAGCGCATAGGTAGCAAACAGGCCGCCGTGTTCGGGGTAGGTGGCCGGAACGAGGAAGTCAAAATGCCGGTCTATCGTCGATCGTAGAAAGAAATCAGGATGCAAGAGCAAACGGCGTCCGTTGTAAGCGAATCCGGCTGTTCTTCCCCTTCTTTTCCTCCTCTTGCAGCGTGTTGGGTGATGATGCACAGCTGTGTCGCGACAGGCCCCAAGTTTAAGGGGTTGCAGCTGGTGGTTTTGGGGCGCGAAAGCGATGGAGGGTCCCGCAGGATGTTTGAAATTATCGAGAAAGTCGACCAATGAGACTGAGCCGATGTTTGTGAGACATGCAGCGGGTGCTCTAGTGCTTGCCCTGTCTCTCGCTGAGGTGCAGCAGGCGCAGGAGGAGCAAAGCACAAGTATTCGTACAAAACGAGTGGAAGTGTAGGTGAAAGACGGAAGATGGATCTGGTGAATGCCTCGTGGTTGCAGTTCGTTTCCCCTTCACTGATCTGCGTTGGCGGTGCAAGCAAGATAAGATGACAGGCT
Organism: Colletotrichum tamarilloi; assembly: GCF_030869305.1. Classification (NCBI taxonomy): domain Eukaryota; kingdom Fungi; phylum Ascomycota; class Sordariomycetes; order Glomerellales; family Glomerellaceae; genus Colletotrichum; species Colletotrichum tamarilloi. The sequence goes on along the minus strand of NW_026849408.1, from coordinate 159,087 downwards.
GCGGGAGATGAGCGGCCCAGGGATCGAGTATGCGTACATATGCGTATGGAGTATCCGTAGAGAGTACGCAGTACAAGCCGAACAGAGCAGGATCGCAGGAGGGCTCGAGACCTGAGGCGGCAGTTGATGCGTCCAATCCAATGTAAGGTACTTGCTCGCTTGTAGCAAATGTGCTGCGTATGTTGAAGTTTACACACAACAAGAGTACAAGTACACTTCGCCGCAGCTGAAATGTGTACCTTTAGAGCACGGAGTATCGAGTAAGGTCTTTTTCCTTGGAAGCGAACGGGTGTGGGAATGACAGGCTGAGGTGCACGAGAGCGGATGGGCGAAACCTGGGCCGAGCCGGAAGGGAAAAGTAATAATGTATTCGTACTTGTGCTGCAGTAGCCAGCTGCCGAGAACGGTCTTGGCTTGTTGATCGGCGAGCTGACTGAGTGAGGACCAAGTGCGTGGTACGGAAAGCCCGTGGGTTTGTTCGTAGTCTACAAAGTAACGATACAGAATAATTAGCATCCGTAGACGCGCAAGTGACACTGACAGGAAGAGCAATGCCCGTCAAAGGGGCTTCTCTGGGCCGTCAACTGCAGATGTCGCGTGGCATCTGATACTCATTATGTCTGTCCCTCTCTTCATAGTGTAAGGTACGCAGTATTAGAGCATCCTGGTCTGGCCCCATTGCCTGATGTCTCGCTTCTGGTCAAGTCATCATCTTCTTCCCGCGTCTCTTAATTCGCGAAATAGCTAAGACAGGGGACAGGCATTCCCCATGTCCAGCAGCCCTTTCGTTCGTAAAATTTTCAAATCTCTTGCTCCAACAGAGAAGGAGACCAATGCTCGCGCAAGTTCACAACCTGGTTCGCAGTTGGTCTGCCCCCCTGGACCGGCCGCTTCGACCCTAGCCCGCGGTGGCTTGCTAGAGCAGTATCGCTGCACATGGGAGGGTCTCGATGGCGGCGTGGGCGGTCGTGTGCGGTCGTGTGCGGGTCTCGTTCCTTTCTCTTCCATTCCCAGCAGCGTTAGCAGTCGGAAACTTCCATGGGGCCTTGCTTCTTCCTCGGGGCCTGGGCTGTCCAGTCGGAAGCACCAATGCGAAGCGTCAACAGCGCTGCTTCCATGGGTTCGTATGTAATTCGTCATTCGCACCTCGCAGTGTTCCTGACGTTGCTGAACCGGGCGTACTAAGTTGCCCCTGTTGGGACAAGCGTGGTTCCTTTTCTGCGGTTGCTTTCCTGCAGGTGCTGCCCTGCGGTGCCTGGCTTGAAAGTTGAAACTGCCAGGATGATTGGACCCGAAGATTGAACTTGCCCTTAAGACACTGGGGCCCCCGGTTCCTCCCAAGCATTGGCCAGCAGGTGGAAGTGGGCTTGGCAGGGAAGTTGGTGCACGAGAAGCGGAGCTGCGTCAAGGAAAGAAACAGTCCCGGCCCTGGCGCCTTCCACCTTAGGTGCTTAGGTACCTTCGGTTACGATGGGAAGGTACGAATTCCAAAGTATCCGTAAACAAATTTGAAGAAAGGAAGCAGGTGCCAGGTACAAATAATTCTCTGCTGCCTCCTTCCTTTCTTCCTTCCAAGTCCCTTCGCAGGTCCAACGGCTTGCACAGGTATCCGTACGTCCAACGGCTTGCACAGGTATCCGTACTGGGCAAGCACGGGCACGGGCACCTTCGAGAGAAAACCGCACTCGCACGGTGGTGGAGTCTTGGGACGTTCACGCAAATCTCGGCAATTCATCAGCCTTCCGCATGCAGAACCCTGACCTGCCTGGCTACCCTCCCAGGACATCTCGACCGCCTCTCGTTCCATTTGTGGACGCACCGCGGGAATCCGCTACTGATCGAGCAGAAGGCCGTCGAATCTCCATTTAAGACGAACCCATCCCACCACGGTTAAGCTTCATCACAACCTCGCTGATGGATTTGTAGCTGTGGAGATATTGGCCTCGGACTCCTCATCTACTGGCCTACTTTGGCAATGATCTGAAGCTTTCCTCCGATTTCAAGGGACAGTCTCAGTTGACCCTGAGGCTCCTCTCAAGTTCTAGCGGCCTATTATTAAGGCATCCATGTGAACTACCAGACCGTTGGATGCGGGCGGGGCACCAGCACGCCGTACTGAATCAGCGATCGAACAACCGACCCAAACTTGCCAAATTCCTCGCGGTTTCTGGAATATTGGTACTGCATAGTCGAGCACGAACATCGGCGCGTCCATCTCATGACAATATATTACGGGGTTGCGCTTCCAGCCTTTCTTCAGCTATGCCATTCGTCGGATGCACTGTGTTGCATTTCACCCTGGGCTGAATTTGCCTGTAACGCGCCTAGGCCGATAGGAGCCAGAATGAGAGAACGACTCGGAAGATGGGATGCCAATGGCACCTCAGCACTCCCACTCCCGCTGCCACTCTGTTGCGCGCCGACGCGTCTCTCCCACCAGTCTCCCGACCTCACGGCTTCCCGTCTGTAGTGACGCCATGCATCTTTAACTTAACACAGGCATCGCCCGGTATATTCTTACTACAGGTCAGATATATCGTGCTCGTCTATCTAACAAAATTTTCTCTCCTGCTTTGCATTGACTCTAGTCGCCGAACCAATCTCGACGCCAACCATCACATCCCAAATCTTGGGTGAATCCAGCGATCCGTCGTAACCTCAAACCAGCGGCATCCTTGCCACGCTCAAACTACTGGACCATGCCTTCCCATGGACGGGACGGGCATCCCGAGCGCGGGGGAACTTGCGGAAGAATCTGGCACTGGCAAGCCGCGAACCTATTCTCCACACTACCTTATGCTCATAGTCTGCAATTTCAATGAGAGGAGGTTCGTGATTGTCGATGAAAGGCTTTTCCCAATCTCATTTACGATGGCATAAGTCAATAGCTTCGAATGTTAAATCTCCTGCCCAACGCACCGGTCGACAAGGCGTTGCGCCCGGATCTCGTCGCCTATCTCGATCGGTCTTGGGGTTTTAGGGCTCTGTCCCTTTCCAATCAAAGAGATGACATATTCCCCGAGAGCCCTACTCGGCCACCGCGCCGGCGGCAACCTCTGGTAATGACTAGGAAGTCACAAAGGTCTAGGCATTCGTCGTGTGGCCTGTTGTGGCGTGCTTGATGCTTTTGCTCCGCATATTTGGGATGCTGGAATGTCTCCAGATGATGTTCCCGAGGGCCTGGGCCCGGTCCCTTTCTATGTCTCAGGCCCCGTCCAGCAATGCGTCTGATAGCAGCCGCCTTGTCGCGAACAGCATGAATATCCACAAGTGGGTGGCATCATGTCTGACTTGACCATGTTATGCAAAGAAGCAAATAGACGACATGCCATGTTCCAACTCCCTCAATTGTGACACGGGTAAGCGCGCGTGCCTTTGTTTTTTTCTATCTTGTCGTCTCAAAATGTCCGGATATATGCCCAATAGTCTATGCTTTTTTCTGTATCTTTTCGCCAGCCCTCAACGCAAATTCCAGTGATCCTCCCGTATGGCTGACCACGTATAAACAGTCCACAATGCTTTTAGTCGACAACCCATGTGCCTCTTCATATCCCATCTTGCCGGTGGGCAATGCGGCACGCTGATTTAGCCCTCAGTGAACGCCTCGCTTCTAGCCTGCGCAGTTGAGGCATCTTCATTGCCGTTGTCCTTGGTCGTGGGACGGTTGGCGATGAGGCGCTGTGAAAAGTCAGGGATATGGTTTCTGGTTCGCCGTGTTCATTTAGTTCACTTACTACCAAGTTTCTCAAAAGGCACGCAATGGTGACCTTGCCAACTGACGGGACGTAGATGGCCGCCTTCTCCTTGACGGTGGGCGCGTCAAAGTTGCGGTGGGAGGAGAAGTTGATGCAGACGGCACCCTCGCGAATGAGGTCGGTCGAGATCTTGTACTTTTCGCTGGGGACGCCGCCGATGATGACGTCGCTGAGGGGGAGGACCTGCTCCAGGCCCCAGCCCTCCTTGTTCTCGACCTGGTGGCGGATCTGCTTGATGCCCTTGCCGCGAGTGAAGAGCTGGACGCCGGTGATGTCGACCGAGTAGACGGTGGCGCCGTCGTTGGCGAGCAGGGCGGCCAGGGGTCGGCCGTTGACTTCGGACCTGTTGATGACGGTGATTGTCTTGCCAAAGAGGCGGTTGCCGTAGGCCAGGATGGGGTTGTAGATCTGGAGGTGCTCGAGGATCTTGACGACGGCGAGGGGCGTGCAGGGGAGGATGGACTTTCTCAGGTTGTGGGGCGGGTCCAGGAAGCGGACGTTGTGGTACATGTTGAAGATATGCTGGTGGCAGAGGCCCTCGACGTCCTTTGCCAGGGAGACTGTCTCCTGGATGTACTTGTCCTGGAGCGGGTTGCCGGGGAAGATGGGGTAGTAGACGATGATGCTGTCGACCTTGTCGTCCTCGTTGGCCTCGGTGATCTTTTCCTCGAGCTGCTCCTTGTCGACACGGCGCAGGTCAAAGTCGAAGCCGCTGGAAAGGGGGGTGAACACCGTCTCGTCAGCTACCTTTTGCATCCAATTTTTGCTCATTTTTTATACACGTCTTGTCACACAGAGACAACTTGTCTTTGCAGCGACAAAGGGTTTGTTTTTCGCCTACTTTTCGACGCAGGTCTTCTTAGACCACTCAGCATACTGCAATGCAGCCGGATCGTCGTTTGCCAGGAACGCCGCCAAGGTCGGCTTGGAGGCGCCGTTGCCCTGCACCTTGGCGAGGGTCTCGTGAACCTCAGTCAGGAGACGCTTGGCGATGGTATCGGCCAGAATGACCTTGCAGGTCTTGGGCACAGCTTCGTTGGAGGCCATCTTTTATGAAAGGGAGGCAAACTCCAGTTTTGATACACGCGGCTTGACAGCATTGTTAGTCGGGTCTCTCAGTCTCGGCTGACAGAACTGTCACTCACATATGTGGTTGGAGTGAGTTGCCCGTCGGCTTCTATCCCCGAATTAGTACTTGGGAAAGCCCCACCACCTCCGACCCCGCGATGCCGCGTTGTAGAGCATATCGGGAGTGGAGGAGAGAAGACTAACTGGCAAAGACAGCCAATATATCGGCGCTTATAGGAGTGGCAGTTGATCAGGATTCGAAATCCGAATTTTGACGCGTTATTGGGGCAGTGAAAGTGAAGAAAGGTTAATCAAGTGAAGCTGAATGGCTCCGAGTCTTTTGGAGGGGCACGCTCCGACTTCGACGTCCAAATTTTTTTTTCCTCCGTTCGCTGGAACAGGACCCCGCGGCCCTTGCGCAGTCCCGTCTGTGTTACCCCTCCATACCCTCTTACCCAATTAAGACTAGCTCACTACCGCTCCCATCTGTTGCAATTCCGCTCCAGGCTGAAAGCATTGACAGAGAGCAGATCGCAGCGACTAAACAGCTCAAGAATAATCACGAGTGTAAAGCTCTTCCTCAAAGCAAGCCAGTTTATGACCAGAGACAACAAATACCTTGAAATGGCGAACCGGTAAAGATAAGTTGACAATTAACGCTAAGCCCAAAAAGGTCTATCCACCGGAGATTGGTTCCTCCATACCGCGATAATGACGATAAGTGCTACACCGCCTTCTCAATTGAGATATCCCCCACCAACAACCCAGCAAGCCTGAGTAATTATCTCACAACTCATCACCGGCTTTCGGTGGTATGAAGCCCAGTATCGGCAACTGACAAATACCCAGCGGACTATTCGCCAAACCACCATTTCCCCCCCAATCTAAAGCGACTACCACGTTCATGAAATTGGATATCTAGACAAGCAATTTGCATGAGAGGAGCACGTCTTGCCTCTCTTTCACTCTTTCGGGACGCATTTTGAGCAGGCGCGGGGTCAACTTTGGAAGCACATGAGAAGGAACGACGGAATATCTCACAACTTCTTACTACAACACCTTTCCGATTGCATCTAGACAGTACCAGCTTGGCATCCACCCATCTTCACACTACGCGAAGTGGACTTCGATACAGCAACATACATTGGGCAATCGAAACTACCATTAGACGCTTTTGATTTCATCGCAATTCACGACTATCATGGCCGATTTTCGGAAACTTGCACTCGAGTTCGTGCTCAGCGACGATACTGAGAGACAAACAGCAATCACACAGGAGGCAGCTTCGGGTCTGTATATGGCCATTCCTACCCTTTCACCAACCATGCAAACAGCTGACATGACCCCAGAGATCCAGTCAGCACCCAGACCTAGCAATCCAGTTGCAAGATGGGTAGAATCTATTCGACCCTGGATGCCCAGCGCAAATGAAGACCAGGATGATGGCGATGGTGATGTCATTGCACGGTCCAAAGGTACAGGAGTAAAGACCGTATTGGAATAAAGACGATTACTGACTATGACACCTTCTTTAGCTTTGAGTTTTCTAGCAGGGACTCTTGAGCATCTGGATCCCGCATTCCTCAAAGCCGATCAAAGTAAGTAAGGCCGAAGGCATGTGTACTCAAAGGCTCATTGCTAACGCCGCATTCTCAGCCAACCTCCTGGTGGCTTTTTTTGGAAGCATGTTCAAGGTCGACCACAAGGCTGGCATTATGCCCGCTGCGAAGGCTCTTGACCGAACTGCTGGCATGAAGACTTTCCAGCCACAAAAGGGAAACGACATTATCCAGAGTGTGTGCAGCCTTGGTGATGATTTCAAGTCCCAGGTCGCAGAAACCCGTGCAACAGTATATGAACTTCTGGACCATCTTATCACCAACCCGGATGTAGCAAACGACTTGCAGTACCAACACGGCACAACCTCGGGCTTCATCACGGATCTTTTGCAACTATGTCGCAATGAGCGAGACCCTAAGTGTCTGATGACTTGGTTCAAGATTCTGAAGGTCTTTCTTTCAGACTATTCCCCTGCACCGGAGGTCGTGGATGAGATTTTCAGTATCTTTTCAGCATACTTCCCCATATCGTTAAGGACATCACAGCATCCTTCGGGAATCACAGCGGATGATCTCAAATTGGCCTTGAGGGCTTGCTTTTCGGCACATCATCGTGTCGCTGACAAGGCTATTCCATACCTCCTTAGCAGGCTAGACCAGCCGGACAGTGTCAGTGTCAACGTCAAGGTTTGTGTTCTTCCTTGGACTATGTCATTTATACCTGTGCTGACACTGCTGTAGGTTGACATCCTCAAGACCATGACCGCATGTCTGAGCGGCTATGAACATGTTCAGCAAGGAGTCGCCCCCTTTACCAACAAGATTTGGGACAGTCTCAAGTATGAAGTCCGCAATGGGGAGATCGAGGACACCATCAATGCCACCTTGGAAGTCATTCGAACAGTCGCCAAGAGACTTACCGGTGACGAGCTCAGGGATTATGCCCTGACTGTTCAGAGAGACTGCTTGGAGGACCTGTCAAACCCGATCTACACGGCAGCCTCAGGAAAGCTTTTGATCTCCATCCACAGCGCAAAGCCAGCTGCCTTTGCACTCATGATCTCCCCGTCTGTGACCCATATCAAGGAGAATCTCCGCCACACAAAGTCACCTGACCACACGAAGAATCTCCTGATTCTGCTGAATTCTCTACTCGAGTTGCGGTTAGCCCTAATTGGAGGAGGCGTGGAGCTGAGTGTCGAGGACGCCGAGGCCTTCAAATCTACCGAGCCGCTACTTGCCCCCATCTACAAGCAGACGTACCTGCCTCTCTTCCAAAAAGCTCTACAAGATACTGCGCAACCCGAAGATATCACCATCGGTCAACAGGCAACCAAAGGTCTGGGGTTGATGGTATGTCAGAGAGCAGCTCAAATTGGACAGTCGAACCAGCCGATGCTTCCAGAAGAAACACTAAACGAAATTTGCGACAACCTAGCAACTCTTGCGCTTCAAGCCCCTGACGAACCGGCGAAGGACAAGAATCAACTCAAGATATCCGACGAGGCTGCTATTGCTTTACAAAAGGCTACGATGGCACACCCGCCGGCGCAACCCATGCTCATCGACACATGCTTCCGAGTCTGTGACGCGTACAGTGCTTCCCCTTCGGCCAACAACTTGGACAGCATGCACAATGTTCTCAGGCACAATCTCGCTAGACTGACCTACGTCTTTTGCTCCGAATCTCCTCGCTCTGAGAAGCTCAAACACTACACATACTTCATGCAAGCGCTTCTGGTTAACCTCTACAAGATGCAGGACGCCAAAGCTGACCCGAAGATTTGGTCGGTCATTGCTACTTACATATTCTCGGCCATGATTCAGTTCAAGGAAGGAGCCAAAGAACTCATCAACTTGCCCGTCAAAAACAACTTCAGCGACACGCGATTCGACGACAACTGGGTTAGCTACGTGGCAAACCGTTTCCCTAATCTGCCACGCCTCCCTGACGACCAGATCGTCTCGACGTCAGGGACGGACGAGAGCAAGGAAGTTGACAATCTTCAAGGAGATTTCGCCTTGATCAATCTGTACGTCACTCGACAGCTCTACAGACGGGCCACCAAGATCATCAGTTATGCCGACAATTCCGAGCTTTCACTTGCCTTGAGCGACGACTTTGGCAAGAAGGATCCGGAAGACAAGAATGAAGAGGATGCCTACTTGCACCGCCTCTCGAATATTGCGATGTTCACTATCCAGCACATGAGCGAATACCAGCAGACCAACCTGCTTCTGAACGAAGAAGTCGTAACACTCTTCCGTGGAACCGACCAGTATCGCCATCCTAATCCCACCGAGACCCACAGCTGGAACAATAGTGAGTTGCGAGCGGCCATGCTGCGGACCATGGGTCTTCCGCAGACTCCTTACAACATGAGAGATCCTCCCCAGTTCCCCATCAGTGGTTTCAGCCACGGCCGTACTGTCATCCTCTCCTTGGGCATTATTCAAGCTTTCCATCCAACCACAGTCGAGCGTTTGGTAAGATAACCGTTGCATCAAGACCAAGGAAGCTTTGCTAACACTCTGTTCTAGGTTGAAAGAGGAACCGCACACCAGATCTTGATTGCTGGCCTTCTCACCAGAGACCACTCAGACTCGCCAAAGTGCCGGCAAGTCGTTACGGCTATTCTGTGCGTCATCGCCAACAAATACAAGGTTGAGAATTTGAACGATATCGTCCAGATTATGGAATATCAAATGAACTTCGTTGTCAGCGAAGAGAGACTGTCTGACCAGCTGGAGCAAATCACTGGCTACCTCGACCATGAGGAGAATGTGGTGGCTGGAAACAGCCCCAACGACCTCAGAGCAGCTCTGGCAAGGCCTGTATACGCGATTGTAGTCGGCATTCTCCGACGCTACACTGGTAACGCTCTCAAGAATGTTCTCACGGCTATAACTCAAGGTCCTGGTAATAAGAAGATTGGCCACACGCTTGCTCGCAGCATGGATTTCATCTTCAGTGACCTGGACTTCGCAAAGCCCGAGTTCTACGGCCAGCTTAAAAAGCTCTGGGTGCAGAGGGCCTACTACGAGTTGGTCAAGCCCATGCTGCCCAAGGCTTGGCCTGCCGGCTCGAACAGCAAGGATGACATGCTTGTTGCGGCCAATTATAGCATTGCAGTCTTGAGAGCAGTCAGGCACATCAAGTACGCGCACTACGAGGACGACACGGAGGATCTTATCCGAATCATTCTCTGCGCGATCCGCAATCTGCCGGCTAGCGCAGATGTAGCAGCCGGTCTCCAGATCTTGGTGGCCGTCACGGAGAACTCGCCCAGACGCATGCAACCATTCCTCAAGAGCATCATTGATGCCTCCCTGTCGATCTTTAGAAGAGACACGACGCAAGCCGGCGAAGACAACACCTGGATGCCGGAGAATTACGTGCCCTTTGACCGTTCCGGATTCCAGGAAGCGCAATGCCGGGCCTTGGTCGTTCGTCTCATCGGGCAACTGCCGCCCAACTTTGAGCATCGCCATCTCCTCGACTCGGCGTCCCAGGCCAAGCGCTTGTTGGCTCAGGCCTCTGGAGACGAGTCGCGAATGGTCAGAGAGGCTGCCCTCAAGTCTCGTAAGGCTTGGGACGAGGTCAACTGACGTATGTTGACTTTCAGAGCTTGAAGTAGTTTCGAAAGAATGAGTTGAACACGAGGTGATGGCTTTGCGCTTTTGTCATGGATCAGTCGAGTTTGAATTGGCTTTGGTCGAGGCACGAAAGTGATGGTTTGTTAGTATAGGAGGGCAGCGACTCATGTGTTGGAACAGAGAGTGGGAGACGAGGTATTCGGCGGACTTGCATGATGGTGAGGGTTGGTGGCATGGCGAGGCGTTTGGAGGTCCAATGGATCATCAGTATTAGACGACCAGCATCCAGTTTAATGAGATAAAAATCACACAAGGCATTGCAATGATTTCACCAGAGACACTTTGGTTGCTGCGCATGAATGCTGTCCAGAGCATAAGCCGGCCGAGGAATGGAGCGAATAATGATAATTATCACCAAGGCATAGATGGTGCGATTGTAGCACGTTGAAGCAATATACTAAGCAAAAACACAGACACCATGCTTTTGACGGTTCCAATTATCCGTAATTTACACAAAAAAGTTTATTGGCAAGCCCCATGCGGTAACAAGTCCAAACCACCTCCAGTCCGGCCCTGTCTATGCCTTGCGTCTCTTGCTGCCACCCTTGGCCGCCTCCGCGCCGCTCCCCGTCGCAGTGCTCTCCGCGTACAGCGCGTCGAGGACATCAGTCGAGTATCCCTGGGAGGCGGATGTGATACGCTTGGGGTCAAGCTTGCCGACGACGGGGATGTTGGTAGCGAGGATCTCCTGGAAGGGAACCGCGACGAAGCGGCCTTGTGAGTCGAACCACTGGTTGAAGGGTTGTGAGAGGTTGATGACTTTATTTTCGCCGTTCTTCGAGGTCAGGGTGATCTTCATGTTGTAGGTCGGTACGTTCTTCTTTGTGGATGTCGCGATGTTGACCTGTTTCGCGGGCGTGTAAGTCAAGGTTTGTCCATGTCCTGGGAGCACATGCAGCTAGCTGCTGAGAGGGCACGAAAGAAAGCAAAGTGGCCTTACCTTCTCGCCTGAGGGTGATGTGCCCTCATACACGGTGCCTGCCTCCTTCAACCAGATCCATAGCGTAAGAGCGCCGTTGAGGATCGAGTAGAGGACCACGGCGGCGGCCGTGTAGTACTTTGTGCTGTCGAAGCCGAGCTTATAATCCCAGAGGAAACATGCGCCCGCAATCAAAAATGCTGAGTAGCCGAGCGCGAGGCGGACATCGGTGAGCGCATGGGACTGGGTGAATTTGAGAGAGTTGAGGTAGTTGGGGAGAGCATCGTCCGAGGTATTCTTCAGGTCTGGGGGGAGGAGCTTGTGTTAGTGTGATGCGATAGCTAGGCCTAGCGCAGGGCCATAGAAGGGTGAAGGGAAGTGCATACCGGCCAGATTATGGACCGTAATTTTTTCGGAAGACATTTTGTCTACTTCAGTTTTCGGGATTCTTCTTTCGAGTAGACTTGACAGCTGTGCGTGAGGCGGGCAGGCGTGGAGTTGTGATAGTTTGGCTTGTAACCTCCAGCCTGGCTTTCGGAGCTAGGAGTCTAGGACAGCTTGGACCCTTGTGCGAAGTCCCGTCCGTGGGGAGAGGTGAAAGTGGAAGGTGGTCTTTCGGAAGCTCGGCGAAACAAGCACCCGAGGAAGCTCCCACTCGATACAGACATCCAACTCCACCAGATTACATTGATGCAGGCGGAGCTCTCAACCACCTGGCTGCATCGCAACGACGAGCGCCGTTACCGTCTCTGATACACCATTGCCCGGCTCTAACCGTCATATACAAGCCCAGAATGGCCCAAGTCCCGGTGCAGACGATCCATCGGGATCCCCAGCTCCTGTACGCAAAGTCCCGCCTTGCCCGTCCTCAGTTGCAACCGCGTATGCTGACCTCACAACCCCGACAGTTACTGGATCCTATTCCCGATCACGGTGGTCATGGTCTTGACCGGCATCCTGCGTCACTATGCCACGGTTCTGCTCGCCACCGCACCCAAGAAGCTCGACAAGCCCGCGCTCAAGGAGCAGCGCAGCCTGATGCATGGCGTCACGGTCCGCACCAACCACCACGTCCTCTCCAAGAAGTCCTTTGAGGCCCGCCGCGATGCGCTCGTCGCGGCGTACGAGTCCGGCGCGTACTTGAAGAACCCGGATCAGAAGGGCCAGCCGCCCGCGAATCCGCTTACCGACCCTGGCGCGATGGACGGGATGATGGGGATGATGAAGAATAACATGGCCATGATTATTCCCAACACGTTGATCATGAGCTGGATCAACGCCTTCTTCAGCGGATACGTCATTAGTATGTTTTGCATGATCAATATCAGGACTTTGTGCGGCTGCTGACTGTCTTAGTGAAACTGCCCTTCCCTATCACCATCAAGTTCAAGAGCATGCTTCAGGCGGGTGTGGCGACCAAGGACATGGATCCCCGCTGGATGTCCAGTATCTCCTGGTACTTCCTCTGCATCTTTGGTCTGCAGTCTGTCTTCGTTTTCATCTTGGGAAGCGACAACGGTAAGTCTGAAACTATCTTAGCCTTGCCCTTCCAGCATACTGACATCATTAAGCTGCCAGCCAGATGGCCCAGCAAATGGGGCAGATGGGAGGTGCCGCTGGTGCCCCTCAGATGTTTGGACCCGGTGTCGACCCCGACAAGCAGTTCAAGGGCGAGGCGGAGAACATTGCCGTCGTCGACCACTACTCTGTTTTGGATGATGTGGAATCCAGACTGCTTGCGGGTATCAAGTCATAGAATTGTAGAACAATACACAAAATCCGCGCCCATCCGTACGCCTCGGGGCCCTTTCCATGTCTGAATCACGCTTGTGAGATTTCAGGAGCCATCTGAAGGCTATTCGCCGCCCTGTCCGTCCCACCAGAGGCATACGCCGAGACCCTCCATGGCCATGGTGCCCTTCACCTTGTACGGCGGCTTGGGCGGAGCAGCCTCTTCGCCCTGGCTTGGTCCTGCGGGTGTCTGGTCGTGCCACTCTTCATCGATGACCTGGAATCTGACCATTTCGTGATTATCATAGAAGAGTCTGTCGTCCTCAATGTTCCAGATCCATAGCTGCTCTGAGTGGTTGCTAGAGTCGTGTTAGTGAGGCATCAAGGTGACAAGGCAGGTGTGGCGGCACGTACAACTCGGCACCTTCGGGAAGCTCATCAAAGGGGATGAAGATATCGTCAAAGAAGTCGGTTCTCAGGTTGATGCCGGCCGGCGTCGAACTTCTAATTCTTCCAATCATGACTTCGCCCTTGAAGGGTCTGAAGACGATGAGTCTGAACTCCACTGCCGCGTTTGTTAAAGATGATTTAAAAAAAAGTTTGATGGGCTTGAGCTCGTGGAATTACCATTGACGTTGACGAGGCCTGTGCCATGGCCGATGAGGCCCTCAGAGGTCCACAAAAGATCGTAGAGGCAGATGCAAAGACCAATTTTCTGTATGACCTTGTTGGCGTACTTCGCATTGATGTTGTCCTCAATGGCGGCTTTGCTCTTCTTGCGGAAGTCTTCTGGTGCGATTTCGACCAGATCCGCAATCTTGGTCTTGATTGGGTCCTTTGTGTTAGTGACACACTCAGGTGAAATTTGTGAGTTTTTGAGTCTTACTAGGATGAACATGTTGAGCGCTTTGTCTTCGAGACGGCGGATTGTAGACCAGAAAGATCCCGGGTAAAATATATTATTGATCCGGTATCATCGTCCGTCCCCTCAACGCCTCTGGAAGGTCGTGTTTGGGTCTTTCGAGTCGTGGTTCAGTGTATTGTACCGGCGCTCAGTGAGATCGCAAAATCGGCAAAATCGCGGGGCGCTTTGGTCTTGGGAAGCAGATTGACTCTTACCGCCCTCTACGTTGAGTTTAGCCTTAGCGGTTGCAGGGTGCATGTGTATCCCTATGGCCCACCACGTTTTAGTGGCTCGAGGTCTGTCCAGGCGGCGCGCCTCTGTCGCAACCCGCTGGAATTGTTATTGCGGGACCCGAAATGACTGTAGGGCGACTCCGAAAGCTCAAGTCCTAGGGGCTCCACGCACTCGCCTCACCTTCGCGTCAGGTCAGGGAAACTGCGTCCAGCCGTCTCTTCCATCCTAGAGCCTTTCGCTTCCCTTCCTTCATCACCTCAATCTTTACAGGTCGGCCGCCTTTCTTCTTTTCTCAAACTGGTGCTCTCTGCATAGAACACGCTACTTTCGAAAAGGCAATACTGCTTTCTGCTACGTTGATCGAATTTTGAACCATCCCTGCTACTCTTGCAAATAAAGATTGGTGCACAAATCGTCAAGGTCGTTGCAATCGAACACTGCGTTTCCTGCACTTTTTCACGGTTCCTTTCTTCAAAACCCCCGAACGCTCTTTGGCAACTCGACTGCGAAGATAGTAAGAACGCGTCGTCGTCCTCGAGCCAACATGTCGGGCTACAACTACGGTCCCCCACCACCTCCGCCTCCGGCTGCCCAGGCTAGCCATCCTGGATATGGGCATCACGGCGGCGCTTACCAACAGCATTCACGAGGCGGAGGTGCTCATGCTGCCCGTGGCGGGCGTGCTGGTTATCCATCAAATGGTCGCCCAGAGTACCCCCCGGCCCATCAGCCTCAGTACGAATATCCCCGCCAGCAGCCATACCCTCAACATAGCCCAGGATATCCCGCCCAGCAGCAACAACCTGCTGGCAGCAACTACCCTCCTCAGCAGCAGTGGCATCAAGACCACGGACATGGCGCCGCCCAGCATGGCGCTCACGCTCCTACGCCTTTGTCGACTTCCAACTACCATCCGAACTACGCTCCCCAGGTCTACGCTCATCCTCAACACCCACAACATCCTCAACACCCACAACATCCTCAGCCGCCATCTCACCAGCCAGCCTACGGGCCACAGCAGCCGCAACAACCACAGCAGCAACCCTACGCCCAACCGTATCCCGCTCCTGCACCGTATACCGCTGGCCAGCCGTGGGCTGGACACGAACCCCACGCTCAAGGTCCCTACGGCGCTGGTCGCGGCCGAGGCGGTTACGGAAACGATCGAGGCGGCTCCCGAGGTCCTAACATGGCCACGCCTGCTCCAGTAGCCTACGGTGGTGAAGGAGTTCACCATCAAGCGAATGGTGGATATGGCCAGCCGTATGCCGATCCACGCGCGCAATCCGTCCAATACCAAGCTCCACCTCAATATCCATATCATGCCCCTCCTCCGGCACCTCACGCAGCGATTCCTCCACAGGAGCCGTACTACAAACATGATGGACAGGCCGGTCGAGGTCGTGGTGGTCATCGTGGTGGCAACCCACGTGGCCGTGGCTCGTTTCACGGCAACGACAGGGGTCGTCATCGTCAACAGGGTAACAACAATCACAATCACAATCATAACAACCGACAAGACGGTGGATTCCACCACAAGCATGATAAGCACGACAATGCTGCCTCGGGTAAGAAGAAGAAGCGTAAGACTAACACCCTTGGTCTTACACCTGGCCAAGACTCGGAGTCGGAAGACGATGAGATGGAAGAGGAGACGCTTCGCAAGTTGATAGGAGCAGATGCACTACAGTAAGTCGGATGGCCATGTCAGATTTTGCTCTATCTAACCGTCTCGTAGGGTGACTGATGTCGCTTCATACATTGCCGAGCGGAAGAAGCGCTTCCCCACGGCTGCGCGTGTCAAGGCCAAGAAGTCTGCCGAGACCACGCAAGGAAGTGGCAATAAGATCCATTCCAGTCTGGAGAAGGAGGAGAATCTCGCCAGCAAGCTCAGGAGACAACTGGAAAAGGTTGAATCGTCTATCAAGCGCAAGCGTGAACAGCAAGACGAGGGCGATGAGATGAGAGACAGCCCCTCCATTGACATCAAGTCTGAAGACGATGAGCCAGAAGTCGCGTCAAGTCGTGTTCAGCCGGCCCCCCCTCCACCCCCTCCTGCAAAAAAAGCAGACATTTCAAAGCATTGCAAGTACTACTCTACGGGAGGTACTTGCGGCAAGAAGGGCAAGTGCCGCTTCGTACATGATCCTGCTGTTAGGGAGGCAGCCATGAAGGAGAGAGAGATGAACAATGGCCACCTCACCATCCAGCAGCGCTTGATCTTGAACGACAAGGACCAAGAGGACCTTACTGTTCTTCAATCAATTCAATATCTGCGGGAGAAAGGCCTGATGAAGCCTGAAGATCAGCCTGATGGCACCAACGGGCACACTGGGTCACAGACCTCCCATTCTCAGTCCCGCCAGCACCCCAGCAGTCTCCCTGCGGCACCTGCTTCTCTCCCAGCGCCGCCTATGAAGCATCACGGGCTTCCTCCCCACAAACCGCCTCCTTCTGCAGGCGGATCTACGGTTCGATACAAAGGCTGGAACTTGAGTGGATATGGGAACTCAGGTCTCAAGTCGGAAGATCTCCCTTAGATGGCTACCATCAACGGCCAAAGCCGGAGTCTTACCCAAATACTCCAACTCTGCACTGCTTCCGCTTGAAGTGTGCTTCGGTTCTTTTTTGAGCGGTCTGCCTGAGTATGGCGACCTCGAATCATGCAACAGGTCTCTCGCTATGGCAGAGAAGTCGTCCTGACGCAGCGATTCGAACTAGCAGCGATGTTCATGTTTCATATCTGATCGAATTTTAAGCCACATCAAAGAGATTGGGCGTGGAAAGAGCATGGTCAGGAGGATCACATCACCAATTTTATGCCAGCCCCCGTTTCCTTGATTTTTACCGCACTCAGACGACTCCAGCTTTGACATCTCGGTTTTTTTGTTTGCGTCGGTTACCTTCCAGGGCTTCATCTGCAAAGTTGCGATCCCAGATCGCGTGTAAGATCGTTTTATCAATTCAAAGGGGACGAGGCTGGAGACACGACGGCATGGCGCACCTTCTATTTACCAGTCTGATGAGTTCAAAACCGTCGGAGTTTCCGGCTGGAGGAAAGGGGCTGAGTAGCTCCATGAAATGGCTTTGAGTTATTCGCTTCGGAACTTTCCAGAGGAGTTTAGGACTGACTGTAGTCCGGTTTGGCTGTACCTGGTACCTCAAGGAGGGCTTTGCATCGGGCTTATAGAACGGAAAACTGCAATGGGTTCACATTTCGGCGTCTTGGTGCAAATTCAATTTTAGTCAATAAAGAATAAATCTTACGTCTTGGAAACCTCGGTTCGTGGTGATTCAACGAAAGTTTTACGTGATTATGCTTTAAAGGTCTTGCCTATGGACCTGCCAAGTCTCGCTTCTCGTGGGTTCCAGAAAGGACTTGGTTGCCATGTTGAGATTAAAACTTTCAGGTTTGGCCAGTCAACAAATACAGACGTAATAACATTAGGCTAGTACTTGATGGTGGCCGAGGTATTATTGAGCCGTGGCACGTATCTACCTGTTCCCTGTGTGATGATTTACGAAAAGAGGCCAAAAGAGACTGGCCGTGGAGTGTAGTAATATCCCATAATAATAATGACAAATCAAACTTGAAGTTCAGAATGAACGCCTTCGCTAATGTGATGCTGAGCCGCGCCTGTACCGGTGCAAATACCTCAGTAGTGCCAGATCCAAAATCCCTATTGATAAAAGATGATGGGAGAGATTGGGTGATGGGGATGATTGGGGAAAAGAAAACCTAGCGTCGTCGCTGCTCTTCGTAGAATCTGCGCTTGCGCTCCTCCTTTTCGGCCTTGAGACGCTTCTCGAGCCGCTCCTGTTCGATATCCTCGCGGCGGGCCGCGCGCTCAGCCGCCGCTTCCTCGTCCCACACGTCATCCATGCCGGCCTCCATGTCTGAAGACCCATCAGAGTCGTAGTGGTACCGGGGGCCGCGATCGTCTTCCTCGTCTTCGTCGTACTCGATAAAGTCGTCGAATTCCTCCTCCCCTTCCTCGTCGTAACGTGAGCGTTTCGCGGAGCCGCCGTACCGCGGGGCGGGTCGGGAGTTGAGGAGAGCGCCTCCTGGTGCCGGCTTCTTCTTTGCCGAGGTAGCTCCGGGTTTCGGGCGGGCGGTGCCCGTATATCCTGTGGTAGCGACGGCGGCTTTCTTGAGCTTCTTCTGCTGCTCTTCCTCGGCGGCAGCCGCGCGTGCCTTTACGCCGGCCCTGGGGTCTCTCGCTCTGTCGGCGGTTCCGTTACGGCTGGCGCTTGATCCGATTGCACTGACCCCATTACGTGAAGGCGGAGCCGAAGACGGCCTTGAGGTACCCTGGAATTTCGACACTGGCCTCGCTGCGCCCTTAGGGTCCTTCTTAAAATCCTTCTTCATCTCCTCCCGCTCTTTCTTCGTAAACACCTTTTCCACCGGCTTGTGCTGAATCTTGCCGACTTGGCCCAGCTTGGTCTGAGCCTGTTGAGCCCGTGCCATGATCTCGGCGAAAGATCCCTTCTTTGGCGGTGCACCTTTCGGTGCCGCGGCAGGAGCTGACGGAGATGGTCGACTAGGCAGTGTCGATGTCACCCTAGACGTGCCCGAGCCATTCACCGGCCTGGCGCCGGAAGAGCTGGATTTGGCGGACGTCGTGCCATTTCCGACAGGCCTAGGCGCAGACGTGGATCGATCGGATGGTCGTCCGGCGCTGCCTCGATAGCCAGTGGTTGTTGTCGAAGACTTCTCCGCAGGCCGTGCGGGTCTCTGAGCATCTGCAGATCTGGGGGGTGCAGACGAGCTGGCACCGTTTGTGCTTGTTCGCGGAAGCTTGTTCGAGACGGTGCTGCGAAGGTCGTCGTCGGCTTTCCGTTTCGGGGGCGGGAGGGCTGGCCTCGATGGAGCTGGCGATGTGCTCTGTGACTTATCGCCACTTATTTGGGCGAGGAGATCTCCAATCTGTGAACCACCCGTCGTCAGCCCTGCCCCAGAAGTCGCTAAAACGTGTCGTCGCATCTCCAGAGCACTTACAGGCATGGTGACGGACTGCTAAAGCCAAATATCGTCAAGCAAGTGTCTATGTTGCTTGCAGCGGCCGTCAGGATGCATCAGGCGGACGCTTGAGTCATCAGTGTGGAAAGTACGAGAACTCAAGTTTCTGCGCTTCAGCGGCCCCCTCTCAAAAGACTGAACACGCGGGCGTGTCCGTCGGGTCTGGGAGACGAGAAACGGTAGAGAAAAAATGAGGAAAAATCGCGAAAAATAAGAAGGCGGTCGCGAAGCGCACAGCACAAACACCCGACGGTCGTTAAAATCGAAAGTTGGGTGTAGGGGACAAAAGGAAGTGGCGTTGGAGTCGGCAAGTTTATATATGTTGGCCTGGGGGGTGGAATCACTGGTACCGTCCTTCCAGTACCGTCCACCTATCTTAGGTTCCTTGGACTGTGGTCCAATCCGTTAGCCTATCCGGAAGCTGGAGTGGCTCCGATTCCGGTGGAGTGAGATCCACTGGGCCCTTGGCGCTTTGACGCTGGGCTCTCGGTCGATTTCTGTTGGTAGAATTCAGAAGGCTGTCAGTGGCCCACGGGCCGAGCAGATGTAGGGGGGTCTTGAGTGTGGCTGGAGAAGCCAAAGACAGGACAAGTGTGGCTTGTGAGGTTTTTAGTCGGCTATCCCAGCCACCGACCGCCCTCCCCGCCCTAAGGTAGGGTCCCGCACCCTCTGGCTCACAAAACGAAAAAAAAGTTCCATTTCCGACAACCATCCGAATCTCAACAACCACGCGAAAATCTCCCAAGACTCGAAGATTCAGTCTCCGCCCAACTTCGCGGTTAAATTGATTGACCTCTCGTGTTCTTTACGACAAACAGTGAGTTTTCCCCCTTCTTCTCTACGCTTGATCTCCATCTCGTCGCCAATCGTTCTTCATATTCTCGACGCCGGCGCAAAAAATAACGATCCCTCTTTTCTAACAATCGTTCGTCGCAGAAAATCATTCAAGATGAAGCACCTCGCCGCTTTCCTCCTCCTCGGCCTCGGTGGCAACACCTCCCCCTCTGCCAAGGATGTCAAGGCCGTCCTTGAGTCCGTCGGTATTGAGGCTGATGACGAGCGCCTGAACAAGCTCATCTCCGAGCTTGAGGGCAAGGACATCAACGAGGTTCGTTACGACTTTGATCGCGATAGGCGCAAAGGATGTAGATGCTAACAAGGTACACAGCTCATCGCTGAGGGCTCCAGCAAGCTTGCCTCTGTTCCCTCTGGTGGCGCTGGTGGTGCCGCCGCTGCTTCCGGCGGTGCTGCTGCCGGTGGTGCCGCTGAGGACGCCCCCAAGGAGGAGAAGGAGGAGGAGAAGGAGGAGTCCGACGAGGACATGGGATTCGGTCTCTTCGACTAAATACCCCTCTCACGCCCTCGCCTCATCGAAGAATATACGCAGCAATCGGCCGACGTTTTCACAAGTCATTGACATGGGGAAATCTCTCTTGGGTTGGGCTTCGGCACACGTTTGTGTAGGAACACCTGCTAGGTTCGGTCAAATAAAAAGCTCGCTGGTTCTTTGAACAATGTTGCCCGAAATGATTTATCGTGTGCTTCCCCCTGATTGACTAGTGAGTGAAACAAATGCATGTCAACTCGAGCTTTGAATGTTAGCGCTCTCGTCATAATGCTACGAAGCTCAAAGTCCGCTTCATGTGGGGCAACATGTTCGCGACAAGATGCACGTAAATCGGGCGCAACCATTTTTGAAAACCCAAGACCGAAAGCTGTGACTGGTCTCGCTCGGTATATCTTAAGCGAAAAGATACCTTGCCGCCTTGCATGGGGATTACATCAACTTAAAGATGGAAGGTAGGCTGCAGGCATTAGAGACTTGTTGTGGCCTCAGGCAAGACTCAGCGTCTAGTCCCAAGCTCAAATTCCATGTGCCCAACGATGAATGTGTCGCCTTACGCTTTGCTGTTCAGCCCATCGTTGCTCCGACAACAACATCCCCCGGTCTTGATTTCTCATTGGCCGACCCCTGCTAGCCCCAAATACTGGGAACGTCCTCAATTGACAAGGAATCGACACATCCCTCCGACATACAAGATGCTAGTGACGCGCCGCATAAACTAATTTCTCCTCCATTTGCAATCTTTCGGATCATGGGCACATTTGACACGTAAAACAGTGTTCAATCGCCAAAATCAATCCCTTTCTTTCTGGCGGAAGGTGTTTGGCCGTCGAGACGTGGAGATTCGCGCCACTAATTCCCAGCCCCCCGTTGCGCAAAATTGGAACAACAAACTATCCCACCAGCTCGAAATGTCGACAGCCTCTCCCACGCCGCTGGGCACCGCCGGAACCGGCCTGTCACGAAAAACGTCCGTACGACAAGGCCTCAGGAGGCTGCCCTCTCGTCCACATCTCAATCGAAGCGAATCCAACCCTGTTCATGCGACCGCCGCTGCACCCGCGCTCTCAAAAAAGGCAGACTCGCAGCAGTACGCCATGCACGATAGCTCCGATGACGAGATACCCGTGCCTATGAAGCTCAGTGCCCTCACCAAGGCACTTCTCAACGATGGAAGCGGCCCTGAACCGCAACGAGCAGCTTCACCGCCTAGAACACGTCGCCGCGTCAGTAACCTTGCCGCGTCTACGAGCTCTGCAACGGAGGAGAGAAGGTCCCTCCGATCGGGAAGTGCCCAAGCGTACGACACAAGGTCAACAAAACCCACGTCGCCGCTACAGAGCAGAGAGAATAGCCCTGTGCGGAAAAGAGTTGTGAGACTCAGCAATACGCCCAAAAGCCTTGGCCAGATGCGTCCCGCCAAGAGGAGGTCTACCTCGCTGTCCCGATCAACCAACCAACGTCCCCAATCTAGAAGTCGGCCAGAGAGCCGAAACCAATCCTCGGATGAGAAGAATGACCCGCCCCAAGATGTCAACACACCAGCCCAAGGTATTCGCGTCGTCCGGATTGCTGCTGGCTCGTCTGGCAATAGAAGTCGCCTCACCAACTCATCCAGTCATTCTAGGCGTTCAGGTTCCCACATGGAACAGGACCACCCGGAGGAGCCATTCACAGTAGCACGCCACGCCGCCGGTGTTAACCCTGGCAGTGTGTCCCGACAAGCCTCCAATGCTGGAAGAACCACCAAGGCTGAGGACAATCTCGCACTGCAGGGCTCAATGCGCGTCAAGCGAGTAGGCAAGATTCCTGGAAGCTTCTTGAGCGGCCCCGCTCGACGTGGGCGCAGAAGGCAGAGTGAGGAGGAGGCGGAGGCTAATGGCGATGGCGATGGCGAGGGTCTGATCTCGAGCCAATATCACGATGGACACGGCGCAGACATGGAGAACGACGTGGCATCATCCTTCTATGGCAACGGCAGACAAATGTCATCAGGCAGTCCAGTCGCATTGAGCGATCCTTCCAGAGCAACGCATCGCAGGCCTACGTCGTATGCTGAACCACCGGCCCCTTCTTCTGCGCGCCATTCTCCCCAAGAAAGAGACGAGCCAGAAGAGATTCATTACAGGTTGCCTGCGCCGCGCCCTCAAGTTCCCTCCTCCCACGATCAGGAGAATGAACCAGTGTCTATAGTACGAAGTACGAGGCCTACCGCCATCAAGCCTGCCGAAATGGTCATGGAAAAAGTAGTCAGGCGTTCGATCAACCCCGAGGCTGCTCAACAAAGACCCGCGGCATCTCCTGAGCGCAAGCCTCTGGCTTCCCTGGCCAACAACACTCCGCGCCGAGCCGCTCCTCCGCCTCCGCCTAAGATGTCTGTTCTTGATGCTGCCACCACATCCGCAGGCGCAGCGACAACTACTCAAGGCAAGCAAAGGCGAAATATCCTCCGTGTCAACGGAAAGTCCTACACAAGGCTCGACTGTCTGGGCCGGGGCGGTAGCGCTAAGGTCTACCGTGTTACTGCCGAAAACGGAGCAATGTTTGCACTGAAAAGAGTATCGCTGGAGAATGCGGACGAGTTGACCGTCCGGGGCTACAAGGGCGAAATCGACCTACTTGGCAAGCTGAGAGGCAATGAACGAGTCATCAACCTTTTCGACTACGAGATGAACAGTGAAAAGAAAATGCTCACTTTAGTAAGTCATCCTCCGTTGGATCGTGGTGGCATGGCTAACTCGTACTCAGCTTATGGAAATGGGCGAATTGGATCTCCACACCCTTCTCAGGAGTCGCCAAAATCCCGAATCGCCTAAATTCGATTCGGTCTTGGTCCGCTTCTACTGGAAAGAAATGCTGGAGTGCCTGCAATCGGTACACCAGTCCGAAATCGTGCACTCCGATCTCAAACCAGCCAATTTCGTCCTTGTCAAGGGTCGCTTGAAACTCATCGATTTCGGTATTGCCAATGCAATTCGAACAGATGAGACTGTCAACGTTCACCGCGAAACGCAAGTGGGCACACCGAATTACATGTCGCCCGAGTCGCTCCTAGATTCCAATGCGCCTCGAGGCGGCCGAGTTCCTGGACGACCCAAGCTGATGAAAGTTGGAAAGCCGAGCGATGTCTGGTCTCTCGGGTGTATTCTGTACCAACTGGTCTACGGAATGCCTCCCTTTGGCCACATCAGCAATCAAATGGCAAAGTGCCAAGCCATCATCAACTGGGACCACGACATTGAATTCCCGTCCAGGGCCATGGGTGGAGTTCCAGTACCTCCTTCTCTGCTGCGAACCTTGAGGCGGTGTCTCAACCGTGACGTCGACATGCGACCTTCATGTGAAGAACTCCTTCACGAGACCGATCCTTTCCTATACCCCAATGAGATGAGCGAAAAGGCGCTTCCCATTGACGAAGAGCTGCTTGGTAGAATCATCCAGAGCGTTGTCTCAAGGTGTCGAGAACGCATGCCGACAGATGCGGAGGCCATGTCTGTGTGGCCGTCGGCTTACTGGACCAGCGTCAAAAAAGCAACGAATCCAAGCAGATGATGAAAGCGTATGAGCATTGTTGTTGGATCAGGCGTCATGGAGACATTACTTGGGTTTAATGATCATCGGAATATCCATAGCTCGGAGTTTCTTGGGCTGTTTGTTTTACTTCTTGTTCAACTGCTTCGTGCAGTTTCTTCCCCACCACTGTTTTCAATATTGATTCCCTAGGCTTCGGCCTTCCCCCATGATTGGGCACGTTTTTTCTGGAGACGCAGACCTAGACAATGCGTCTTATCAATTGTACTACAGCCTCTTGGCTTCAACATTTTCGGCGACCATCAAAGTCCCCAATCCCATATGACGTGAATGTATTTATTTGTCTATTGGTACAGCCCCGACGGGGAACAATACAAGGACATGAAATCATACGATCCATGGCCTACTATTCCTGATTCATACTCGAACAAGCTTGCACACCCCCCAGCCCTGCCTCTTAAGCCTCAATCTCCTCAGGCGCATTGATCTTAAGCTCGCTAATCGTCAGCATTGTGTAGCGGTGCTTGCTCTTGACCGTCTTCACTTTCCGCTGCCTCCTTTTCGTCTTCTCCTTCATTCTCATCGGCTCGCTCTCCGTGCCCGTCACCACGGCACGGCACTCGTATACCCGCTCGTCGATGAAGGGTGAGCCCTTGAGGGTGTAATCTCTGCTACCGATGACCGAGGCACGGTTGAGGCGGAGGACGTCGCCAGGCACGACGCCAGGCATCTTGAAGGGCAGGCGGACGCTATCGCCGGGCTGGACGAGGTACGGGCGTCCATGGATGTGGAAGGTGATGTAGTGGTTGGGCTGGGCCGCTAGGAAGGGCAGCGCCGCCTGCACGGATTCGGAGATCGGGGTCGTTGCGGACGGCGTCGACGTCTGGGCGGCGCCGGCGGCGGCCTGTTGTGCTATTGAGGAGGCTTGCGCGCCGACGGGAGGCGCATCTTGTGCGGCTGCGGCGGGCTCAATGATGGGTGCCGTGGAGTTGAAGCGGCGGGCGTGGATCGGGAGGAGGAAGGTCGGCGGGAGGCGCGTGATGGGTGTCCTGAGCTCCAGGACGGAGCGCAGCAATGTGCGACTCATCTTTTGATTGATGAGGGTTTGAAATCTTTTGTTGTCGTTGGACAGAGAGACAGTCGGACCTCGTTTGTCGGTCCAATTGCTGGTCTCTCACGTTCGTCGACTTTAGCTTTCTGCGCGACTGGGACCCGGCCAACACGAAGCTTCAAAAAAGTTCGGATAGACCTGGAGTGCAGTTCCTCTGGGTGCTCGGAAAATATGTTGCTCCGCTGATGCAAGCAGGGATGTTAGCGGCTGGACCTCGAATTTTGGGGTCGGACCCCACATCGCTATCGATATGGGATTTTTTTTTGGCTACCCGCCACTTCGACGGACGACGACCCTGAGGAGCTTCGCCGACATCAACACGACGGACGACTAGACTTCGTCCAGATCAGTAACACCATCCTGTAAAATCGAAGTCGCTACGGGCGTAAATCACTCAAGATGCCTCAGGTGAGTAGCTTTCCCATTCGCAGCTCTCTATTCTTACCTGTTGTACTAACAAATCCGCGAACAGAACGAGGTACGACACGCCCTCAGAAGGGCCTCTCCGTCTCCCAATCTCGGCGCCCGCTAACGAAGAAATTATAGTATATGGAGAGATGGCGCAAGCTTCATGGTCGGAGGTTAGAATCTTGAAATCAACCAGGAATTTTGACGAGGGGAGGGCTGACATCCGACTTTTCTCAGACTCGATCACGAGGAGAAGGCCCGCAAGAAGGAGGCTCGTGAGGGCCACAAGGCGTCCAAGGATGCGCAGAACCTGCGCGGTCTCCGCGCCAAGCTTCACGCGAAGAAGCGCCACAACGAGAAGATCCAGATGCGCAAGCAGATCAAGGCCCACGAGGAGCGCAACGTCAAGACCAACGACGAGAAGGAGCCCTCCGAGCCCATGCCCGCCTACCTGCTCGACCGAAACAACCCGAGCAACGCCAAGGCCATTTCTTCCCAGATCAAGAACAAGCGTGCCGAAAAGGCTGCCCGGTTCCAGGTTCCTTTGCCCAAGGTGAAGGGTATCTCTGAGGAGGAGATGTTCAAGGTTATCTCGACCGGAAAGAAGACGCACCAAAAGTCCTGGAAGCGTATGATTACGAAGCCAACTTTTGTCGGACCCAACTTCACCCGGAGAGATCCCAAGCACGAACGGTAATCATTCCTACGCATTCGGCGCCAGCTTGGCAGTTTGAGGATCTTTGCTAACGAGGTGCTTTTCCAAAATCAGATTCATCCGTCCTATGGGGTACGTGACCGGAAGCGCTCTGTCTCCTCCTCCGTCTTACTGACAATGATCTCTAGTCTGCGTTACAAGCACGCGCACGTGTGCCACCCGGAACTCAACGTAACCGTAAAACTGCCAATCTTGGGAGTCAAGAAGAACCCTCAGAACCCTCTTTACACGAACCTGGGTGTCCTCACGAAAGGAACTGTGCTGGAAGTAAACGTTTCTGACATGGGCCTTACGACAGCGAGCGGCAAAGTGGTTTGGGGGAGATACGCCCAGGTGACGAATTCACCGGTAAGTAAAATTCCATCGAAAAGCGCGGCTATTTTGCTATTTCGATTGCTTCGTTTGGCTGCTTGGACGAGCCGGTCGTGGCACAGTGTCAACTTTTGTAAGACGAGAAGCTAACGCACGGTATTCTTCAGGAGAACGATGGCTGCGTAAACGCAGTCCTGCTCGTTTAGATGGAAATAGGAAAAAAAAGTCAAGGCTATCGCGCAAGGAGTGTCACATAATGGCATCGGGGCACAGCAGGGACGCCGTGCCTCTATCGAAACGTGGAGCGGAAAAGCCTATGAGGTAGTGGTACTTGGGGCAGTCGAGTCCCAGCTGGCGTTAAGGCGTTCTGTCACCTCGTGTAAGGGGGGAATGGGTGGATGCCCGTGAGTGACAATATGAAAAAATTTCAACCTAGGTAGATGAAACAAGATTCCCATTTGTAGACTGGCAAAGGACGACCTGAGTGACGAGGATGACTGCAAGGTATTCGCTGCTTGGGCTTTATTAAATAGGCCCCTTTATTACCCACGGCTAGCCAGCTTGATATCCAGGTATCACTCCCCTCAGCTCAAAATGGATTGGCCCTCCAAGGTTTCCACCGAATCAGACGCAAATTCGTCCCGCAGATCACATCTTGCATTGAATAGAACCGCATCATAGAAATTCTTCTCTATGGACAGTTATCGAGTTTCAAGCGATGCTTGCGACGAGGCACCGGTATCGAGGTCCAGGCTTCCATGGCGAGAGAACACGTTCTGGTCCGTCGAGTGGCCTACAGTCGAGGAGACGGGTAGTCAAGGGTGTTTGGTTTCCAGAGTGTAAATAAGTATAACGACGATGGGAAAGCAGGAAACAGGGAATAGCAAAACAGAAACAAAAATGAGCTACCTGTGGCTTTACGTAGGGTCACCAAATTCGAGCTCGCATTCGCTTGCCGAAACCAGGCATTCAAACATCCACCACTAGGGCCATATACACTTCAAGCGCCGCCCATGCCTTTCCCTTCGCTTTAGTTGCCTATTAGGGGTTCTCTCGCTTAGAATTAGCCCAGGCGACGGCTTTTGAGTCCTGAGAGTATTCACGAGGCAGGCATTCGATGGGTCTCCTGGTAAGTGGGTTCTAGTCGCACCTGATAATTCACAGAGAGACCTGCAAAGGCAAGCGTTACACTACAGACCATCAGGATCGAGTAAGCTTTGCATACAAATGCTTCCTCTCAGAGGCAAGATACATCTCCGAGTTCTTCTATACCATAACTTGGAGCCTCTACAGCAGGCGTTCTAGTTCAGAGACTAGTCCAGACCTAGTCCGAGGTCTTTCGCTGAGACGCAATCTCACCTGACGTCACTGTGTCGAAAAGAACATGCTTTCTATGGCGCCAATGCCAATATCAGAGTTTTTCCATTACAAGCATGTAAAGCAAGGCAAGGTGCCAGTATTTGATTCAGAATGTTGTCTCTCATTGGACTTTGATTTGTTTGGGATATATCCTTCAATACCTATCTTCCTCTCGATCCCTTCCCTTGGATTCGAACAAAGCAACAAAGATTGGCATGTGTGTGTAATGCGACCCGAACAGTTGAAAAAATGAAACAACCCGTCCCGTGTTCCCCGGTTTGTGACGAACGCAAAAAGAAAAGAGCAAAAAGTCAAGGAGACAAAGTTTTCAAGGGAAGTAGAAGAAGCTCCCTTGAAAGGCCTTAAAACGGAAAATAATTGCGAACCCTGATTCCTCACACACATCCCTTGAAGATCCCGAACTGAGAGGGAGTTGGGTTATCCGCTCTTTCCAGTTTGACCCCAAAAACGCCGAAAATAAAAACAAGTGACCACGAGTAAGAAGGGAAGAGATTTAAACTATCATTACTTTGATGATGTGGTGGTTCGAACAATACTGACGGTGAAGAAGAGCAAAAGCCACCTGAGCTTGGGAGAAAAAGTCGGAAATTGCTCTGGGCTGCGAAGACTTGAATAGGAGCGCCGAAACAGAGATGAAAAGGAGGGCTCGTTCAAGAGCTTTGGGTTAAGCGACCGTCGGCTTGGACGGATCAGATAATGCTGTGGCGATGCAAGGGAATTCTCCATGACTGAAATGATAAGCCCGCCTCGTGAGGCTGAGAAGGATGTGCTTGTCAACGCCGTACTTTTTGATGTTGCTGTTATTGCTGTCATGCGGAGAGAGAATCGTTCTGTGTTCTTCTCCGGTTTCATGTCGTAACTTTCGTTGCTGTGAAAGAGATACGCAATTTTCGTGTATGAATGCATTCGAGTGTTGAGAGCAAGCATGGCGGGTATAGTAGACTAGGTATTTAGCCGAGCTTTCGGAAGCCTTCGACAGTAAGCATCGGGACTTCCACATCGCTGAGGCCGAGAACGCCCTCATCGCGTCTGCGGTCGACGAAGCCGTTGCATTCGGCAACGACGATGCTCCACTCGGCCAAAGCACGACCGGCGTAAACGGCGCGCTTGACGTAAATTCCCGTTGGGCGAAGGGGTTGTGTAAGGGGCTCGGGGCCGGTCCTACGACTTCCGGACTTGGACAGGTGAGGCCGTTGCTGAGCCTGGAGCACGGCATGAGCCTGGGCCATGGCCTTGGATTGCGGGGGTTGGGGCGCAGACTCCGACGGCTGCTGCGCCTCCTCCTCGGTCTTGCTCTCGGTAGGCGATGAGGCCGTTGATGAGTCGGAAGACACTGATGAAGCAGATGACTTCTCTGCACTTTCGAAGTCGAAGGTCATCAGCTCCACGTTCGGGTTGTTCTCAAAGTCGAACTTATTGCTGAGCCTGCGCACGAGAGAGGATGACGACACCGCAGTGACCGAAGACTTGCGCTCGAGGGTAGGGGAGGCGAGAGGACTGGCGTTCTTGGCTTCGTCGACGAGGCCCTTCTTCTTAGAGCCAGAGACACACCGTGTGGGATCGGGAAGACCAGCAGCAGGTGGAGGAGGGGTGCTGCCGCTTCTCGAACGGGAAGTGACCCAGGCCTGCGCCGGGGCGGGAAGGCGTGGGCGAGTAAGGATGCGATCGCGAGGCTGGGTGACGGCAGGAGGCTGCCAGGTCAGCGTGAACTTGAACACGAACTTCTGCTCCATAAAGATCGGCGAGGTGCCCGGCGAGCTGCCGTCAGACGACGTCGTGACAGCTGAGGCCGATGAAGTGGAAATCTTGGGAGGCAGAGGCGGGCCTCCTTGACGGCGTTTGGAAAGAGTGGCGGACTTGGACGACGTCGTTTCCTTGCGCGAGGACTCATTATCCTCGCCATCTGAACCGTTACCACCCAAAGACAGCACCTTGCCAAGCAGAGACCAGCGCTTCTTGCTGTTATCAGGCTTGGCAACCTCCTTAGTTTCTGTCGCCGGCGTTGATGACATGACTCCCTCGCCATTGACAATCTTGGAGAACGAGTCGAAAGGCTGGTTGAAGTAGCCTGGCTGCGGAATGTTCACTTCCGTACGGATAATCATGAACTTCTTGCCCGGCGTGGGGAGGCATGGTGATGTCGAGGGCGGCAGCCTTCCTGCGGCATCGGCGGCGTTGCGAAGGAAGAGGTAGTGGGCCCAGACGGTCTTCAGTCTTGCTGCGGCAACAAGGAAGATTTCACTGTGAATGTCAGTAAGTCTTGTTGACTTGCGGGATATGGCACAACTCACGCATCAACTTCGTTCGCGCTGCCGCCGTCACGACAGATACGCCAGCAGAGCAGGCGCATGTAGTAGCCGCGCACCATTGGGCACCAGTGGTTGAAGTAGGTGTCGAACGTCTCCTCGGAAAGCAGCCAGTCCAGACACAAAGCCTTCTTCCGTACGGGATTTGCCGTGACTGCTTCCCAGGTCGAGAAGATGAAGGACAGGAGCCGAACTTCCGTCATAGCGTTGTCGGAGATGAGCATCTTTCTGCAGACATTGAGCCAAAAAGACCAGTCGATACTCTTGGCGATATTCGGGTTCTCGAGATCGTCGAGCTGGTCGTAAGCCACCAGTGCCTCTTCCAAGAAATCACAGAGCGTGAACACGGCGCTGTGGTCGAAAGCGGATACGCGGCGGGTCGCAGCACGAGTCACAGAGAGGAAGGCTTCGGCAAAGGTTCGTCTCGCGGCAGCAATGACTGGTAACGATTCGCCCAGAATATCCTTCAACAACACGATGAGGCGGTTCTCGGCCATGTTCTTCAACAAGTTCCCTGGGATTGTCATCGCGGTCGCAGCAGCATCGGCGCCGTAAAATGAATCTGTCGGCATGGGCGGGTTGTAAATAGCGTCGACTTCGGCCTGGCGGTGGATCGTGGACTCGATACACGCGAGGATCTGGGCCTGTACCAGTATGAAACCTGGCGACCGCGCCTTCTCAAGCAGAGGGAGGCCTTCGGGCATGAACTCCTCAGATAGAATGTGGTAGTACTTGCAGAAGATGAAAAACAAGTCAGTATCACCACCACGCCATCGCGTCACCCAAGGGCTAAACCAAGGGATCCTCGCCGCCATCACGGAAAGCTTCACTCGTTCCTTAAAGCGAGCACTGATTGTCTTTTGCGATTGCCAGCCCAATACGCCCACATTAGGTGGGAACAGGGCCATGATGTCCTCGCTCTCGCCGCCATTCTTTTTGGGCAGTCCAAACTCGTCAGCCGTCCTTCGAATGAGCTCAGGTCGCAAATCCCACAATCGCACGAGGATCTCGGCCACAGACGGGCAGAAAAAGAACGCGTATGCGCACGCCTTACCGCACCAATTGACGAGACTGAGAGGTGCGTGTCGAAGCGACATCTTTTCCACCACAATTTGCATCTGCTTCATGAGGTTGCTCACAAACATGGTCCGCACATTGTGCTCGGCGGATTCGGCGAGGAAAGCTTGGCTCGATGCCTGTGATGAGTCTGCTGTGGACTGGGTCCCCGATCGCGGTCGGACGCGTTCGTTTGGTGAGCGATCCACCAACGACATGAAGTACGTCGTCGTCTGTCGCCATTCTGGTCTCATCATCAGCATCGTCAAAGCCTCCAGCAAAACCGGCCGATCAACGCCTGGGAGCTGCTGGCCCTGGCCGTCCAGCATATCCAGCAAACCAGTCCACCACTTGTTCAGCACAATGGCCCTCCGCTCAACATCTTCCAGAATGAGTCCCTTGTTGGTGATGTGGTTCATATAGGTCCGCAAAAATGGCAACAATGTAACACGCACAGAGTGCATGCGCTGGGCCATGGTTTTGGTGGCGAAGCTTCCACTCTCGGTGTCGAGCGACCGGAAAACCGACCAGATGGTATCCTTGTTGGCTGACATTTCGCTCGTCAGAGACTCGTCTGTTGCTGTTGTTTGGGATTCGGCGAACGAAGCTGGTTTCGACTCGGGCTTTTTGATCTTATTACTATTATTGTTGCTGTTGTTTTTGGTCTTCTTGCTGGGCTGATCGCTCTCAACAGCAGATTTGGGCGGGGGCAAGCTTAGTGATGATGGGGGCAAGGCATTTGTATCGATCTCGTTGTTTGATCCAAGGGTAATGAGCATGCTTTTCGGTCGCTGCTTAATCTTTGTCAAGAAAGTGCTGGTTCTGTTCAGGGTGCGTGCAGGCTTTAACGATTCGGCACTCTTTGAAGCGGCAGTCTCTGTGTCGACTAGCATAGATACTGGCCTCTTGCGGGTCGAGTCCACACCCTTGATGTTCTCGTTACTCGGGGCCCTGCTTCGGGAAGGGCGAGAAGGCGGTGGAGCTGGAGGGTCTGGATTTCGCTTCGGGGACGGGGAACGGGATGTGGACATCCATGACTTCTTCGCAAAGGTAGCAAAACTCTCCGAGACCGTCCTGGGGCGTTCTGGCTCGAGAGGTCGTGTCGGCGGTGTCGGTGCTACGGGGGCGGCAGACGTCGCAGCAAGAGGTGCAGTGCTCACGTGGTCTCCGGCATGAGTGCTGGGTCTTTCGGGCATGGCGGGTCGTTCGGGCACCGGCGGCTCCTTGAACTTTGACGGCGATCTAGATGTTGGTAGCCAAGATTTACGACGCTCCATCAACGAAGCCCTCCTGCCCCTCTTCTGCAGCTTCTCGGCATCTTTGTCCTTTTCCTTTTGCTTTCCATCTCTCGTGTTCTCCTTGTCCTCCTCTTTTGGAGGTTTTAACAACATGGCCGGGTTTGGTCGTGGCGCGGCTGCTGCGGCTGCGGCTGCGGCCGCCTGCTCTTTAGCAGCAGCTTCCTTGGACTTGCCGTCGAGGTAGAGGTTGGTGTTGAACTCGGGAAGGGTGTCAAATGAGGGAAGCTCGAATGCAGCTCGTCCCTGCACGCTCGAGCCTTTCTGCTGTGTGGGAGCTGTTGTTGTTGAAATTGTAGACGCTGCTGAGGCGTTGTTACGGTCGTCGGAGGTATGGGATCGGTGTAGGTAAGAACCATTAACTGGTTGGACAACGGCCGGAGCCATCGTCAGCGTCGGGCCTTTCATCTCATGGCAAGTCGCACCAACACAATTAGAGAGGATTCCTCTGCCAGTACACACTGGTACAGAGACAGAGACAGAGCAGCAGGTGCAGGTGTCGGTGCCCGTGCCGAGCTCTGGAGGGCTGTTATTTGCGATCGCGCGGGCAACAGTGACCTAGAGCATGCAGTTGCGACTAGGAATGCAATGTACGAGGGTCGATTTGGGTTGGGTAAGGGAGGACGGCCGGAATGCTCGGTGTGTCACGGTGGCACGACGTCTGCAGTCTCCCAAGTTAAGGTATGTAGTAAGGCGGCCTTGTGAGATAAGGTGTGGTAGAGTCAAGTTAAGGAATTCCCCCTCAATTGGACATGACAAAAAAAAACCTGGGGTGTGTACAGGCAAGGAAAGGTGTTTCTTTGGTTTTGGGTTTGTTGGCGATCGGTATGGTGAGGTATGCTCTGGGCCGGCAGAGGGAGGGAGAAAAAGATACAAGGCGGCAAGTGGACGGGAGGGTTCGTTCGTTGAGGGTGGGCGATCCAGGGTGTGGATAATGAGATATGAATAGTATCCGTTCGGGGTCCGTAGGAATAAACCGTTCAGGTTCTCGAGACAAGAAGGAACAATCGCGGCGGAGCCGTAAAACGAGCGAAAAAGGAACGAACGACTGGTGGTGAGGCGAGGCAACCAGCTGCTTCTCTTGCGTCCCTTCTCAGGTATAAACCTTGATCTGGGTCTGTCTGGGTCTAGGTCTTGTTACTCGGTGGTGGTTGTGGTTGTGCTGGTGGTGGTTGAGCGGGTTGTCTGGGTTTTTGCTTTCCTGGTTCGTTGCAAGGTCCAATCCAGCGGCAGCGTCGTCGGGGATCAACTGTCGACGCAAGGACAACGCAAAAAGAGGAGGCTGCTGTGTATCCGTACGGAGTACTGTGTGTAGCAGTGTACACGGAGAAATCCCAAGGTCGAGCGAGGGTGTCTGAGCAGCGAGCAGGACTGGGAAATCTGAAAGTTGGTGCAGCCGCAGCGGGAGGTGACGGTCGGGGTGAAGGGTTCCCTGTCCGAGACTGGAGCTGGAACGTTTCAAAGTGAGAGAGGGCGATAAATAGCGGAGCTGGGAATATTATGACGGCCTCCACCTTTTTTTCTTGTCGCCAGGGAACGCGCGCTGTTGCTCTGATGCGACAGGAGAGAAAAGACGGTAGATGCTAAGATGATGCAAATTAAACGCCTTTCCGGTCACCGGGCGAGACAAGGAAGCTTGTTGGGGGAGGAGGAGGAGACGGGGAAAGAATTGTGCAAGAGAGTCTTGGACTCGATGGATCGGCCGATATTCAATGTCTCAAGAGGCAAATGACACCAAAGAAATAACGAGAGAAAGCTGACAGCCTGGTAGGCAGAGTGACAGTAGGCAAGGTAGCGAGAGTGGATTGGTAAGAGTCGTGCGTTTGCCCAAGGTACGGTAGCGAAAGGGATGACGAGATGTCAGAATGATCTTTGGAAGGAAGGATAGGCACACAAGGGAAAGCTTCAAGGTCCAAGGCAGAAAGAGCGAGAGAGAGAAGTACAGGGACGGATCGAACAATCGGGAAACGGGAACACGACGGACGGGGGAGGTACGGGGGGGTACGGGGGTAGCGGCCACAGACGGAGGAGATGTAGACGCAGAGATGCAGCAAGTAAGTACCTTCGCGAGTAACAAGTAGCGAGCAGCAGTAATAATAGAAACCAGGAGCGCACATAATACGTCAGTGGGAATCAGGTATTAGCAACTGGAGTAGTAATATTACTCCCTCTATGCCACATACAACGTGCCTTACGTAGTAGTCGCTGGGAAAGTGAGGTGAGGGTACGGACTAAAGGTACATCACCGTACGCAGTACGAGGCAGAAGAAGTGGCATGTACTGTACCTCCCTCGTCTTGGCATTGGTCTTTTTCGATAAGTCTCTTGCTCTTATTCTCATTCGTCCTAGATCATGATGAAGTATGCTTGCCTCTCTGATTTAATCGGAAGAGGCAGACGAAGAAAGACGAAGAATATCCCGCTAAGCCACCAGATTCTAATACACACGAGAAGGTACGGGCAGCCCAATGTCAGATTCAATTTCGTTCAAATCCATCAGATTGGTCCGCCTCATGTGCAAAGATCCTTAGAATTGAGACGGTCAGCTTTCCCGCCGCGGCGCCGCCCTCCCTAAGGCACACACAGACGCCGCACCCTGCCTAAAGCAGCTCGGCAGCACAGCGGCACTTTAAGGGAAAAAAAATCAGGAGAAATAAACGTTAGATCGCCTCCCGTCCGGTCTGATGTAGGAGAATAAAAAAAAAAACGGACTAATGCAATTCACTCCCTTTTTTCCCTTCCCGCGCGAAATGTTTGAACGCGTGTGAGATGTGCGGCCGTGCAACACTTCCGTCGCCAAAATACCTGACCAAAAAAAAAAGTAAAGGTGTTCATCAATGTACTTGTACATGTGCCAACAAAAGCCCAACCTCCTCCCTTCCCGTATCTCTACGGACTACGGTACGGATAACAGGATGGATCGAAGCTAAACGGGGTGACGAGGGGAGGGGCTCCTCTCTTTTGGCGCGTTGGATCATGGATTCCATGGTCCACGGATGGGTTTGACGGGGTGGATGATCGCCGCAACGCCAGCGCCAGCGGGGATTAATACGAACGAGGGTACCCGCCTTTTCCCTCCCCTTTCTACCAGTGCCGTCCCAGGAAAATCAGAGACAGCTAGAAAAAGACAAGAAAACCTGCCTTGGCCCACGGCAGCTCTGTTGGCCGAGAGAGACACGAGATGCCTGCAAGGAGCGGGCGGGGAGGAGAAGCTGCTCGTTCATTATGTGCCTGTGATCAGTGTTCCCGTACTCGTACCAACTCGTACTGGAAACGCCCTCCCATTGTTCCGACTTTTGTTCAACAGCACATGTGTCCAGCTGTTCAAACGAGCCGCTAGTCATTGTGCACATTCCGACCAGCACGTACCTTAATCATGATACCGCATCTCCGAGTCTCTAGACCCTATGAAGTATCAGTAGGAGACGCGCTTTTACTCTCTCTCAAACGCACCCAATCCCCTTCGCGACGAACTCGAGGGACCGACCTGACCTGAGTCTGAGACCAGTGCGCGCTCAATCCTCCCACTACACCACGTCAGTCGTCGTTGAAGTGTTAGAGGGGAGAGGGGGATCTACCCGCGGGACGGATGGCTTGTCTTTCAAGCTTGTTCTACGTGTCCGCCCCCTTCAGGACTGCCCCTGGCTAAGACTAAAGCGTTCACGCTTCGGCGGCCGGTCCCATCGGCTCTTCACTCAGCGGTGTCTCACCGATCGAGAGGGGATTCGTCCAGCGTTTTCTTCCGTTTTTTCTTCCTCCTTCTTTCTCTTTCGTGCTAGCATTCACGAGAGCGGTACGGCGTTTTAGTGGGAAGGCGCAGAGCTAGCAGCTGCTGTCCAACTCTCAACATTGGCATTGACAGTGAGAAAAAGCCCCTGAGTTAGTAATACGTTCGGTACGCACAGAACATTCTGAATAAATGTGTCGAACGGACGGGCGTGGTGCGAGTCGCGCGTTCTGCATGATAGCCTTGATAGCTGACATCTGCAAACGCTCGACCGTCAAGACAAACTTCCCCCGACCCTCTCCAAGTCTCTCTCAGGGCGCCAAGTTCTGACAAAGTGTTCGGGCGATTTTCGTCTGGCCTTGTCCTGGGGCCTCCTGGCTCAGCGCACAACAAGGCGAGGGAGCCAACACCTGAGGGAGATCAAACGAGTCGACCGTTGCTTGACCCGCTTCGCTTCATCGGTACTCGGCAGGGTACCGTGGACGCTGGAACAGAACGCCGCAAGTATCACGACTCGCAACACTTCGGGATGGGCGCATGGCGTGCGTGGGGGCTCTCTCTCCAGCCCACCGTGCCATCCTGCTGTAATTCGGCCGATATTGAAGCGCTGCTGCAGCTGCATGTGCGCATCTGCAGCCAGATGAAAGGGCCCTGCAGGCTGCAGGCAGGAAGATAATGGCGGCAGTTCCAACTTCCAAGATGTATCTGTCCATGGCGGGCAATTGGCAAGTGTGAGAGTCGCCTGACAAGATGTCCGATTCGGGTTTGATCATGTTCCCGCGCATCCGACCAATTTACACTTTGTGCATTCCCACTAGTGAAAGCGCCTTGAGCATCGAGGGTAACGGCGGTAATGAAATTTCACGCCCCGTTCGACTCAAAGTTCCGCTTCTGGCGTTTGCCAACGCGCCACATTATTCCCATCTTGGGAGTTGTGGCTGTTTGGCGGCCCATATTCGAGTAGCCAGGCGCGCGTCACCGGTACGCAAGGGCCAGTAATTCCCAGTGTTCCCATTGTCCTTTCAGCTGTGCAGGGCCGTCGCCGTTGGAATTCGCGGGAGGTTATCCCGTGCTCCAAAGCACAAAAAGACAAAAACTTTGTTCTCCCTCCACATGAACGGTAAGTCGGGAAGAATGAAAGTGTCTCGGCTCATAATGCTCAAGTACCGTCTCGTGCCATCGTCATACGCCGGTGGCTTGCGTGCTTGCTTCGCCGGTATGCATCGATCTACACTGGATTAGAGTGCCTGGAATCGTTGTGCGACTGCCAGCAGGGCATCATCCAATGTGGTTCCGCTTGTCAGCTGTCAAGCATCGCACATCGCAATTCCTGACTTTGCTCGAATTGCCATGCCCCGTTGCTTTGCCCCCCTGTCCGGGAGTGGGAACGTTAGCTCGCCAATAACCTTCCCACCTGTATCCCAACGCGGCTTATGCCATCATCGCCCAGGGAAGGGGACTCGTGGGCCTTGCCCTGCCAGCTTTCAGGGCTGCTAGGAGGGGTCCGTCTTGCTCTCCGAATCCTCCGATCTTCCTTGGGCTTCCTTTCAGGCAGGGTCCTAGGCAAATGGTGTTCTCCAGGAATAGAGGCGCCTGCCCAGTCTGCCAATCGGCCCCATCAACAATCACTGTTTGGGATCCGCTGGATGAACCAGAGTTGAATTTCTTCTGCTAGGCATCCGTAAGTAGCAGACTTGAGAGCGCGACTTCGGGGTGAAAAAGAAAGTCGGAAGAACGAAAGAAGAAGAAAGGTGCGGCGACTCGAAGAGATTAAACAGCGTCCGTGAGCGAGGCTCGTGGACCCGGATGGCGCTCCTTTCCAGGCAGTCATCCTCATGCTGAGCTCCGCCTCAAAAGGAGGAAGTTAGGAACTTGCACTTAGCCTTGCGGCCAAGTCCTAAGGAGCCGTATCTCTGGATCTGTCATCAGCTTCAATATTAGCAGACACGCGAATTAGGCATAGCGTTCCCCTGAGCAACTGTCCCCACCGGCAGACACGCTCGCCATCAGATCATGGCCGCCAGGACATGTAAGCTGAAATCTCTGCCGTCGCGACTGGTCGCAGTCTCGTAGCGCAAGCCTGCAATGTGGCCGATACGCGGGCGGGCGGTATCAAATCCCTTGCTCGCTGCTCGCATCGCCTTGACTTCATGTTGGCGGTGAGCCGGGCAGTCCGGGCAGCAGAAATGGGACCGGGCAGATTGATGTGGAGTCTCCATTTGGCTTCATTCGAGGCTTGTCCGAACGGATTCGAGACATTTCCACTGAGAACTTGGCAACAGATCAGCCGCTGGAAAAGACGCGTCCAATCGTTGTATTTCGGATGCGCAAAGTCCATAGTTCGGGCGAATAAAATGTTCAGGCATAGTTTGACGAGATGTTGCCTTTACTTCATGCACCAGAGCTATCGAATAAAGAGCGACGTAGGTGCTTGGTAATAGAAGGGCAGAGTTTGATCTTGGCACGATGAAATTTTCCTTCAGCAAGAATGGCACAGAGAGAAGCCCATTGCTGTACACACTAATGCCTGTGTCCAAAAGGGACGGATATCACGAAAACTGGCAGGTTGGTTAGCGGATCTTTGTCGCGCTCTGCGAGACGCTTTCCGATATTCGAAAAGTAACACATTGTGCGTAAACGCCTCACACTTGCGATGCGCCGATTGTGCACGCGCGTCTGAATTGCGACCCAAGACTACGCTCCTCGTGGGGAAGATCAATCCGAAACGACACCAATGCGGCATGGGGGTGCGACAAATGATGGTGGGATGCTTGGTCTGATGGTTCCCGAGGTTTCGAAGCGGTAGAAACGCCCAAGTTGCGGGAAAGGATGCAGGAGCGCGCCGCAAGAGGAGATCGAGGATGCCCATCATCATTTGGAGATGGCACCGCTCGTCATCTCGTTGAGGTTGGCGCTTTGCTGATATGAGAATGACGACGTTGCGAATGGCGAAATCGCGTCCCACAGCCCACGTCACATCGTCGGACCAACCGTCCAGTGCAAACAACGCGGATGATTTGAGGTGAATCGCAGTCGCGGTACCGGCTTTGGAGGTCGGTTGACGGATAATGTGGTTGTGAGGGAAGGACAAAGTTGCAGGCAA
This sequence comes from Colletotrichum tamarilloi, assembly GCF_030869305.1. Lineage (NCBI taxonomy): Eukaryota > Fungi > Ascomycota > Sordariomycetes > Glomerellales > Glomerellaceae > Colletotrichum > Colletotrichum tamarilloi. Next base: position 119,949 of record NW_026849408.1, on the reverse strand, counting down.
GTTGGCAGGCTGAAGAAAATTTTATCATGAGGATTGAGGCAGGTGGGCACGGGATGGAGGGCACAGCAAGCTCGGGAGGTTTCTCGGCCCGACACCTAAAGCCGCCCCGCCTAAATCCATGGTCGTGTTCCAACCTGGAAGTCGCGACGTTGGCCGGTGCACCTGCCTACTATCGGAGCTGGGATGTCCCAAGCCTCCGCCGGCTTCGTTGCCGTGTCCGATTGAGGAATGCATGAGAAAACCTGCGGGGGAAATTAGCTTGTTGACGATCGCGGGGAGACATGAGTTAGTAACTTAGCTGAGATCGTAAGATCAGTCACTTACTCTCAACGATAGCGGTGGTAGCTTGGATCAACATGACTAAGTAGTCACCTCATGTACCGACTTTCTGCCTGAATCAAACAGCCTCACCAAAGCACAGCCTCCACAGCGAGGCTCAACATGGAAGGTAGACTGGATGGCCATGTTTTTCTCCATTGCTAGCAGTTGCAATTATACCATCTGGTTAAGTGCACGTGAAGGTCTCGTTGCTTTTCGCCCTAAGTCATTCATATGGTCAGCACCCTAAGGATATCCCCTCCGTGCTTCGAGAGGAATAGCTGAGGCGCAGTATCTGTTCTTTCCACACTTTGCAAACTACAAAGGAACTCCTTGCGAGCGAGTTGTTTATATGCCCAAATTAAGGGGTCCAGTGGTTTCGAATGCATGATGAACTATAGCCTACAGAGCTTCAGTATTTTGTCAACTAATCGATATAACGCATGAATGAGGCTGGGGCTGAAGATTCCGGCCCGTGTGTATGCCAAAGTCAATCAGATGAAACTTTGGAGCTAGCAGAACAACACAGAGCTGACTTCTGAACAAGTCGACATCTTAGATCACAGTTTTGAAGACGAGAATCATTCCGTTTCCTGTCTCTCGCATCCAAGGAGTTGTCGCAGATCATTGGCATTCGGGAAATACACAACCTCTCGCTCTGCTAGTCGCGAAGTTCAACGCCGCACGATCTCTTCCTGGTTGATACCAAAAGGGCAATTCATAGTCATGTTTGAGTCCACAGCAATAGCTGATCATAGAGCAACTCTTCTACGACGAATGCAAGCAGGCAAGTAGATGGAAAGTGTTTTTGCAAGCTTTGCATGATTGCCTATGCCAACTATCACCGTCGTCAGCGTTCAAAGAGCTTCGGCACCGAAAGGCACCTGAACTAATCAAGTCTCGGACTGGAATAGTTGTGAGTCCGGCTTCAGACCAACAACTCAGATGGCGCGGTGATTGGGTAAACCATTTTCGTCGCGAGCCGAACGGCAGCGCGAAGTCTCTTCAAGCGGGAAAATCAGTCGGTGCGGTTTCTTCTTCAATGAAATGTCACCCCTCTCCTCTGATTGGTCAGGATTGAAAGACTCGCCTTTAGTGGGAAGCCCTCAAGCATGAGGTGCCCACCCCTTCCTATCCCCAGTAGCTCTCATAGAAGAAGACTTCAAGAATTCCAAAATTGACTACCTCAAAAAATTACAAAAGAAAATCACTAAATCTATGTTTTGGATTTCCTTCATACTTGGTTCATTTTCATAGTACTTGTAACGTCTAGTACTCCCCCCAGCAATATGCAGGATCTGAGAGTGAAAACAGACGGAAACCAGGTTGAGAAACCGAGTGAACATGGTACAAATCGAGATGTCGAGCAGCAACAGTCTATCGAATCCACGTACGAACAAGGTCCCTCAGTATTCAAGTCTCTCGGTATTCTTGATAGGTTTCTAGCCGTCTGGATCTTTCTCGCCATGGTGATTGGCATTCTCCTTGGAAACTTTGTACCCAATGCCAGGCCAGCGCTGCAACAGGGTAAGTTTGCTGGCGTCTCTGTGCCGATAGGTAAGTTCTGACTCAACCAGCTCTTCAATACGTTATGCTTATAGACTCTAGCCGTTGGTCTGCTGGTGATGATGTACCCCATATTGTGCAAGGTTCAGTATGAGAAACTACACACTATCTTCCGTACGAGAGAGATTTGGATCCAACTCGGCTTCAGCATTATCCTCAACTGGATAGTGGCACCGCTATTTATGGTCAGCCTTCCATGCTTCCAAAGACAGTATCGAATAGCTGCTAACACGAAGGGCTTAGCTTGCCTTATCGTGGGCGTTCCTACCGGACAAGCAGGGTCTCAGAAACGGCTTGATTCTTGTTGGAGTCGCAAGGTGCATCGCCATGGTGCTGATTTGGACAAGCCTGGTAAGAACATCGCTAGTAATAACTTATACGCCCAAGGTATGCTGACACTGTTGGTTGCAGGCAAGAGGAGATGGAAACTACTGCGCGATTCTCGTGGCAGTCAACTCTTTTCTGCAAATCGTCCTCTTCGCCCCTGTCGCCCTGCTCTTCATTCGAGTAATAGGTCAAGACTACAGTATCTCATCTATCTCTTACTCGACAGTGGCCTCAGCAGTTGGCATCTTTCTTGGCATTCCTCTTGGTGCGGCCATCCTCACGCGGCTGTCACTGGTCTACACCACGGGGGTCGACACCTACAACAGCAAGGTCATACCTTTTCTGGCCCCTTGGTCACTCATCGGTCTTCTGTACACCATCATCGTCCTCTTCGCCTCTCAGGGCTCCCAAGTCGTCCATCAAATCGTCTCCGTGGTGCGAGTGGCGGCGCCGCTGGTGGTCTACTTCTCCGTCATTTTCTCGGCGACCCTGCTCGTCGCTCGCAGACTGGGATTCCGCTACGGCCTCGCATGCACCCAGGCCTTCACGGCGGCCAGCAACAACTTTGAGCTAGCCATCGCGATCGCGGTCGCGGCGTACGGGCCAGAGTCGGACGAAGCCCTTGCCACAACTGTCGGGCCGCTCATCGAAGTGCCGGTGCTTCTTGGACTGGTTTACTTTGTCAAGTGGTTTGCTAAGCGTTACAACTGGGAGGACTGAGCCGGAGCTTTCGCAAACGGCGCGATGAGACAAAAGCACATGTCGGTGTCATGGGGTCTAAGAGCATGCAGGAGCTAAGGTAGCACGAAAGTTTGCGGATGATGCCGTGCCGAAGGAGCTGAACTACCGATGCTCAATGTTGAGGGGAAACGAGTGCCATTTATGATAGCTTTTCAGAAGCAAGTGGATATCACTGCTTTGATAAATCGAAGTCCAAGTCGACTCCCAGGATTTTCGAAAGTGTCAGGTCCATGGTGTTGCAAGACGTCCACTGAACTTGGAATGATAAGGTAAAGATGCGGGGACCCTAGTGACTGAACCCTTGTCGGCCTTAGCGCACGTTGCGCTGCAACTGCCTGAAGTGACACCTCGGGTGCCCCAAGCTCCCTGTCACCGTCCGCTTCCTGTTCCGCCTTGGACAGGATCCGTCCAGGTTCCGACCGCCAACTTGATTGTCAACACTCATCTTGATAACCTACAATCTCCCAATCCGATCCTCATCAACCACCACTTCACGACCGATTCGAACGATCCGCCTCCGCAACGAGACTCGGGTAGTCTGCGACCCCCGCACTGTATTTCTCATTGTCAACTTTTCGGCAGAGTCAGAGCAGCGGGGCTCCGTATCGCGCATTGGACCCCTAGGAGAACCCCGAGAACTATTTCCACGCCTTGCCGGAGCTTCCCTCCCACGATCCCGCAATGGAGTCGCTTCCCCGCGAGCTGATCGATGCGATCCTCCGGCAATGCGTCGCTTTATCACCCCGAAATCACATCCTGGACCTGCGTCTCGTATGCAGGGCCTTCGACCGCTTCCTAAAGCCCTTCGCATTGAGGACAATCGCCCTCGAATTCAGCCGTCTCAGCAAGAACAGCCGGCGGCGGCAGCCGGATATCGATTCTCTTCAGACAATTGGATACCACTGCAAGTCCATGTACATTGACTTGATGGTATTGCGCGATGAGTGTAAGCTAGAACACCGTCCCGAGTTCGCGAATTGTTGCTGATCCACCAATAGTGGAAGTAGAATTTCTGTCAACCATCTTCGATCGAATACCCTCGATGAAGCACTTCGTCCAGACACTCCAACGCCAGTACTGCATGTCACCTGCTAGCTTCACAACGCTGGACTACCGTCATACCCTCGAAACAATACTATTCAACTGCCAATTTGTTTCCTCACTACGCCTGAACCTCCCCTTTCAGCTCGTCGGCCACCGCTGCAATGCTGCAACAATGATTCTCGCGAATACCTTCTCCGCCTTCTCCCGCCGCCCGGAGGACTCTCTTCCACTCAAAACACTTGTGCTGGAGAACGTGTCTGACCAAGCTATTGTCGACCTATGGACCAACCCGTCCGATGTCCTTGCCATCATGCGCGCCATCCTCCAACTCGAGCACCTAGTAATATCCTTCCGTCGTCATGAAGTCGATCCTCCACGCGTGGCCTTTTACGGTACTTGTCTATGGGATCTAATCCACAATGCTGAGGCTCTACAGACCCTTTGTCTGTCCGGCACCGACGACGACCGTCCACCCAGAGGCCTCAAGCAAACAAAAGCCTGGAACATGACGATAGACGAGTGGAGGGCCCGCGCGCTTCCCTCTCCACCGATAACGCTTCCATGCCTGACGGCCCTCGAATTGAAGCGGGTTGAAATCACACCGGATGTCCTTCGATGCGCCGCACGCAACTTTGGCCAGACCCTACGCGAGCTGTACCTAAATGAGGTCTATCTGAAAGCGGAACAGGGTCATAACCTCAACGAAGACTCAAAGGAAATCCTATGGGTTGGTCTGCCGAATCAGCGGCCTGGTCTCCACGATGACTGGATGGCCATGATCATCCGGGAGTCGTGCCCGAAGCTCCAGACGTGCCGTGCTTCATTCCTCGGCTACGACCTATACACCCGTGACGATCTGCCTCCGTCACCCGCGCCCTCATCCCCCGATTTCGACTTCATTGACCCCTGCGGGCTCGGCCGCTCCATCGCGCAGCGCTTCGTCGAAGTGGCACTGGGCTACTACCAGCCGCCGCAGTCGGACGGCTCACCCGTGTCTTACCTGCCGGCTCTGGCCTCCAACGACTACCTCCTCACTCAGATGCGGCCTAGAACACGCACGTTGCGGGTTACAGAGTACGACGTTAATGCCTACCAGACGGCGGTGCGGAACTCCACGAGCGGTTGGCAACGCAGCATCGACGGCGTTTTCCCCAACTGCAATAGCGGCACCCTCGAAGAACTTCACTACATTGCCGAGACTGCTTGCCAGGGCATGAATGAGATCCAGAGGCAGCGCAATGAGCATGCCGGCCAAGGGGAAGGGGGCGAAGGCGGAGCCGGTGATGGCGAGAATGGCGGCGGCGGCGGAGGAAACCTGGCAGAGAATCTGCTGAATCTGAACTTTGCAGAGGAGTGATGGAGTTTCCCGAGACGTTGCACATAATGGGTAGGCTACTGAGTAGCATTGCACGACTTTGTCAACATTACACGGACTGTTCTTTTTGAAATGTTCTCAAAGACATGGATGGATTGGTCGCGGCCAAGCGTTTGAACGATACGAAATTTTGCTTCCTAATAGCAGCGATGGCAAGCTGGTCAAATGGTTTCTCTGGTAGAGTGTGTGCTACCATTCTTCTTCTTCATTATACCCCTCCAGCCCTGTTCTAGAAAATTTCAATTGCTTACTATGCCTAATGCTCCTTTTTTTGAAACCCTCCTTTATATATGATGATGATGTTTCGGTCATAATGCTAGCGGTAGTCGATGGCCTTTTCCGTCTCTAGCTCGTAAGATAATTCCCAAATCGAATGCAGCCACCCTCTCTTTGAAAAACAGGCGAACTAAATTCTAGATTCCTTTCGTAGAATAAAGTTTCATCCAAAATGTCATGAAATGCGCCTTTCTCTCTCTCTCTCTCTCTCTCTCTCTCTAGTCTAGTGACCGTTGACGCCGTTGGAGCCGTTCTTCTGCTCCGCGACGGCCTTGTCGAGGGCCTGCAGGACATCGCGGCGCAGGTCCTCTGCGTCCTCGACACCGCAGCTGATGCGGACGAGGTCGTCAAAGACGCCGACGGCCTCGCGCTGGTCCTTGGGGATACCGGCGTGGGTCATGCTGCTGGGCACCTCGACGAGGGACTCTACGCCGCCGAGGGACTCGGCGAGGGTGAAGATGCGGGTGAGCTGGCAGAAGCGCTCGGCGGCGGCGTGGCCGCCCTTGATGCGGAAGGAGAGCATGCCGCCGCCCATGCCGTTGCGGTGCTGCTTCTTGGCGATGGCGCGGTGCGGGTGGGAGTCGAGGCCGGGGTAGTTCACGGCGATGACGTTGTCCGAGGCCTCGAGGGCCGTGGCGACGGCGGTGGCGTTGGTGGAGGCCTCGCGGGCGCGGAGGTGGAGGGTCTTGAGGCCGCGGTGGGCGAGCCAGCAGTCAAAGGCGGAGGGGACGGCGCCGATTGCGTTTTGGAGGAAGCCGAGGCGTTGCTTGAGGTCCGGGGAGTTGAAGGCCGCGACGCCCATGACGACGTCCGAGTGGCCGTTGATGTACTTTGTGACGGAGTGGACGACGATGTCGGCGCCGAGGTCGAGGGGGTTCTGGACGTAGGGGGAGAGGAAGGTGTTGTCGACGACGACCATGATGCCGTGCTGGTGGGCCTGGGTGACGACGGCGCGGACGTCGACGAGGCGGAGGGTCGGGTTGGAGGGGCTCTCGATCCAGACGAGCTTGGTGGCCGGGGTGATGTGGGCCGAGATGTCGACCTCGATCTCCGGAGTGAAGGTGACTTTTACGCCGTGGGCTTTAGCGACCTGGGTGAAGTAGCGGTGGGTGCCGCCGTAGACGTCCGAGACGGAGATGACGTGGGAGCCGGCGGCGAGGGACTGGAGGACGACGGCGGTGGTGGCGGAGCCGGAGGAGAAGGCGAGGGCGTATTTTGCGTGCTCGAGGGCGGCGACGGCCTGCTCAAAGTTGTCGCGGTTGGGGTTGCTGGAGCGCGAGTACTCGTAGACGCCGACGGGCTTGCCGACGCTGGTCTGGGCGAAGGTCGTGGAGAGGGAGATTGGCTCGATGACGGCGCCGGTGACGGGGTCGTGGGGGGAGCCGGCGTGGACGGCGAGGGTGCCGAAGTTGTGGACGGGCGAGGGCGCCCGCGGAGGGGTCTCGATGGGGTGCTCGGCGACGGGGACGGTCATTGTTGCGCAACTTGCGATGGAGGGGTTCGTTGTTTCGTGATAAGAAGAGCTTTGGCGGGGTAATAGATTGCGACTATCTTCTAAAGTGAGAAGAAAGGATGAAGAGTCGAGGGTATCTAGAAAATGCAGAAAGAAGGATGAAGAAGAAAAAAAAGTAGGCTCGAGAGAAAAATATCCGGGCTACGTCTCGGGGTTTGTGCGAAATAAAGTCGACGGTAACCGAGTCGAGTCGCGGGGTCGTTTTTTTCTTGTAGTTTGTTACGTTATGAAGAGTAAAAAAAAAAGTAGCTCGAGTCTCGGTAGGATGTTCAAGGTGGAAATTGCCCCGCTACACTCCGGTGACCGAAAAAGACGACGGTGCTTTGTGTCGGGGATGCCCCAAGCTCCGAATTGGTAAGTAGGAATCAATCACGCAATCGCGCGCCTGCTGACCAAGACGGTCTGGTTTTGGTGAGTCAATGGGCTGATTTTGGTGGTTGGGGGTGGTAGCTGAGGTGTCTAGACGGGCTGAGAGAGACGTTTTCGGTGGATTGTTGTTTCTGATTATCGTCAACCTCTGGTCTTATTTACTTTGCGCCCTTGCCTTGGAGGGGCACGTTGAGGTACCGGGGTTTGTTTGGCGGAGACTGGCGGTCTGCGAGCAGGGAAGAACGAGCTGCTCCAATGACTCCCGATTATTCTCACGGGTTGCAGCTTTGCGTGGATGGTTGAGAATGGCGCAATCCGGAGCTATGCAAGGCACTGAGCTCTTGTAGGTAGGTGAAGAGGTGCTCGAGGGATTCCCCAGGGTTTTCGATCGGAGTGATCGGAGTGATCGGGAAGGTCCAAGATACGTGTGTGGAGGGGCTACGCAGTAGTGTAACTGTGTAAGGCAAGGTAAGGTAAGGTAGTGTAGAGCTCAGAAATGGGCAGAGGTTTATATGAAAGCACATCTTATATCTCGGTTTCCCCCTGGATGACGCCTTCGATTTCAAACATGTCAAAAGATTCCCCAAGCACACACCGCCTCCTGCTAGAAGCTGACGCGATTGAACAGGGCGCAGGCTGAAAGCCTGAGAACGAGCTGGAGCTGAAAATTTGATGAGCAAACGTGGTTCGATGAGCTTCCGTCATCACAAATCCCAATGATGCACAATGTAGAGTTTGCCTGTCGCTGTCCTTTTTTTTTTCTTTCCCTTTTCGCCGACCAAGGTAATACTACCTGCCTCGACTATGTATCCGTAAGCTGCCTTTGCTGACAACACCTTAGTAGCGCACACCATGGCATGGGCACCTTGAGGCAAGTGTCAACCGTTGCGGCACACAATTCCGTAACAGGGTCCTTTTTTCGGGGTCTTGGCTCCGCAGGTCCGCATTGCTGACATATCGACTTCTTGCATGGGAATTTTTTTGCTGTACCTTGAAAGATAAGGCATGGTGAGGTGGAAGAAAGCTGCAAGCTGCATGTGGTATCATTGCGCACCAGAGATTGGCCAGTACCGGGGAAGAAACTCAAGGCCGAACGGGGGGGACCTAATAGAGCAGAGCGGCCGGGAGAACTGCGGAAAGGTGGGGTACAAGAAACCCGGCTCGGCACAAGCGGCGGCCAGCTTCGGCCCTACGTACTGTGTACAGGCTTCATAATCCACCTTCCTCCTCGCTTTCTTTCCACTCTTCTGACTAATGCAACCGCTTACAATATCCTATCTCGAACCCCAACAACCACCGTGCTACCTCAGAAAGCGAAGCTCAAGGTTTTCTCTGGCGGACAACCACACTCCACCTCATCCTACCTTACTGTATTACTGTACGGACAGGTAAGGTATTAGTTAGTATGATAGATAGTCCACCACACCATCACCACCCCTCCGGCTCCCAGACAGCCGCCTCCTCACCCCAACTCCCTGCCTTACACTCACCTTGTACTACACCGCACACACAACAAGCTTTCACGTCGAGAAAAACTGTCAACACACTCACCAGTCCCTGCCACACACCAAAACAATGCAAGTGTCGTAAACGCGTTAAAACGGGCCAGCGGCCGAATTTGACAGGCTTGGGGTTGTTTTTCTTCTCAAATCCTCTGGCTGGGAAAAGTGACAAATACCCGGGCGGGCGTGGGCTGGGGTGCGCAAGGGAGCAGGGAGGAAGAAGGAGGGAATTCGCCTGAGCTTACCCATGCCATTGGGACAGCTCAAGGGAAATGGGTTCCATCTACGGATTTGGGGAGCGAAAGGGGGGCTTGTGAGCGTTTTCACATGTTACATCTGGGTCGCAGCAAAAGAATAAAAACGAAACTTCCAACCGCCCCCCTTCGACAGCACATCGTCAACAAAACAAGGCCACGAGACCACGGGCACAGCTCGGCCCAATTCGGAAGGTCTTTCGCGTATAGGTCTCCCAGTTGTTTCTTCCCCGTCTGCCAGACTGTCGGACTATTGCGACCATGTTCCCTGGTCGTCCATCCAGCATAGCCAATTCTGCGGGAGTAATTGCGAATAGGTAAGTAAAGGTGAGTACGTAGGGCCCGTAGAGGTCACGTTAAGGTGTGTGTTCGCCCTCTAGGTCCCATTCTTTCTTACAAATTGATCTGCCTGGGTTCACACACAGCCTGCCTTACCTTTGTAGAGCTGGTAGGTGCCTTTTGCCCGTCTAGGCTCACTCAGACACCACCACTAACCTACCGTACCTTACGGATACCTTCCATTATCAACTTACCTAGCCACACACGGGTACGTTACGACACTCGGCCTCTTTACGAGCGACTCGCGTTAGAGAAAAGACTCCCCTTCATCCTATCGTCTGTGCCGCCCTCCATGCTCGCTCGGACTGCGCAAGGATAGCCGGCCAGCCTTACGCCCACGAAGAAAATTAGTCTGTCACTAAAACGTTGTCTCGAAACCTTGTTCGAAGCTCTGCACCCACAGCACAGGCGCTGGCGGCGATCACGGCCCTTTTCTCCTTTGGGAAGTGTTGCTTTTTTTGGTACTGGGTCCACCCTGCTCTCCGGCTTGGGCGTCCTTGCATGTCAAGGTCAAAAGTCAACCCTTCTCAAAACTGGCAGGCCGCAGAACGAACATGCCTACGTGACAGCATAGTACGGAGTACAATCATACAGAACCGGCCGTTCGCGCCCTTCCGTCTATCGCCGATCATTGCAGAAATGCCGTGCCGTCTTGGCGGACTCAGCTCTCTCGATGGACCATATTCTCAGACGGCGGTACCGCGTCCATCTGTTCTCTATATGTCAAAGGCGCAGACGCCATAAGTGAAGGACCAGAGTTTGAAAGCAATTGGGAACAACTTGCCAAACGAAACGCTAAGTCCGAATAACCGATTGCCCCTTTCAAACGAAAGGTCCGCGGCCTTGCTATGCGCAGTCATCCAAACAATACTCATATCGACGCCCTTTTACATACCTTGTATGCACTGTCGGCGATGCCAGTGTCATCTTGAATACTGACTCTAGGTATGAGAAGGTACGCATGGCGCGTCCACAAAGGCTTTTCAACTCTGAGACAAAATTCCAAGGCTCAGCTTTGCGTTGCCTTTACCTCTCTGCTAGCCTTCACGTCTTGCTTCAACGAAACAAAATAATTGGCAGTGACACATCGGCAGCCGCTGGCAGAGATAGCTGCAAAATATTCCGTTGAATACAATTCGATACTCGTAATGGAATAATGAGTGATATTCCCCTGCAGAGGTACCCCTCTCACGAGTGACCTGGAAATTACTTGGGAGGATCGCCCCAAGAGGTTACGATACTGTCGACCAAATGGCGCGTCGTCCAAATATCGTGCTTCATTTCTCCGGGACTGACTATTCAGCTTGGCTAGCATCGACTGTGGGGTATATTCCGTCAGCCGCAAGCTATCAGAGAGTAAGCTTCAGATGAAGTCCGATTTGAAAAGCCGTATAATTGCCTACCTTGTTACATGGCAACCTTTGGATGGGCCCGAAGAGGCTGGTGTCGCGAGTGAACTGGTGGGTGAAGTGGCTGAGGTATAGTCCGTAAACATCCACGACTCGTTGCTCTACCGACTAATCGAGATCGATAATCGACTGAGCTTACATTTACAGATTTGTACGCTACAGTTTACATGTCGAAGAATGCCAAGAGCGTATAAGGTTGGTAGTTGCTCAAAGGCTTCTGTCAGGAGCCGTCAATCAGTTACACTCAGCAGCCCTTCCTTCGAATTGGTGTATAACCACGTTTCCAATTTGTGAACTAGCGGGCGAACCTGCAGATGCGACTTGTGAGTTTGCTGATCTCAGCGCCGGTTGACTCGGTTGGATGTCACAAAGGGTTGCTTTCGGCTCAATGCGTGGCTACATCTGGCCGAGGCCCTCGCTTCTTTTCCGGCGCATTCGACTAGGTAATGCACTTAGCAAGCGGTAAACCTGCAACCTGTAAGTCTCGTGAGAGTCAACTTTGATGTCAGTTACCTTGGAGCAAGTGCATTTCAACCGATGTTTTGCTCACTTCAATCGAGTGTTCTCTCGGGTGAGACAGACTTGAAGCGGCAATGGCACTAGGCCCGAAAAGAGCACCAACTCCCAAACCCTTTCAACCCTGTAGGATAGCCGTTGCATTGCTGATTGCGAACCAATTGTCCATGCTCGTGACAGTCAACGACGGATTGAGCTGGCCGGATCATCGTTGTTGGCTCTTCGGCCTGTAATCCGACTCCGATGAATCAATGCCATCCGCGGCCCCGGACGCTATCGACCCCTCCAACCTAGAATTGCATCATTCTTGTCAAGCGTCTTGTCAACGTTCCATCCGGTGGTCGGAACAGCGGACAAGCCGCGGGGGGGAAGTCGGTAGCGTCCCCGCCAGTCCGGGGTTGTCCCAAGCAATGTCTGTGGGCAAGCCCATGTGCGACATCAACCATGAAAGGCTTGGCTCTTTTTCATCTTTGATAGGAGGGTTCTTCTAGAAACCCTCCTTACCTCCTCTCCGGCGGCCGGCGGTTATTGTTGCTGTACGCTCCGTATGTTTGCGTATCTAGCCTTGCCTCATGTGCTAGATGCCGGCCGCATCACCCAAACTGCTCTTGGTTCCCTCCTCACGCCAGCTCCATGCAAGACCCCAGGATTGTTTCAATCGACATGCCTTGCATGTGCGGCTTAATCGACGGCAAGGAAAAGAGGTGTCCAAGCCTCCTTCAGATCTACGTCAGCCCCCTTTCCTTCCCGTCACACCCCTCGGATGGCCTGGACTCCGACCCAATGGCAGGTATAGGGTTCCTGCGCGCACACCACGCCCGCGAGCTCTTGGAGCTCTTTGATTCGACCATGGTCGCCGCCATTCAACCTTGGAGGACATCCCATCCCGTCCTATGCTAGGTTTCCACACACTTGTAGATCGCAGATCATATTGGTTGGCGATTATCGACGGAACGTTTTGCCCAATTAAACATGGATTTGATAAGTTCAACGGGCGCCACACCTTGTAAACAAGAGCTCGTGGCGATGCAACAACTGTATATGGGAACCAGCGCGTCGACAATGTTCATCTGCCGACATATCCTTTGCAGCACTTGATAGCCAGTTGACGCGTCGCTGCGGTTGCATGTCTCATGAGCCGTGCGTAATGCTTAAGCTGTTTAAGAGAAGCAAATGAGGCTGCAAAGGTCCAACGGACGGGGTTCGGCGGGTTTTCCACGAGGATGGACAACGCGGAGTCGGGTTCATGAATTTCGTTCGTCTGACGTTTGGCCTATCTGCCGGGCTTCACCGTCGGGCAATCTCTGTGTGTTCTACAATCCGCCCGGACCATGCACGCTCGTCATCCCTTGCCCCCGACTCATGTTGGAGGAAACTTCAGATTTTGAATTTTTCCTCTCCTGCTGGCAAAGATGCCGGAGGAAAAGAGGAGTCGGAGGTAGAAAGTGTTTTGAAAAGGATACCAGGCGATGTTGGTGCTGGCACTGAGAGCAGGGCTGAGGGATGATTTGACATCTCACCCTACCCTACCATTAGTCTTCCGGCAACCAGAGGCGACAACGAGAACGACAAGAAGTGAGGGTTTCTGTTTGACAGAGACAACTGGCGTAAGCTCGCAGGCGCTCTCCTCCGATCCGTCCGCTCACCCGCCCGCTCCGTGTGGGAGGTTGTCTCGTCGTGGGGTCATGCCGACCAATCTCGCAGCTTCTCGGCCTTGTCGTCTCTACTCGTCCATCAAGAAGCGAAACGCCCAAGCGGGGACACCGCGGACTGTTAGTCCTCCACTGTCCACTGCATGGTAAGGGACTTTCTTGTAGGGAAAAAACGCACGGCGCAGTTCTTGCTCTGTCAGTGGGAAACGGTACCCGTTGTGGTCGTTGCGGTGGGCACGCAGGGTGGTAGGTAGACGTTGCAAAAGCCATGGGGTATTTGACTGTGACGTTTGAACTCTGAACCCTGCCCTACTCGGTCTTACTGCCTTGCACTTACTGCCTTGCACTTGCTGCCGCTGCCCAGCTGGTCGGTGTGTTGGCCACAGCGGACGGGGACCGGGTCCGATGAAGTTGACTTGTCGGGTTCGTACTCCGTACCTCGTACCTTATTCAAAGTGTAGTCTTCAGTAGGCGTAGGCACGGGACTGGTTGTGAATGGTGAGCGTGAGCGAGCGCACATGTCAGGCAGTTCGAGGTAGATGACACGATGGACTCAACTGGACGATTGATACCCCAATGTGTGTACTTTGGGATATTCTCGGCGCTGAATTCGTAGGGACTATTATCCGCAGCAAGAATTCCCCATGTTGAGCCGCCTATGAAAGTACTTGGGGGGCTGCAGGGGTCAGGAAAGTTGTGCATTAGCCCTAGTGGCTACATTCTATACTCCGAAGGTTCGTAGCATATACGTATGCTCTCCGTAGACTGCAGCTATGCATGTTGGCTAGGTATTCGCCCGTCGATCCTGTTAATCCGTTTTCCTTGTTGATGTCGTCGGCTCCGCGGATTTTGGTCTAATTGTCGGACTGTGTATCCTTACGGATTGTGGTAGTGTTGTGTGAAAGCAAGGTGTGGATCTTGTCAGCGTTGACTATGGCGTGGCAGAGCATGACGGTGACAGACGTAAAGTCCCATGCGTAGCTGGAGTTTTACCAAGTAGGAAGTAAGGTACTTGCCAATTGTACGGCGGCAAGGAGAGACGGACTTGTACCTGCCTATCCGTCCGGCAACAAGGTTAAGAGGTACCTCTGGTATTACTGTGGGATCTGAGTTGACAATTCGCCGCAACTCGATTCGGTCAGCGTGGAGGGCAGGCTGCACAGCCCGCAGCCCGCAGCTCACGGCCCACGGCCGCAAATGTCAGTGACTCTGCTCCCCATCCGGGCCATTCCCCCCTGCACCTCCTTCTCCTTCCATTCTGCCCCACGACAGCACAGCAATCAGCGGGCAACCACAACATAACCGTTCAACGCTAGACAGGAAGGGGGAAAAACGTCTTTTCATTCTTCAGACAAGAAAGAAAGAATCAAAACTTGTGACTTTGACACCGTTCCCCGACCCCCAGCCTCCCCCGACGCCGATATTGACACACCTCGTCACCTTGACTGCAACAACCTGGATGTTACAGCCAGCCCGGCGTTCAACTCGACTTCTCCCAACCTTACCTTGATTGCTCTTCCTTGCTTCAACTCAAACCCTACCTTCCACCTTAGGTAGCCTCCTTCTCTTATTTGCCTCCACTGCTTACACCTCACAAAAGGCACTTGCACCCAGCACTGCCAGTACTTTGGTCCAAGCTTTGGGCCTGGTCCGTCCTCTGTCTCCTCATAACAAGTTGCTCTCTTGTTCTTGCGATACGGATTCCCTTTCTAGTCTTATTGTTTTGTTGATTTTTGGGTATCCGTACGGAGTTGACGGTCCCATAAAGAGAAAGGACCAGCACTTGGGCCCACAACAGCGCAAACGCAACACGCATATCCCCGGGCCCCCGGTCCCTCGAACCCCGAATCGTCAATCTCCACAACTACAACTTAGCCAGTCTACCCCGAAACTTCGACACCATCATTCACTTCATTTCTTTTCTTCCTTCCATTCCCATCTGCCTCATTCAACTGCCCTTGGCGCCTGTCAACACCTTAAAGACAACCCCGCCCCCAGCTTTCTTCAACACCTGCACCACGTCAATAAGATTGCCTTCCTGTTATGCTCCTCGGCCCCTTATTTTTGAGCCCCCACGAGACACAGACGTCGACGTCAACATTGACCCCCCAGTTGACGACACGTGAAGACCAACCCACGCTCACCTTATAGAGTGGGACCCCGCCGACCTGATCACTGCTTTGGCACCCAATCGTCAACATCCTCAACTGTCGCCAACATGCCTCCGAGAAGATCACACAAAAAGTCGAGAGCCGGCTGCAAGCGTTGCAAGTCGCGCAAGATCAAGGTACTGTCGCCCCTCTACAGACTTCGCTTCCGGTCGCCTTTACAAAGTATGCCTATGTTGGCTGACATTGGCAACCTGATAGTGCGATGAAGTCCACCCAAGGTGCGGCAACTGCCTCAAGCACGGCGTGCCTTGCGACTTCGAGAACCCCGACATGTTCGACGAACTCCTCACCGCCCTCACACCCTCGAATACCCAATCGTCACAGTCTCCCATTGACAGAGCCTCGTCCACAGCACCATCCCCATCAGCACACCGGGCAAAGACTCCCTCTTTTTCTGGCTCGCCACCTGCCATGAACTGCTCACCGCTCTACACCACTCCATCTACTGCTGCCGTATCTGCCACGACGACACCTAATAATCGACTTCTTGAGTTACGGTTGATGCACCAATTCACTTCCATGACCTCCCGTACGCTAGTGGTGAACACACCCGCCACGCAGGATATTTGGACAAACACGGTTCCGAGGCTGGCCTTCGGCGGTGCCACCTACCTGGCGGATGCTATGCTTGCCGTGGCTGCATTACACCTGCGCTCTTTCAATCCAGACGACAGGGCCCTCATCAGAGCATCTCATTCGTACATGGCATCTTCGCTAGCGGCATATTGCACAACTTTGCAAAACGGCATTACTGAGGCCAACGCAGAGTCTCTCTTCCTCACAGCAGCTCTGATTGCTTTCCAGTCAACAGCTACACGAATCTTTATCCGCGACGAAGCCGACCCGAGCGACCCTTCAAGCGCCTATTCTCTACCACTTTCTTGGTTCCACGCTTTCCAGGGTGTCAAAACGGTCGTGGCAACATCTTGGCCTTGGATTCGCAATAGCGGCGTTGTAATTCCCATCATCGACTCGCAACCCGTCCTCCAGCTGGATCTCGATGCGACCTCGCCCACCTCTTTCTTTGGAAAGTTGCTCGACAACTTGGACGAGGAGCTTCAAACCGAAGACACTCTTATGGCTATGTCAACTAGGCAATCGTACCAGCATGCTATCGCCGTTCTCAACTGGGCACATAAATTGCCTCATCGCGGCGCCGCCCTCGCTTTCCCCGCCACCGTGTCAAAGCGCTTCATTGAATTGCTAGAAGAGCGTCGACCTCGCGCCCTGACGATACTTGCTTGCTTCTTCGCGCTGCTGAAAGGATTCGAGTCAGCAGTGTGGTGGCTAGATGGTGTTGCTCGGAGAGAAGTCATGGGCATTGTCTCCCAGTTTGAAGCCACAAGCCCTTGGTGGGAGCATCTTGAGTGGCCCGTGCGGATTGCACTCTACAAGAACACCATCATTCCACCAGAAGTCTGGGGTTCAGACTGGGTTACCGAGGAAAGCAAGGCAGAAAAGGGCCACAACATGACTGCCGAGTCCTTTGTGAACCACATCGAAATTCTGACTGGTGTTTTTCAAAAAGCACAGCAAATCCCGGTGACGGGCATCACAGTCCCGGCGAACGCAGTGTAAGCGCAACAGCTGGCTATTACGCAGACACACTCGACGTATGGGATCACGCAAACTCCAGATTGGCGAATGCTTAGATTGGCCGATCTTGACGGCACGAGACGTGCACATAAGAATGGAATGGTAGGAGTCACGGATATTAGGAGTTTCATGTGGCAAGGCTGCGGGTGGGTAACCTCTGGACGGAAGGCATTACGCATAGACAGGTCACTTTTGTTTCGACTTTACTTGTCTCCTTGCGGACCACAGGCCGTTCAGAGGAAAGGACGAGACGAGGATCTATCATCATCACAACACATATGGGTCAGGATTTTATGAGGGACTGTGGTCAAGCATTTTCGCGGGAATGGATGGGTACGGTGTTTTTTTTTTTTTCGGATATCATATAACGGCTGATAGCGGGGTTCTACAGCCAGGACAGCTCAGGCAGAGCAGATCTTTGACACATTTCTAGCATATGAATTTGATGACATCACGGATTGGACTTTTTTGAGAAATGAAAACAAGGCCGGACAAGTTTTCCCTGTGACGAGGGACCACCCCTGAAAAGAGACGAACAGACGTTGGATTGTCCCGGCCATGTGCTTGCCTAGCCAAATATGCCATCTGCTTGCATACAAGATTTGACAGCTGCTTACCGGTAGTTAGATGATGTTGTTTGCTCAGTTCGGACGAGTTTTCCCGACACACACTCTTTTTGGCGATGCCGAGGGGCGGCCAAGTCAATGTTCATGCGCGCCATGTGATTGACGTCTGCCGGCCGGCCGGTCCTGTGCCGCACCTTTCCAAGGTTCTCTCTCTCTCTCTCTCTCTCGCTTTTGCCGCAAGCTCTTCCAGTAGAGTGTTTCCAAGGCAGGTCTTACCGCTGGTATCGAGGCTTACTGAACCATGATCCGTCTTTTCTTTTTCTTAGGGGCTGTTCCATCTTAGCTTTTTGGTTACGGTAGATCTGGCCGATCTGTGTTTCTTGCCCCCTCTAGGCTTCTCTCGACCGTTGTGCCCTGTCTGTCGGGTGTCTGTTGCCGAGGTTCCCTAGGCCCTGGCCTTCTTCAGAGAAGCGAGGTCTGGATTCCTTTCACTTGAGACGAGGGGGCCTTTGTGTGTACACCCACTGTTGATGAGAGCAGGTCCTCAAGCATGTGGGTGCCCGAATGAAGGGAAAGTTGGGAGAGAAAGCTGGAGTTGGCTGATAGGTGCTTGGCATATGACAGGCACGGGTTGAGAGTAGTCTTCTAACCTGAACTCTGGGCATGTGGATATAAATAGTATACTGTCCATTTATGGACAAGAGATTCATCGGGGAAGCCTCCCCGCTTCGATACTCCCGACCGGGAAGGAAAAGCGGGAAAATGGGGCTCAAGGACGTTGACTTGTTGTCGGGACCGCGGAGCGCCGCAGGAGAGGCGGAGAACGGGGATAGTAGGCGAATGGAGGCAAGAAGCGAAACACAGGAGGCTCCTCTCCGCGTAAAGCTACCTACCTCAGGGAAGTGGAGGTGACGACGCCTCCGGCATTGCTTGACTCGGGGGGACCGGAGGACGGAGGTTTCGGTGTGGCGAATGGAGGATTATATGGGGGTACCCCCGAAGGCGGTTGGATAGTTGGTTGCGGCTGTGGGGAGGTAGCGAGCGGCCAAGCGGTTTAAGCGGGCATCGGGGGGGGGGGGGGGGGGGGGGGGGGGGGGGGGGGGGGGGGGGGGGGGGGGGGGGGGGGGGGGGGGGGCGCCGGGGGGGGGGGGGGGGGGGGGGGGGGGGGGGGGGGGGGGGGGGGGGGGGGGGGGGGGGGGGGGGGGGGGGGGGGGGGGGGGGGGGGACCATCGGAGTCGGTTGTTAGGTTGGGCTCCGTGGTCCTTCGGCATAGAGTGGGATGAATCATTTGACCCGCGGGTGAACCTGCGAGGAAGCAACGAAGATCTGCCGTGCGTGACTGGGCTTGACTTGCGGCGCATAGCGGTGGTCGTGGGGGTATGTTTCGGGAATGAAGGAGGTTTCTATGCCGAGCTCGTTCTGTTGGAGAGTAGTTTACGTATTCAAGAAATGTTGAACCCCGTCCCTGCGACTTGATACTCCCGTCAAGGTGTGTAGATTTCAAGTGCCGGGTGATATTTTCGGTCTGGTCACGACGGGCATAGGAAGGTTGATTTTGACAGTGGGCTGTGAGTAGAATCCCAGAACCTCGGGGTTGGGTTTGTATCAAATGGCGATGTTCGCTCGGCAGTGGTTCCAACGTTTGTCGTCTTGGTTTTTAGAGTTTGCCCAAGCTTGGGACGTCAGTGGACGACTCGTACTTTGGATTTTTCCGGCGGTTAGGGATAGCCTCATGTAAGAGAATGGATGAGCGGCCAAACCAGTTCAGTCATAGTTACTTTGGTAAAGTAGTTCCGTTCTGAGTGTCCTGTTCGTGAACCTGCATGACCACGTGTATTTAGAAAACCGTGATCAAGAGACGTTCATCCTTGAGACGTCAGTGAAGAGGGCGGCTCGGGCTTCTGGGCCCGGCAGGAGGGATGACCGTGGTGTAAGGATTCGATGAACGGATTCGCCATGGGGCTGAGCAACGTCCGATTTGAGTGTTCTGTTCGTAAACCTCGAGTGCGACCACGTGAATTGAGCTGGAACAATAAGAGAGCAGGTTCTGGGATTATCAGTGGACGACTCGTATTCTGTGTTCAGGTAAGGATGTATTATCGCGCGAGTTGAAAATCAGTCAGCTAGATGTAAGCGTTTTGTGTTCGAGTGTCCTGTTCTTCGTCTTGGGAGTCCGCGTGCGCGGAAACCTTGGCCAAGAGGCTTTGATAGTTCAGCAGCATTCCTGACAGCTTGCGAAATTATTAGCTACCGCTGTAAAAGCTTGCAGTCAACGTCAGTTCTGTCGGCGGCGAGCTTGCTGAGACCAAGCCAAGGTTGGGTCATCGGTTTCTCTTGAAGAGATTTCTAAACCTTAGCATTAACCACTCCCAGTAACCCAAGATCCCGCCGGCAGTGAGTGTCTCAATCGAGTATGCCTAGGCAGAGTTGTCCCTCGCTCATTTCACGCCTCAGCATCCCGACTCTCCTTTCTCAGACTGAGAGAACGGGATCCGGAGGCTGATCGTATTGGGAAGGTCGCCTATTTGTTTACCCGGCCCCTTTCCCCCATAGCTACCATACGGACGAGATGCTACTCGGGAGACATCCAATGCCCGTAGAAGACCGCCTTGACAGTTGTCAACTCACTAGGCTAGGTTCATCTATTGATCTAGTGCCCTCGACAACAACTACCACGGCATCGAGAAGCTTCCATGGAACCAGTTGTCACAAGCCAACCGGTTTCACTGCCAACATCATCCCGCATCTTCGATGAACTGCAGGTTGAGAAAGAGAAAGACATCATCTAGTGGGGTAACAATCGTGGGGTAAAGACGAAAAAAAACTTTAACAAAGTGACAGCCAGCCAGCCGCCCCAGGATCATGAAGTTTCCACGAATCTATTCTCGAAAAGAGCCGGAATCCGGGGCTAGTGGTTTTGTTCTGGGGCAACTTGACGATGCATCATTGGCGCGCATCCCATCGTTGGAGCCCCACGGGCCACTGCTAATCTGTTTTTTGGCGACTGCCCGCTATTGCTGCACGTAGCTGACCTGCCGACATCACGATCCACGGCAAATATTCGAAAAGAAGCAGCGAGGTCACAGTCACACACACAGTGACACATGGTGCGGGATGGGCTGCAGCGACGAAGCGAGCCGAGTCCCGTTTCCCGGGGTAATGTAGTGTGCTCCGTATTGGGCGAGAAATTGCTGCCCTCGTGACGATGTTGCACCACCCCAGCTTGGTCAAAGAAGAAGTTAGCGCCGACGGCTGTCATCTCAACTCGGATGGTATTCCGATCAACACATCACACTCTAACTTTCGCTATTGGATATCTGAATGTTCAGAGGGTGCGTCGAATGTTGGTCTGAAGTGATGATAAGGATGAATATTTGATCATTTTCCGATTGATTGTGTTTCGACAATGAATGAATTATGAGGCAGATAATTGCCCTTCTCCGCGTTCTCGATAAGCCCGGAGAATTTGATAAGTCGGACATGAGGATGGACATTCGCTAAAGCTGCGCGCTCGGGGATAAGTTGCAGGTGTTCGGATCATGGCTCCGGACCAAGCTTATTTCAACATCCCCCCTGTCGAAATGTCAGCACAAAAAACCAAAATAAAGAAGGCTCTTCCGTTCTAACCGGAAAGCAGCGATAGCCGCCATCGATTCTAGTGTAAACCTTGGGGAAAGTGTACCACGTGTGAGGCAAAGCTCGCGCCAACGGCTTCCGAACACAATGTTTCGTTCTCTTTCTTTTTCTCTTCCTCTTTCAAAGGGCGATCTCGGAAACTGAAACAGACCAGGGATGAACCTGTTCAACCTGTCATCTCGGGTACGCAAGCCACTCCTCCGACCAGCTCGGGCCTTCTCTTACGACCCGCACTTTTGGCTGACGACTTTCCGGAGTGGCAGACGGCACTTATATTGAAAAGAGCGGGCTTATTGACGCCGAAGAGGGCGGCTGGATCACCTGAGTGCCCGCTACGCCAAAGAGTTGAGGGGCGCAGCTCGCTTGCTGCCCTCCCAGAGTCCCAGGCTCCCAGCAGCAAACGAAGGGGGTGGCCTAGGTTCGCCAAGTTGGGCCAAGTTGACAGAATGGGCAAGAAAGGGTGGGGAAAATAGGCCATGATTGGAGGAGTCGCCCATTCTTCCCTGACCAAGGAGTTGCGCGATGAAACGTCAAGCTCTCCACAGCCAACTGGGAAGGACGAGTAAATCGAGTATAGTCTAGTCAAAAGCTGGGTTGGGTTGCTTCTTGTTGGCTGTGGCTGTGGCTGGCCGGGCTGGCAGTTGGCTTTGGCAGTGTTTGGTAAGCAAACAGAAGCGGTTCGTCCCTTCTCTGCCGTAGCCGAGTACTGTAGTGTAGTACAGAGGATGGACTGGGCAATATGGATGAAGCAGACGCATGCCTGTCGGCTCCTCTTTGTCTTGTTAGTCTGACGGGTGTTGTGACCGGGGGAGGCTATACCAGGGTTACATTTCGTCTGGTGTCGCCTGCTGATTGCTGGTGAGTATTTGCTTCCGGTGACTATTGAAGCGGGGATTTCCAAGAGATGGGTTCGTAGGATCCCGTCAATTAGACGAAGGGACGGGACGGGTCTGTCTAGCTGATGCTCCGGAAAGGGGGCATCAAGAAGAGAGGTGGAGGAAGGAGTATATACCACGCTTGGGAGCAGGAATTTCACGAAGAAGGAGAGAAAGAGAGGGAAGCTTTACTCGTGCTTTGCCAGTCTTCTTCTTTACGCTGAGAGGGGCCTTTGCTGTCTCCCTTTCTCTCCATTCACTTTGATCAGAGAGTTCCGATACTAGCACCATCGTCATCGTCGATCGATCGTCGTCGCCCAAGATGCTCGCCTCCCTCGCCTCCGTCTTCCTCCTCGCCCTCTCCACGGCCAACGCCGCCCTGACCTACAAGGGTGTCGACTGGTCCTCGACGACCATCGAGGAGAAGGCCGGCATCAAATACAAGAGCAGTGCCGGCACCTCCCAAGCTCTCGAGACCATCTTCAAGAACGCCGGCGTCAACTCGGTCCGCCAGCGCGTCTGGGTGAACCCGTCCAACGGCGACTACAACCTCGACTACAACCTCGCCCTCGCCAAGCGCGCAAAAGCGGCCGGCCTCTCCGTGTACCTCACCCTGCACTTCAGCGACACCTGGGCCGACCCGACCAAGCAGGCCATCCCGTCCGGATGGCCCTCTGATATCGAGAACCTCAGCTGGAGGCTCTACAACTACACCATGGACGTCAGCAACGCCTTCCAAAAGGCCGGCGTCCCGCCCGCCATCATCTCCATCGGAAACGAGATCCGTGCGGGTCTGCTCTTCAACACGGGCAAGACGTCCAACTGGTACAACGTCGCCAAGCTCCTCAACTCGGCCGCCTACGGCATCAAGGACTCGACCCTGAGCCCCAAGCCCAAGATCATGATCCACCTCGACAACGGCTGGGACTCGAACCTCCAGGCCAACTGGTACACCAGCCTTTTTGCCCAGAACGTGCTCAAGACCACCGACTTTGACATGATGGGCGTCTCCTACTACCCCTTTTACGGATCCGGCGCCACCCTTGCCGCGCTCAAGTCGAGCTTGTCCAACTTGGCCTCCAAATGGGGCAAGGAGATTGTCGTCGCCGAGACCAACTGGCCCACGAGCTGCCCCAGCCCTGCGTACGCTTTCCCGAGCGATCTCAAGAGCATCCCCTTCTCCGCTGCCGGCCAGACGACCTTCCTGAAGAAGGTTGCCGAGGTTGTTGCCGGTGTTAGCAACGGAAAGGGTCTCTACTACTGGGAGCCCGCATGGTGAGATTCTCTTAATTCATGTTTACTTGTCATAACATCTACTAACAAAATACAGGATGAACAACCAGGCCCTCGGCTCTAGCTGCCCCTCCAACACCCTGTTCGCGTACCCGGGTACCGCCCTGTCTAGCTTGGATACCTTCAAGAGTATCTAAGAGGGCGTCTTTCCACAATTGATGACGGGATACCCAGGAGTAGTGTGTGGAAGGAGGATTGTTTATGTTGATATCAGCTCGTCTCACAGTCGCTGGAGAGCCTTTTCTTCGAGATGGAGACTGCGTAAATATCGTTTACTTTCAGCACGTACATATATTTAGCGTTATTCGTACATAGTTGAGCCAGATGAAGCATGGGCCCTGGCGGTATATAAGCAATCTTTATCAGTTCAATCACGATGGCCGACTGCATCTCACTCATTCTGTATCGATGCGCAAATCTCTTTGAACGGTTTATCAAGGTCTGCTATGTTATGAACCAAGACTACATGGACTTATCTCATACCGTTTATTAAGTCACTTCCAAATGGCTAGGGCAATCTGGGTACCAAAGATGATCATTCCAAGGCACTGTCTCATAAATCTATTTCTATCTCAAAAACATCATTTGGAGCTGCGACATTGGCAGGTGGATCTATCTGCTCCGGGTGATCGATCCTATGTACGTCTTGCAAGACGTAGTCTACCACTTTGCACATCTTGATAAGGTAGGCGGCTTGAAAGGACTCGGTCGATTAACGAGTTCCGTCATGGCATCGAACTCCCAGGAGAGATGCATGTATAAAATCGAAAGATAAGATCCTCTGACAACAATTACAATCGTCCTTTAATTCTAAACTCAATTCACAACAGCAAGTAAAAAGAGTTCAACCTCCCCCGGTGCCGATTTAGGGGCTACATCTCTTGGCGCTCATGCTGGGAGTCGAACTCGCTGAGCCTGTCGTCGGGTAAGGCTGGTTGGCGCGAATAATTCGTTGACCGTTAAACCACTCCACCACCCACGCCGCAGTTTGACCTGACCCCCGACCTGGAGTGCCCCTGCTGTGCTGGTGACGGAACTGGAATTGACGAGACCTATATGGTTCTTTTCTCTGGTGTATATCCAGGCTGGGTGGGGATAGAATTGATCGGATGAAAGTTTGGGACCTGGGTGGCAGATTGACAACCTCGCGTAGGCATGCTGTCATGAGGAGGCTCGGTTAGCGCCATCTACCTTGCATCGGCGTCACCTTCCCGGCCCTATTGCTCCAGACGAAG
Organism: Colletotrichum tamarilloi; assembly: GCF_030869305.1. Lineage (NCBI taxonomy): Eukaryota > Fungi > Ascomycota > Sordariomycetes > Glomerellales > Glomerellaceae > Colletotrichum > Colletotrichum tamarilloi. The sequence goes on along the minus strand of NW_026849408.1, from coordinate 95,376 downwards.
GGAAAAGGTTCTAGTTGACCATTGATTCATGGATACATAACAATACATCAAGCCAGCTATCCTCATATCCGAAACAAAATATGTGATGATCAGGCTTCTGTCGACTCCAGTAGATGGTAACACACTGCTCCTGACGATCAGGAAACAGGAATCAACTCAGTCAAGAACACTGTCGAAAAAGTAGTGTGAGCCCGGGTACATAGTAGAGGCCGGACCATGTCATGAAGTCGATGACACGTTTGGGACTCGTGGCGGACTCTTGCCTTGTACTAGTTTCCGAGTTACCTTTCCTTAGAAGCTCTAGGCCACGAGTCTTCCTATTTCCATGTCGGCAACCTCAACAAACTCCAAATTCTCCCCTTCACAGTCCGGAATATCCCATTAACGGCTACTCCCGAGAACTTAAGCTCGGTGACCGATCCTCCGGACCTTATCCTCCTCGCCAAAAGACTTGCGTAAGTTCAGGTTACCTCCGAAATCTTTCATCACATAGGTAACTCGGGCAAAAATCGCAAAGCAGCACATCTTCAAGGGAGCGTAACGGTCATCTGATACCCAACGCTGTAGAATTTGAACCCTTGAAGGGAGCCTGGGCCCGAGCCTGGATCTTTGCTTCGGCCTTGGCAGCAACCTAAGACATTCCCAGGCCTGGACCGTGAAAAAGCTGTCTAGACGACCCAGGAAACCGGTCAGTCCTAAAGCTAGGTATATGAGAACGTTTCACATTACTCCCTTAGATCCAACTGCCTTTGTGTCAAGGTTAAATCGCCGATCCCTTCCTCCAGATAGTACACAATACTGAGGTCTAGTCTGAATAGGAAGCAAGAAACTTGGACCGGCACCTCGAGCTGGTCTAGTGTTGACCTTGGGACCCATACGGCCGGTCACCCCTCTCTGGCAAAAAGGACTGGAATATAGATAGAAGGAAACATACGGCATGAAAGAAAAGACAGGGATGCAACCAAGAGACAAGAGTAAATTCCAGCAATACTCAAGCAAAACATGCCATTTCTGAAATATCGCTCACTTTTGACCGCCGTTCACTACCCATCCAGCCCATTCTCCTTCCTCCACTCTCTAATCCGAACGAGCAGCTTCTCCCGGCGCGCAAGACCTTGGGGACCCCAAACGCCTTCCTTGGTAGGATAGAATTCATCGAAGCGGGGCTTACCATCGTCCGCAACCTCGACGAACGGAAGCTTACTGCGCATAAAGATGTAGACATCCGGACCGCCCAGCAGCGCAGGGGCGTCGAGGGTGCCGACGCGGAGGAATTTCATCAGGGGGCCTGTACCGTCGTAGTTGCTCCAGACGGGCGTGAGACAGATGGGACAGCGAGCAATGTGCTGAGGGGCGCCCGAGTCGGCGGGGACGGGGAGGATCACGGGTGAAGGGATACCTGCCTGGACGCGGCGTTTGCCGGCATCGTCAGTATCATCATCGCCCTTGCCCTTGTTCTCGCCCGTCCCGTGAACATTGTCGGCGGGCCTGGACTGCTGATGCTGCCTGGGAGTCCAATCATCAAAGGCAGACTCCGGGAACGACGCCAGCGGCTGCAGCAGCGAGGCGGACTTGCTCGGGAGGAGGGTCACCTCGTCTCCCTCGACGACGGCGTTGAGGGCGAAGGCGGTGCCGGTCTCACGCTGGCAGGAGGTGCAGTGGCAGCAGTGGACGACCATGGGCGGGGCATTGAGGGAGTATCGGATGTTGCCGCAGGCGCAGCCGCCGGTGAGGGGGAAGATGGAAGGGTCTTTTTCGGCGGTGGAGTGAGACATTGTGGTGTTTGTATGAAAGTTTCTTGTTGACTCGTTTGTGTGGTTCGGCTTTTCCCTTTTCTCGACGGTTGTGGCCCGTTTCGGTCGTGCGTAGGTGGAGAGACCGGGTAGTTTGCGTCCCGGGTGATCAACGACAAAGGGTCCAGACCTGGAAAGATTGCTGACGGTTGACAGGTCTCAGCGGTGTGCCTTTGTTCAAGAATTCCAGAGGGTGGCGAGGGTTTGTATTCTCTTCGTGCAGAAGGGGGTGGGAAGGGGGTGGCAGGTCTGCCGTCTGGGTTGGCAAAAGTGTGTAAGTGGGATGTCTGCGGGGGGCTGGGAGGCAGGAGCGATTGACTTACATCGGCGTGAAAGAGAGGAGGTGTCTCGGAAGGACCCTGAGCCTGGGCAAACAGAGTCAGAAAAAAGTGAAAACTTCCTAAAAAGAAGAAAGGATGGATGGGTAAGAGGAGGAAGAAGATGGAGGGGAGAGGTGAAACGAAAGGGCGCGAGGAGTAGGAGAAGGAGGGCAAGGCTTTGTTGACAGGCGAGGAGGTGAGGGAATTCGAGCGTGCCCAGTCAGCGTTCAGGTGATGGCCTGAATAGGCAAGTTTCTTATCTAATCGCTGTAGATGACACTTTTCCCCTCTTCTGCTGTGCCCTTTTTGCATCACCCTTAGGCAGACAAAACCAACCGAAGAGAAGCGAAGTAAGCTGACAAGCGGCAGATAATTCGTTTCTTCATGATCAACTTGAACAAGTTTTGATATTTGCCCATGATTCATCTAGATATGATGTGTCGTTTGATGGACACGACAATCGTCTACTGCGGATAACCCTTGAACCAGACTCGTACAAAATTTGGGCATAGCCTGACGATCGAAGTCTCCGCATCCTATGGAAAAGTCGGTATGGCAATCCCTAAGACTGAATGAAGCACTGGTGTTGTACGATTCTCTTGGCTTCGGGGGGTACAGGCATTTTGAAGAGGTCATTAATGACAGCTGTGGTGTTATGTGTGGTGTTGTGAAGGAAGGGGTTGGGTGGTTGACTCAGACAGACCCTGGAAGGGGGCTCTCGCGCCCCACGGCTTACACGTTACACCGGGCTTGAAGCATCACAGGGTCTGAATCGTTCTGACCTAGGTGGGAGGCACACACCGAGACGGAGGAGGGCTACATTCCGATCGAAGGCGGGTTTTTCATCGTTTGACGCCGGCGTGATTGTTCCAACTTTGGACACCGTTAGATGACGTTTGTGGTGTTTTTTCCTGCGTCATTTGTCTGGTAGCAGAAAAAACCGTTGAGTCTGGGATATAAACCGTCGGCGCCCTCCAGTTCCGTTCTAGACCTCTCGAGGCAGCCAGAATACACAAAACACTGCAAAGGGAACGAGAGTTTACCAACCTCAGCTCTGGAATTCATCAAGCCCAGCCAGCCAGCCACCTCGAGATCGAGTCCAGAAATTTAAAAACGCCACGCGAACCCGCCTACGATAATGCAGCCCACTGCCCTCTTTGGAATTCTGCTGCTTCTCTCTTCGCAAGCACAGGCCGCACCATCGTCGCTTCACTCTCACCTCCAGCGCCACAGAGAACGCGCCGCAACACACGCTCACTTGAGCCACCAGCACGCAAAGTTAAACAAGAAAGTCGAGCCAGCCGAGCCCGAACCCGAAGCGATGAAGACCTTCAGAGACATCGTACCACTATTTCAAAATCTCATCGCCACGGAAAAGCCCTCATCACCGTCACCCTATGTTGAGTCGACGTTGACGCCTCCTCCGTCTCCAAAGCACAATGATGCAGCATCAGACCATGTCGACTCAGACTCCGACGACTCACAGCAACTACGAGGAGTGAGGACGAACCCAGTCCGCGAGCAACAGACGTTACCTGACCGAGCTAAGCTGGCGGCGATGGGTCGAGGGCAGAGCCGCGTGAGGTCGGTCGCGGATATCGTCGACAGCCGGCATGCTGACTCTGCGATGCGGTTGCTGCGAGCTCACGCTGTTGTCAGGCATAACAAATTTCAGCGTGAGATTTGAGAGAGACCGTGATGGAAAGGCGTGTTTTCGAATGCTTGTATTTAGATTTGGCATGAGTTGGGCTTTGAGCAGCTATGGTCCTGGCGGCTGTTGACTAAGCCACCTGGTAGTTGTGTGTGTGCGGAATGATGAGATGAAGGAACCAAGCCCGCCGCGGGATCGGCGGGACGCGCGACGATAGCACTTGATGATAGGGCTGGCGATATTTTTAGAATGCAGAATAATACCACTTTTCGCCTATAATGGACGCTTCTCTTGATTTTTCGAGGTGCCTTGCTTGATGTTGATCGTTGGCTGAGGCGAAAAACCTGCTGGACTTGTCTGAGAAGAATTGGATACTGAAATGCGATTGTCGGTAATTGCGTCAGGTATGGGGATGAAGTTCTCCATCTGTTACAGGGAAAGCTGGTAAGCGTGGGCGATCTGTTGGCGAAATCGTGTCAGCACCGCTTCCATATCCCTGTTAGCATCGAGTAACACTGTAACGGCGGGCTGCTCAAGTCTCTCGGAGACAAGAATCGTCTCGCCAGCAGGTTCTCAGTCTGAAGCGGCTAAAGAAACGTTGGCGGTTCGAGATGTCTCCCTTTCGTTATGACGGCATGCTGATGACCTTGGAGTACTTGGCACCTGGTAGGTTTATCGTCTTGACGCAGCCGCGGAATAATTGAGTAGATTGACGATTGACAACCTGTCACTGTGATTTGTACACTGAGGCTCCGGCGAGGAAAAGATGAGATGTGTTTTTGTTTCGAATCGAGTCAAGCCGTCCCGTCATGTTTCCTTTGCGCACGGAGAACGGCCCCACGATCCACCAGGGTGACGATCACCCGAGCCGTATAGATGCATAGAAATATACTGTTTTGAAGCTGCGTGTAGAGGCATTATGTACAGTATGGATGATTGTTAAAGACGGTATTTCTCGGACCCACTGATTGGTGCATAAAGCCGGACCTCCACCGAAGCTGGCCTCCGATGGTGATGTGCAGATACGGGGTTCGAGGTACTTTAATCTTGGCGCGCTCAAGTGGCCCGGGTATTTTCCGTCGCGGTTTGGCTTCGGGGATTGGCGCACCTCAGCTCTTCCCCCGGGATGAGAAGTCGCCAGCAAGGCAGCATTTCCGAGGTATTGACGACCTGGCTCTTGCTGGCTTCATCCTACTGCGCATCGTGTACCTTTTACTTAGGTACCCCGTCTGTTCCAACCTGCCATCCTGCCAGCGCACTTGCAGTGGTTAGTCACGGGAGCCAAATTGTCGATCCCACTCCTACCTACCATAGCTCACCTACCATCTCCTTCATCCCCTTTTGACACTTCTCGACCTCACGATAGCGCGCGCGACGCCTACGACCACGCACCTCTTTCTCGACATCCGACAATTGACTAGCACTACACCTTTGCTTGCGATCACCAACGAGCCTTTGTACTCTTTGTGCCGTTATTGGGGAACTTCCTCTGGTCCATCCTCCCATCGCTCGCCGGCTACGAAACGTCCTGTTCAAAGCGCCCAATTGCTGGGGAAGCTCCGATACGCTTGGGCTTCTGCATCGTTACACAAAAGGGAGCCTCACATCGGCAGCCATTCCTCGATTTTGATCCCACCGCTGTCGACTCCCACCCACCGTGGCATTCACCGACAAAGCCTTACGAGGGACGCACCGCCTGTTGTACCATCCTGCCGCTCGCCATTGACGTGTTTGCGACTCTCAGTACCGACTTCTCGAATCTGCTTCTCACGTCGCATTTAAATACCCTTGCAAGCGTCGGCCATTTCGCGACACAGAATCTTCGAGATGCCTTCGCAAAGGCAGTTGCGCACCCTCCTGGTGGGTGTGCTGATTGGTGTCGTCTTCGTGTTGTTTTACACATCTTCCTTGCGAGCGAACGAAGTCAAAGACGAGCGGACCATCCAAGATTTCTACCACAAGACGGTCAATGGACTGAAACACAAACAACCGCCGGGCCAAGCGGTGCTGGAAGGGAATAAGCCCAAGGCAGCTGGCCACGTGCCTGTTGACAAAGATGCCGATGGCGACGTTGACGCCGACGACGAGAAGCTCGCCAAGGATATGCAAGGACGCCTGAAGGCCGCCGAAGACAAGGCCAAGGAACTTGCCAACAAGAAATCACCACTGAAGCCTGATGCGCCTAGCGACGTCGTCGGAAAGGGCAACTCTGCTGCTGGACAAAAGAAGAAGGAAAAGACGGCCAATGGCAAAGAAGTCTCCGAGACTGAAGAGGAGGAGAAGAAGAAGGACGAGAGCGATGAGGAACATGCTGTCGAGGTTGAGTTGAACTCCATCTTGAAGAAGTCACCAGGTATGTTAACGTCAAGACTCGTGAAACAAATGCCAGCTAACCAGACCAAGTCATCATCTTTTCCAAGTCTTACTGCCCGTACTCGAAGAAGGCCAAGGCATTGTTGCTCGAAAAGTACTCGATCGAGCCCACACCATACGTTGTCGAACTGGATAAGCATCCTCTTGGCCCTCAGCTGCAGGCCTTCCTTGGCGAGAAGACTGGCCGGAAGACAGTTCCCAACATCTTGGTAAATAGTGTGAGCATAGGTGGAGGCGACGATGTCATCGAGCTTGACAGCCAAAAGAAGTTGGTACCCAGGATCATTGACCTTGGGCAGAAGAAGGTGGAGATGAAGGAACGGTCTGCCAACAGCCAGAAAAACAACTAGCTCTCTTGAGTCATTCAACTTTTATTTCTACATTTGCTCGACTTCCACCATATGGCATCATCGTGGGCGAGGCGAAGCGGGCATTAGGGAACCACGGGAGTTCGAACTGGTGGTGGGTACCCCAGTACTGGACATTGCATATTTTTGGCGTTGGTGATCGGTTGAGCTCGCGCGCTCTCGGCGGCGAGCACTCAAGGGGACGGTATGGGCTCTCGCCAGAGCTTGAAGGCTGGACGAAGCGTGCCGCAGACGACTGCGCAAGTTCCGTAATGATGAGGGACGTGTATGAATAGTGTGGCTGAAGATGCTAGGGCGGCACTGGTAACCTGGCATCGCCTCCTTGTGCGGTTGTGTATACACGCAAATGGCTCGCTGTCAGCTTGTGTCCTGTTCTTGTGTGCTCCCAAACCATGGACTTTTGGCAACAGGCCGCCAAGATGTTGCTCCTCTTGTAGACATAATTATCATAAGATCACGAGCCTTCATGGAAGCCATATCGGCCAACTTCTCTTCTGTAAGGTCGCGGGCTGGAGCCGACTTCCTAGTTGATTCTTTTCCCGCTTCGAGTCTGATTAGGATTCCCTCTATCGACAAACGCCGTTTAAGGTATAAGGATGACGGAGCTGTTATCTTCGTTCCTCGGTACTGCTCCAGCCCGATTATCTTCTTTGAGTCCGGACCTGCTATTCTTATCAAGAGCCATCACTGAGGGGCAGGGTTGGATTGTGGTCGGAAGAGAGTGGAGGGGCTTAGCTATGCCCCTCCTTGCGCAACTGTCACGATGCGCCTCATATAGCTTGGCAAGACCAACCGGGTTACACAGCACCTTTCTCTAAACTGGGTCCATTCCGTGAAATCAAAATGCCGCACTAATACTAGAATTGCCCTCTTTGATGATCGCTGACACCATTTTTGGGACAGGGACGAAATCTGGGGCGGAGTGCGGCCTGTGTCGTCAAGTGAGAACCTGGATGGCCGATCGCGACGTCGTTCAAGGACAGCCGGGTGCGCACTTGACTTGCACTTGCGATGCTATATCTCTGTTGGTTGGTCTCTTTCCGTATCTCATTTCAACTATTCAACTCTCAGATTGAAAGCTTTTGGATGATTTGCTGTGAACTGTGAACCACTGCTCTCGTCAACTATCTCATCTGAATCTCAACTTTAAAGAGCGGAGTGATTCAGAACACTCTGGGCCCTGACTACTTATACGCGAGTGGCCTACCTCTTACACACATTACCGCATCACGAACTCGATTCTCACAGAACATTCCATTTCAAATCACTTCAAGTTCAATTTCTCGCTTTTACTCTCACATATCTACTATTCACATACTCTGGTGCAAGCCTGAACACCAGAACGGCCACGGTTGACAGCAAGGCCTAGGGCAGCAGGAGCAACGAAGGGGTCAGAAGTTTCAAGAGCGATACTGGCTCACCTCCTGCTACCTATCCTCACAACCACACATCTCAGAGGGTCAGAGGGCAATCGCAGGCCGATCGAGGTTGTTTCGAAACCCCCTTGTTCATTCAACTGCGTTTTGTACAACCTCTACTCCAACATTCACCTACAATACCTTACTACCATCTAAACCTCGGATAACAATGTCTTCACTCTTACCCGGCCACCTCCTCCTCCTCGTAGCAGAGCACGCAGACTTTGCCCAGATCCAAGCCCTCCGAGCAACCTGCAAGACTAACCGCGCCCTGCTGGATAGCTACCAGCACACCGTAACAAGAGTCAACACCGCCCGGTACCCCTGCGCACCACGCAACCACATCCTTGCCTCCGACACCCGCGAGCGCGAGGTGCTCCCAAAAGACACCTTTGATACCATCCGAGAGCTAGAGACGCGGCACCGACACATTGAGGATATCGTCCACGGCTCATACCTCGCCTTCTGGGAGGAGTACGGGCTCCAGGACGCGAACAAGGCGGACACCATCCGCTCGAACCTCAAGAGAGCGCTCTGGCAGTGCTCGGCGATCGCCGACTTGGAGACGCACTCGATACGGTACAGGGACGACGTCGTCCCCCGCCGGGACCCTTGTGTGAAGTCGCTGATCCATCAGGAGATTATACTGCACGACGCGCCGCCACCCGATGGCTGGCACCTGGCTTTGAGGGAGGTCCACGAGTCTAACCGCCAGGATGTGCGGTTCCGTCAAATCGCCCACGTCCGCAACGACCTCTCTGCACAAGACCTCGCGGGCATAGTAGTCCTCGCGCACCTCGCTAGTCAAGGGTATCGGAGGTACAGGGCTCCCACGACGAACGGGCTGAGCCGGCCTGAGGTTATCGAGATGGGCGTGTGTATGGCGGAGAACACCATCCGCCACGGCGTCTTCTTCTTGTACAGCAAGGTAGTAGCGGGCGAGGATGACGAGGACGGGCGGCACCACGCGAGGCTGCTTCTGGATGATACCTTTGATGAGATGCGGCGGTGGGAGGCGGGAGATCCCAGTGTGCTTCCCGGTCTGACGATGAGCGTCGCGTCTACGTTTTGCGAGAAGATTGGGTGCGAGCACCGGGATATGCTGGATGCTGCGTGTACGTTATTGAGGGGGGATGTGTGGCGTCCTGCGGCGGAGGAGGACGAGGGGGAGGAGGTCGAGCCTGAGGCTGGGAGGGAGAAGCCTACTGGGGAAGAGGTTGAGCAGGAGTTTGATGTGGCGGAGGGAGAGGGTGGGGAGCAGGTCTCGTGAGGGTTCACCTGGGATAGGATACATTGGATACTTATGAATGCATGATGACCCTATAAAAGTTTGCTCCGAAGATTCCCAGACCAGATTCATTTGTCACTATGCCCCCTTCTTCTCGTTATTTGTAAAACATATTGCAGTACGGAGGCTTATAGAAAGAAGAGTGAGACGAAGGAGTGAAGTTCTATAGTACAGCTATCTCGCACGACAGTGAATCACGAAAAGGGACAGTGAACCTCACGGTCACGGCCCATATTGGTCGAGTATTCTACTGAATCCCTCTGCCGCCCCCCTTATTCTTCACCATTCTCGTTGTGTTTCATTGAGACTTTCGAAATTTCGTGATGTTTGGGTGTTACGTCCCGTGATTGACAACCTACCTACCGCCCTCGGATAGCTCGAGGGAACGACCAGGAAGTTTATCCCTGTACTAAGACCTGGTGTACTTTCGTCTTTTTACTCTGGGTAATCATCTTTTTACGGCATGGGTGTATGCTAAGGTAGATATGTAGACATGAAAGATGAGGGGTGGTTCAGGACTTGATAACCGCTCAAATCCAAGCTTTGAGAGCTCTTGCTAATATCAAGTCACATCGATTCAACCGGAGAGATGTCTGGCTTTATCACGGGGATCGAGAGGCGAATACTTTCTGGAAGAAGGCGTGTGTCCTGGTGATACGTTCCAGGGTACAAGGAAGTCTGTGAAAGCTCGAACGCTCCTCTAGTCGATTTCCGTAGGCTGCGGGCGAGGTAGCCTACCTAGATTGCAGAATCCTTGACATGCACACACACACGCTTTTCACGAGGTTTGAACATTTCGTTCTTTGAACCCCTTCGTGTTATGAATCTCGTTGGGCCCCGCCGCCTGGAAACCTGCCAACTTTAGCAAAGTCAGGGAAAAGATCTAGAACATAGGTGCCACCTAGGTAACTTGGGCAGAAGCCATGGAAGCCTGAGGATGGCCTGCCCCAGCCGCCTATAGCCCGACGTCGAAGCATGATGGTAGCCTAACTCGATGGTGCCTTACGGTGTGATACGTCGTTACGGAGGAGGCTACGGGGTTTCATTCTCATAGGCAGATCCCAATGGAAGGGTCAAGACGGCTCTCGTTCGGGAAAGCCAAGCCGGTAGGAGGGAGCCTTGGCCTGCCAAGGGACTCGGAGAGATCGTATGGAAAGACAAGCTTTTTTTCTCAGGGCGTGTTGGATGAGGATTCTTTGACAGAGCCGCGTTTGTGACGACGACTGCTTCAAGTGGATGACTGCCGACATGGGTGGGCATCTTGGGAGTGAGTCCGGAGGGGCTCACCCGGCGTGGGAGATTCACATCGGGGGCGAGGGACACGTTTGTTAATTCGTCCCCAGCGAGATGTTTTCTTCGTTGGAGGGTTTTTTTTTTTTTTTTTTTTTTTTTTTTTTTTTTTTTTTGGTTTTTGGGTGGGGGGGGGGGGGTTTTTTTTTTTTTTCCTTCTTGGTTTTTTTTTTTTTTTTTTTTTTTTTTTTTTTTTTTTTTTTTTTTTTTTTTTTTTTTTTTTTTTTTTTTTTTTTTTTGCTGGGTTTACGGATGGAGGGCGGAGTGATTACTATGGATTCCACGTGTAATGCAGGACTTTTTTTTTTCTCACGATCTAACTTTGGTGGAGTATCTGCCTGTATACGTACCGCTAGGTAGGCTGTGACATGATGCGAGAACCGGCGAACTCGTTTGGGTTGTGGTGACTGGTGAGCCTGTCAGGCGAGGAGTCACCGGAGCCCCAAAGTCCCTTTCGCAGTAATGCAGTGCTTCGCATTAGGGCTGATCTGGCCCCTCGGGGGGGTAATCAGTCCGGCGTGTACCGGCCGGCAGTGGAAGTGTTCGTACAGGTAAACGTCACGGCGTTCCCCCGTAGTACTGCTGATCCAATCAATTATTCGTTGAGGCGTTTCTGGCTCGCCGAAAAAAGTCGAGATCGCTATCGTGGGTATCCATCACCAAGGTAGAGACGGGGTCTTACAATTGGTACCGCACAGTGGAGAAATCATTCCTAGACAGGGCAGATTAAACGCCAGATGTTGATGTTTTGCGTGTTTTTTTTTGTAACAATGGCGGGCGCGTTGGGGGAGTGACTCACGACGCAGGAAAGAATCTCACCGGCGGCGAGATCTCAGGTTTCTCACTGCGATGAGAGAGAGGTCTGAGTCTGTCTACCACGTATACTGTGAGGTATTCGACGAGGTAGGTATGCACAGCCGACCGGTGGTCTATCTTGCCGTCTTACAATGTTACGAGTCCTATTTGTCCTATGGCGGATCAATTCCTACGCTAGAGTTGCTGTGGTGTTGTTGGTGCCTGTTGGTTTGCGTAGCCCTGGAGGCAGGGGAGCGGGGTTAAGTAAATCTGACGCTTATTTTTTGGTTGGTAGCGGTGCCGGGAACCGAACGGCCGCGTTGGCCGTTGATCTGCTGTATCCGGCCCCAATACCTTGCCTTACGTGGTCCGTGGAACCCGCTACCACGGGACCGGGGGGGAAGATCTCAATGTCTGAATGTATGCGTATTTCCAAGTGAATTAGGTATGACATTGACGTCGTAAGGTGATTGCGTTGCGTAGTCACTGTGAGTCTAAACGTGGTATGAGTTGATGAGTCTATTCGGTATGGTATCCACAGCAATTGCAGTGTAAAGCCTAGCACGAAAGCGAATTGTCGTGCACTGGTGAATTTCCACGACAAAATGCGCGCGGGAAAGCCTCAATCAATTGGGTCAAGATCGTGCGTCGGCGATGGCTTGGGGCTGAGTTGAACGGAGGGTTCGCCAAGATGCCAAAGTGGCATTGGTTTCGCAATAATTAGAAAAAAAGAAAGAAACTTTTCTATCGCAGCTTGTCAGTTTTGGCGATGATGGGATGAATTGAGATTTTCTCCTTTGCTCTTTGCTCGCATTGAATTGGATTTTCGATTGCCGCCTTGCCGCCCTGCCGCCCGTACGGGACTTTGCCAGGCACGCCGTGATGCTCTTGTGATCCATGCGATAGTGAATGAAGGATGGCGAAGTAGCAAGATTCGGATGTAGGCGGACGCATCGTCAGGGTTGAGCCTTGCGCCAAGTGACTCATGGCCGAAGTTTATCGGACCAAGGAGGATTAGAGCGACACTGCCAAACTGCTCAGTGCCAGGCTTGCCAGGCAACTGGCAAGCTATTACTTACAGCGTCGTGCTCACGCAGGGAGAGAGTAAGTTTCGAGGCTACCACTAGAGGATTCATAATAGAGGGGGGCAGTTTGACGCATTGACAAACTGACGCGAACCGGCGTAATGTCTTGCCTGTACAGGAATCCCTTTGGGTAGTCTTACTTACCTGTTGTGGTTTAGTCCTGCTAAGAACTCCCAGTGAATACTGCGGTATGATATTGTGAACATGACGGTGTGAGGGAGGGGGCGAAAGAGGTTAAGCTCAATAAGCTTCCCGTCACACGCCCACGCAAGCCCAATTGTTGGTTATGGGCGACGCAATGGTGTGGATACACGACCTTGATCTGTTCCGGGGGCCTGGTTGGATGCCTTGGGATAGGACCAGGGGAGGGGGGTAATTCTCCCAGTGACGGAATCTTTGGAGGATGCGTGTGCAAGTTGCGTGTGTCCGAGTGCGTGTGTGTGTGTGTGCGATGGGATGGGATGGCTTGGGTTGGGACGAGGAAAGGGGGGAAGATGCTTGTTCAGGTTTCTGCGCCCGTTTTTGGGGGCCCCCAAACCACGCCGCCGGCTTTTGCTTGGAATAGATGAGTCCTACGAAAGGATACTTTGATACTTTGATACCTTCCTTAGGTTCCAAGGTAGTGTACACTACTGCGTAGGTACAGGATGGATGCAGGATACAGTGACATTGCGTTCCATGGCATTTGAGGCGGTGCATCGCTTCGTTTTGGAAAACATACTTATAAAGAGCATGCCACGCCCAGCCTCTACCAATTCTTCATCTTGGCCTGCGTCAGCAATCAATCAGCCTTTTCTACCAATCGTCCATCAATCAAACGCTATCAACACCAGCAATACTACAAGAAGCTACCCGTCACCACATTCACCACCCTCACCACATCTACTACCTACGATCATCACCATTAACCACACATCCACCATCATCCAAACCCCTCAAACCGCAACAATGGCCAAAGCAACATACGCACCCCCCACCTTCTCCGAGACCTCGACCATCTGCTCCTTTGAAAAGGAATCCTTCGAAAAGGACCCCGCTGTGACAGTAGCAGCAGCACCCGCCGTCAAGGAACGCCGCTCCCTCCGATCAAGAGTCAAGAAGGCCCTCCGCGAGGTCGGAAACCCGCCCACCTACCGCTACGACCTCGAGCACGGCATCGAGACCAAGAGGACGGTACCCGTCGGCCCCATGGGCTACAATGTTCTCAACCAGCCCTCGCGCATGTAAAACACACTTGCTGCTACCTATCAGTGGACTCTTGTGTGCTTGCGATAAGCGATAAGCGAACGTGCGATTTGATCTCGATGAAGAACAGACGGATTTGACTGTTACGGATGAAGCGATTTTTTCATTATGGATGCCATGAACGGATATACCAAATGGCGCAACGGAGTTTGGATGGAATCTTCATGGGGTTCCCCTCGTGTGGGGGGACCCTGATGGACTTTTTCCTTGGGTTCTGAACGATTTTATCAAACATTTTCTTTACAATTTTTTTCATCACGGCACGCAATAAGGGCAAGAAACACAAATAAAGGTCTCGTCTCCTATGTGTTTTCCGCTCCCTTTTTGCAAGCTGTCGCTAGTCGATAGGTGTCGGCAGAGACGGACCTTGGGTGAGATGGGAGGTGCCGCGAGGAGAGATGGCTTTTGCGAACCCAGCTGAGAGGAGAGGGGGAGCTTGAGGAGGTTGCCTTTGTTCCCGCTCAAGAGGGGGAGGAAGGGGGCGCCAATGGCTCTCGCGCCTGGCTAGGGTTAGGATAACGACGGTGGGTTGGCGGGAATATGGGGAGCAAGCCATCGTCTTACGGGCTGCCACACTCCAAGGATTGGGTCGACACCTACGCTCAGCCTTTTTCCTTTTTTCACATTTGACAACTCGGGGGAATTGGAGGGATATGAAGAGGTGTTACCGGTTCCCCAGATGGGACATGGATCTTGATAGAACAACACCACGAATTCTCTCTATCCCCAATTTGCTATCCTTTCACGTGAAGAATGAACAACTTTCGCAGTGACCATCCTCATCGACCGCCTAGGTATCTAGACCAAGTCCGGATATCCTAGTACCTAAGTCAGAGGCGCGACTCGACTCGGCGTCTCAACATCAGACTGACTAGACGCGCGAGCGCGCGCTCAATGTATCAGCTGCCCAGTCAGGCGAGTCGACACGATATGAATGGAAGAGTAGGCCGTTCCCCATTTTTGCCGACCGGCAGACTGAGCGAGTACCGGGTTAAGTGGGACTGGTCGGGGGGCAAAGACCGGGCTACGGACCCGTTTGGCGGCAGTTCCGTTGCCCCAAGTCAAGGATTTAGGCCGGTTTTGTCCCTACACGGCACAGTATGATCATTCAAGCATCCCTCTGGCTAATTCCAGAGAATCAATTGATATTTTGTCTCAATGCATACCCAGTACCCAAGATCTAAGGATTCATAGCAAAACGCATTTGGGTACGACAGAATACTTTTCCTTACTCCAAATCGAACATCGCAATCAAGAATTGCCATCATGACGTAACATACCCTCGTTAAGTAACTGCCAAGTTACACAGCACCAGCAAAAACCAAGTTTCTGAAATAGTCCTCTTTCCCTTCCAGAAGCACTCATTTAGGGCAGACAATAGGGACTAGATCGGACGAAGAGGACAAGAGGGGAATGCTAATGGATTGGATGGAAGCGGGGGCCACGGCTCATCCCTTCTCCAGTCATCTAGCTTAGAAATCACGACATCAACTACAAACCGGGGCCGAAACTCCCTTGCGCCAAGCTTATTCAGCATCCTGTGTCCGTGGTGATTTGGGATTCGAATGCAATGCTGAGCTTCTGTTGGTTTGACATTTCAAATTTCGTTGGGAGTTGTTAGTGGGGATAAGTAAGGACTGAGTACAAAAATGGCACGAGAATCTCTCAACTTCACGTGTGTTGGTGTTGCCTATAGTGAAGACAATCTTCTTACGCCATCATCAGACTCGTTTGTACGCGAAGCAGGTTGAATCTTCCCTACTATACACACAACTATCTCGTAATCCCAACGTCAGAGAGAAAGAATCACACAAAATGGTAACCATCCCCAAAACCCACAAGGCCGTCGCCACACCCGCCAAACGCGCACCCCTCATCCTCCTCGACCGCGAGACGACTCCCCCGGGACCAGGCGAAATCCTCATCCTCAACGAATGGACCGCCTCCAGCCCCCTCGACCTCCACCGCGCCGACGGCGGCCTCCTCTGCAACCACCCGGAAGTCATGGGCGGCGGCGCAGCGGGCACCGTAGTCGCCGTAGGCCCCGGCCAGGACCCAGCGGACGCCGACAGACTGAACCCGGGGGACAAGATCTTTACGTTTGCGTTCCACCACTTTAGCGAGCGCGCGCACCAGGACTTCGCGACGGTGCCGGCGTACCTGGTCTCCAAGCTGCCCGCGAACGTCACCCCGCAGGAGGCGGCGACGGTGCCGACGAACCTGATCACCGTGTTCCACGCCGTGACGGCGGATCTGGGGCTAGAGCTGCCGTGGCCTCGACCCGCCGAGGGAGAATGGGTCCCGCGTGCGAGGGACGACGCCGTGCTTGTCTGGGGCGCGGCGAGCAGTGTCGGCGTGTACGCGGTGCAGGTGCTGCGGCACTGGGGATATCGGAACGTCCTGGCCGTGGCGAGCGAGAAACACCACGCGCAGCTGAAGACGATGGGCGCGCGGGAGACGTTTAGTTACCGGGACGCCGACGTCGTGGAGAAGATTCTGGGGGCCGTCGGTGAGCGGGGCGTGCCGTTCGTGTTGGATTGTATCGGGTCCGTCGAGGGCACGCTGAGACCGTTGACGAAGATTGCGGGCCGGGGGACAAAGGTTGCCGTCATGTTGCCTGTCATTGTGAGGGACGCGACGGAGGAGGTTGAGCCGGAGTACGAGATGGAGGTGGGGATCGTGTTGGTTGGGGAGTGGGCTGATGGTGTCGAGCTCCGGGGGGTGAGGACGCATTTCTACCTTGCGGTGAGTTTTTGGATTTCCATTCGTTTCTTCGTCGAGTGAGTATGTTGCCATGAGATTGGCAAGGCTGATATTTCGGTAACACAGAATGAGTTCTTCAAGGAAAAGATGCAGAGAGAGATTGTGCCGACGCTCTTGGAGCAGGGCATCATCAAGCCCAACAAGCAGAAGATTGTCGAGGGCGCCACCATGCTGGAGAGAGCGCAAAAGGCGATTGAGTTGCTGAGAAAGAGGGATCCCAGCGGTGAGCGTCTGGTCTGGAGGGTTTCGGATCTTGAACTGAAGCTGTGAGTGAGGTGGTCGTGTTAGTTGATGTCCCATCAGCGCGAACATCACCTAGTTGGCCTACATTAGAGAAAGAAGCATGGCTGTAGTGGAATGAATAGAGGTCTTCAAATGCTTTTTGCGACTTTGTTCCTGCTTTTGTAATCTGCCGACCATCTGCTGAAAGAAGCTCAAAACTCCAACCGTGGGATGCCTCCTGACCAAAAACAAAACGCCAATGAGTGGTCGATCCTCCGCTGCGTCGTCTCTTTTCCCACTCGGATATGTATATCAAGTTTCCTCCGCAATACACACATACACACACACACTCTCTCTCTCTCTTTCTCATAACCGTCGCCGTATTCTTTTGTCACTCCAAGCACTTTACTCCTTGCGACCCTTCTTGGGCTTCTCCTCCGCGTCACCCTTCTCCCCCTCGTCCTCGCTCGCCACGTCCCTGCTGCGCTTCAGACCCTTCATCTTGCGCGTCTGCAGCTCGCCCAAGTCCTGGCGGCCGACGTGCACGCGACCCATCTTGTCACCCATGGCGTCCGTGGTGATGTTCTTCTTGGTGCGCTCCTCGGTGCCGCGGGGCTTCTTCATGGCCTCCTTGAGCATGCCCTCCTCGGGCTCGCGCACGCGGCCGACGCGGAAGTCCATCCGGGGCCCAATCTCGTTGACCTCGACGCGGGGCACCTTGGAGCCGCTGCGCTTGGTGGTGATGGTGTAGGCGCGAAGGCGGATGGCGGGCTTGGCGGCGTCGTCGGTGGGCTCGTCGGCCGTGATGGAGACGATCCACTGCAGGCCCTCGACGTCGATCTTGTCCGTGGGCTCGCCGCGGAAGAAGTCGGCGAAGAAGGATTTGGCGTGGGTGTACTCGTTGGCGATGGGGCTGTCCCAGGCGGTGCCGGCGAAGTTGAGCATGGGCTTGAGGCCGATGGGGACCTTTTTGCCCTTGAACTGGGCGAGGGTGCGGAAGGTGTCCGGGTCGAGGTAGAGCTCGAGCATGTCAAAGACCTTGTAGCTGAAGGTGCGGACGAGGGTGAGGGCGTGGGGTCGCTTCTTGGAGGTGTGGCCAAAGACGAGGATGGAGGCGTCGTTCTTTTCCGAGAAGAACTCGAGCGAGTCGGCGTTGTCAAAGGGGTGGATGTCGTTCTTCTTTACGAAGCGCTTGGCGAGCGGCTGGCGCATCTGGTAGAGCTCGTTGATGGCATCTTGTGTCACTTGCGAGCATGAGCTTCCGCGGAGGAACAATGCCGTCTTGGGGTTTTCTCTGTTTGAGAGAAAGGTTGCTGAATTAGCTTGCGATCATGGTCAAACTTGTTCGTCGAGATCGGGGGAACGTACTGGGCCTTGGGCTCGCGCTTCTCGAGCGCACGCTTGGAGCGAGCATTACGGGGTTTTCTGTTGAGCAATTATTAGCTACTTGTCTGCATGGCTACGTTGTGCGGTTGCCGCGACTCACATTTGACGAAGCATTGTGCCGGTGGTCGAATCTGTCGTCCGTCGGGTCTTTGATGCAAGTGGCTGGGATGCGAACTGATCTCAATTCTGCGGTAAAGTTGAAGCCGCCGTCAAAAAAATTGCTTATCGTTATCGCCAGGATGCAAAATCTTATCTTATCACCCCGCGGCATTGAAGGTGCCTGTATCTAAGACTGCCAGCTGGTCCCACCTGCAAGGCTTCAGCTGAGCTTCGTCGTTCCTTATCACCGTCATCAAAATACACTGCCGGTTTATAAGGTAATATCTAACACGCGCTTACACCCATGTTTGTCCAACAGATGCCCAGCTCACTATCGAACCACCACCATCATGGGCCATAAAGAGCACGACACGCCTAAAAAGGCACGGTTCCGTGGGGCCTAGACATTTCTTACTGCTTAGGGTTATAAGTTCAAGAGGAAGGATCTCTATGAGTTCTTCGATATCAGCGAGCGAACAGGTCGCGAGCTTCTGAAGGACCCGTACGGGTGCGACCGTACGCGCCACAACAACCCGGATCTCCCAGAGGCACGCGGGCGCAAGCGGAAGGTTGTCGACGAAGACGCTGTCGATGCAAATGGAAAGCCCTTGAAGAAGAGGAAGAGGAAACCCGTCAAGAAGAAGAATCCACCAAAGAAAACAGGGGCAGTGAAGGCTCCTGATTCAACGCGAGCCTCGGAGAAACAGACGAGCTCCAATCTGCCAGCAAACGGATTATCGCAGGCAGCGCCAAATGCAGTTGACCAAATGCCTGGCCCATCTCAAGCTCAGTCCGTTCCCTCTGGCAGCTATGTCAACTCTTTTACGTCCAGTGTATTTTCCGCAGTGGATGGAGGACATCCGTATCCTTTCTATGGAGAACAATCTGGCCAAGGTCGTTATTGAACTTCAGCTACATCTTCTGAAAATGATTTGACACCATGCACAGAGCGTGCTCGACGACACGAGCAACAGTCAAACAATTTCATCCAAGTCATTATCATATTACTCCAACGGTGAACCATTCATACACAGCCCCAAACAACAATACGCGACAGTTTGGCCGATTCTTAAACGACCCCTATGCCTAGTTCACCAACTCATACAACTGACTAACAGCGCCGACACCCTCTCTTGAGTACAGCGCCAGGAAATGCGTCGGGTCCCTGTTGAAAAGTCCAGGCCAATGGGCCTGCGCGGGTCCCGTCACGACACTGCCGCTCCATGTCTTGCCGTGGTCGACACTGGTGATGACCTTCATCTCACCAAAGTTGTAGCCGTCGGCACCCTCAACGTCCTCGTTGGTCATGAAGCTGGCGACGAGCGTGCCCCATACGTTGTACACCTGCGGCGCGCCCGACATGCGGCCGTTGCGCGCCGTGTAGAGGCTGCCACGCTCGCCCCAGGTGTAGCCGTCGTCGTGGGAGAGGACGTAATCGACGTTGAACCTGCCTTCTCTGGTGTGTTCGAACACGGCACTGTGAAGGGCTCGCTGTTAGTTTCTCTTTCCGGATGGGTAGGGAAGCTTGATTACCACCCAACTTACATCAAGTCTCCTTCGTTGCCAATAGGCGCAACACCGACCATACCGTCACGGGACAAACGATGGCCGCCCGAGACAGGAATCCAGGCCGACCAAGTCTGACCGCCGTCCTTGGAGTATTTCATAAAGTTGTCCTGGTCATCAGCCGAGTTCTCGGCCGAATAGTAACACTGCAGCGTGCCATCCCTCGCCAGACGCAGGTACGGCTCCCACAGCCCGTTGACGCCGTTGGGCACGTGCTCCTCGACGGTAGACAGATACTTGAACGTCGCGCCGCCGTCGTCCGAGTACGACACGGAGATGCGGAAGTAGGTGTAGTGCCCTTCAGCGCCCGTGCGGTCGTGGTTCCGGTAGGCGTACAGGATGCGGCCGCCCGGCAGCTGGATCGGCATGGCGTTGTCAATGTCGTGCGTCGCCCTCTCGCCGCGGAAGACCTCGCCGATGCGCTGCCAGGACTGCGCGCCGTCGGTGGAGCGAACGACGCGGAGGATGCTGGTCGAGCCTTCTTTCGCCGCGTAGCCGCCGATGAGGGTGCCGTCGTTCATGAAGCTGACGCGGATGTAGTTGCCGGTCGGGTCGATGACGACGGGGTCGCCGGCGCGGACGACGCGGCCTGGCAGGCGCTTGTCGAGGGATACCGGCGTGGTGGTGGCCAGGCCTACGAGGGCCAGGCCTGCGGTGAGGGTCTTCGCGAGGTTGAACATTATGATTCTAGTCTTGGGGGGGTTTCTTGTCGACCTATGGGTGGCGATACATCAAAACGAGTTGAGGCGTCTCATGATGGACTCTTTATGTGTTTCCATTTCCATCGCGTCTTGTAAGCGCGGCATGTCGGAGCCAGTACCAAGAGTTTTGTGGCATCATGTCAACTCCACGAGCTGACTTGATCAAGGATGACTTTTTCCCTCTCTCCCTGGTCATCTCAATCTGGCTGCCTACCCAGGAAGCAGAAGCTTGCTGAATGCCTCTACGGATGCCATTGAAGGATCAATTGCATCTACGCTGTGGAGATTCGCGCTGGGCTGAGTTCCTGTCCTTGAATCCTTCACCCACGTAAAATCCCGGCTTCCCCTGCAGGAAGCGGTGTATTCGTAGAACTCGTCCAATAAACCATCCTGTTCATCCTGTCAGAAATATTGATTCCCTCTTGCGGCTCTCGGGGCTCCACATCACAGGTGAGAGGACAGGGACCCCAGAAGCCGCGGGCTGACATTGAAGAGACCCGACCCCGTCGGTCGCACTCAATCCTTGTCTGGGCACCACAAGTCGAAAGCTGGTGCCTAACGTTCACCACTTCGGCTTTGTTACTTGCAATATGGCTTCTCCTAATCTAGCGGCGGTTGTTCCCGTGCTCGCCGTGTGCTTGCTTCTACAGAAAGTGCCACTCTGGATTTTTGGTATGAGCTAAACCAACTACATCCGACCTCAAAGTCGTTCAACACGACGCGCAATATCAACGATACATTTGAAGGCTGTCCTCTGGAATTGAGGCCTGATAACGCAACGTATCACCTCTGCGCATTTGATCAGGATATGCATAGTGGTACTGAGCCCTTGGCATGCTGGCTTGCTGCCCAAATCCACAATGGAAGCATGTTCCATTATTACTGACGGTAATCCTTATTAGCACTTGATGCGGATGCTGGGGGATGTAACGTTGGATGTGCGAACAAAACATCGGCGGCGACAATGATGTTGGCTCATGATGAACGACGGACATGTTCTCCGCACTGGGGAGATGAGCGAATGGCAACGAATTACAACCTTCCAATCCTTGGGATCTCTTCCCTGAACTTCTTAAACGTAAAGCCTAATTCCTCGGGTATTGCAACCATTGAAGCATCCATAAACGACATCATTTGAGAGAGAGAGAGAGAGAGAGAGAGAGAGAGAGAGAGAGAGAGCAAGCTGGAATTAAATGAAGTTTTTTTGAATGTGGCCAAGAATTATTCGTTTGCTCAGGAATGAAACTCTAAACTGCAGCATCCATTGTTGCCACTGGTCTTCTCAAGACGATGAGTTTTGTTGATTGCCAACGGCATGGTCTGTCCCGGTTTCTGAAGCCGGCCGAACATGGTGTGGAACGCGTCTAAGATCTGGCTGGTCAATTTTCTTCACCACTTTCTCCTTGTTAGAATAGCACCATAATCAATATCATTGCCGAGTGTTTCGCGAGACTCACATTGTCCGAATACATCGCGCATACGTCGCTGGTACCACCATCCTACGAAGCTCACGACCGCCATGAAGGCTATGGCGGCGATGGCGACTGGCTCCCAGTATGCTACCACATGTCAAATCGTGGTCTCCCCAGGCAGCTATGAGTCCTCCCTAATTAACAAAGAAAGTATGGTCTGTAGCTTACTGGTAGCAGAGTTAATCATCGCCCGGCTGTTGACCGACAGCACGACCGGCGGCCGTCTCTCTTTTGGCTCCAACCAGTGATGCGCGTTAATGAAACACATGTTGGTGCGGTAAACACCCATGATTTGCATCAAAGTGCCCCCGAGGCTGACGAAGACGGCACCCAGTCCGAAAATGAGTTGCAATGAGTAGTAGAGAAAGAACCACAACAAGAACCAGTATTTGTGTGGAACATCGGATCTTGGCCTTTTCATGTGATTTAGAAAAAGTCTAAACTTGGACACAGAGTTCGAGTCGGGATCGGAATTGATCCTGGGCGGTCGCGGATCTGCATGCCATGGAGCTCTCGAAGGATCAAAGAAGCCTCGCTTGTCTAGCCATCCTCCTCTCCCAAACACGCCCCGATGATGGTCGTTCGCGGTGTTGGCGGTGCTGTTGGTTTTGTTGGTCATATTCATGTTACTCATATTTCTGGTATTGTGAGTGCCGTTGGCGAGATTGACGGGATTCGCGGCGTTGGCATTACCGTTGATGTCGATGGTGGCATTGATGACGTTTGTATGTCCCTCGATAATGCCTGGAGGACCGACATAGGCCCAAAGCCAAAGACCGACCTGTGCAATCTGGAGACCGAAATACACCAGAAACGTCAAGGAGCGACAGGATAGCCCAATTTGAGGAGTAAAGTATGCCAGCATGAACGCGAACAAGTAAGGGATCCCAACCAGCAGCAAGGTAAGAAAGAGCAGAACAAACCAGTCGAGCAGCGATAAAGTGGTGGTGTTTCGTAGGTCCTTCATATCTCCATCGATGTCTTCGTCATTCTCGTAATCAATGTCGATGTTTCCACTATAGACGGCAAGAAGCTTCTCAATCCATCGTTTCTTAGTGTGACCGCGCAGCCATTGCCAAGCTACTTTGTAGCAACTGGGATAGACAAGATCGAAGCGTAAGAAGCCGAAGACTTCCTTTGGGTCTTCGGGGGTTTTGGGGTCACGCTCTGTGGCTAGAACACCTTCGAGAATATTCGGATTATTGCCTGCGAGTAGTAGACCAGAAATGATGGCAATGTGAGGAATGATCTATTTCGTGTTAACCAATGATTCTTTTTACCCAGGGGCTGAATCCACTAACCATGTACCAAGATCCAAAGGCGATGGATTCGCTTCATTTTCCAATTAGTTCTATTCCGTACCTTGAAGTGACGAAACGCTGGTCAACGACTTACGCGATGTTCTCGTCGCCAAGTTCGTCGAGGCTTGTCAGGAAGGAGAAGATGAATCCTCCAATGAAGAATCTAAGTCTTATTAGCACAAATTAGGTAATATTACTTTACAAGAATAATATCACTAACATCACGGGTGCTCCAACAATGGACCCAAATGAATACTGGCAGTGAAGCATAGTGCGTAGTCGGGTTTTCGTCCTTATAATGCAACGGTCGGTTTCTCGTGTTCGGGGCAACTCTCTTTGACCACGTCTAGCCCACTGACGAGGAGACACATTGTCGGGATCAAGATCATCATCATAAAGCCGAAGACCGTCAAGTATGTTTTCCATATGACGCCACGGGGATGCCGTCAAGTGACTTGTGGTTTGACGTAGAAGCCCTCTCATCATGGAACCGCTACTGGCACTTGGTTGTACGGAGGGTTGCTGTCCACTGCTCCGAGTCGGAAGGGAAATGGACGTGGTATCGGTCGAGGCTGGTGGTTGATGTAATTGAGGTTCGGCTCCATCCGTAGCTGTTTCTACATCTCTACGCTGTTGGTCAACAGCAACAGGGGGTTGCGATAAGGCGAGATCTAGGTTTCCAATGAGTATCAACATGAGACAGCGGCAACGCATGTCGAGCGTCAAGCGCTTGTTATTGATTTTATTCCGGAGGAACTCTAGAACCCGGTTGTCTAAAAACGCCTCGTAAAGACCACTGAGAATCATGGGGCCGGCGAAGGCGAAGCAGATGGAGAGCCATATGATCGTGTCGACTGTGACAATTAAGCCTGCTATGATAGCACCGAGAATTGCTGGGATGATGCTTTTGATGCCGCCAATGTCCGCTGTGAATAAGTGGCTAATACAAGATCAGAGCAATTCAAAATAAGTAAAATAAGAAAGTGTTTCGCTGGACCAAGCGTACCGAGGAACATGAAGTTTGCGACGCCTAGGCACTGATAAGCAGAAAACAACTGCTGGTACCAAGAAACCCGAGAGTGAATGAAGCCAGGCGTTCAAGTTAGACTTGTCGCTAAGAGACCAACCCGGACAGGTCTTGATGAACCATTCGTACTGGACTCGTACTTCAGGTGCACCACCAAGATGCGCCTACATTCCGGATGAGCTTCAGCAGACTCGGTGGTTGTGGCCGTGGTAGATCTTACATCGTTATACTTGGCATCGCATGGAAACTGACTTCGATTGGCGGCGCTCCGAAGATCACCGGTTGTCAAGACGCTAATATTGGTAATCGAATTGTTGTGAATGACTAGTGTGCCGTTCTCGAGGATTTTCAACCCGGCTTCAACGGCCTTGAGGCAGCACCATGTGTAGTTCTGACCGCCGAGGTAGACATTGCCTGAGTTCTCAGGAGCACTCTCATTCAAATTGGCGAGCTGCCAAAAGACATCCGACGGCTTGGTGATCCCCTCGATATCTTTTTCTGCTCGGACTGTAGTCGCAAACAGTAGAAACAAGCTGTAAAAGCCATGCATCGCTCAAAGCAGATCGTACTAGCCCACTGGCTATCCGTGGTGAATGTTGGAGAGCGACCGACATCGAGACGACACGAGGGAAACCTAGTGATAATAAGCGTGGCTCGTAGGCCTAAACAGAAGAATAAATATCTTGGAGGTGCCAGGCAGCGCTCCAGGAATCAATATTTCGGCCTCACTTGAGCCCTCGAACCAATATGATTATGTCGTGTGACTCGGCGCTGGCCACCCTATTGGATGTGTAGCCTGCCATAAGCAGGCTGCGCCGTTGGCATGATGCTTCTGGAAGAGGCTGCAGATAGGATATATTAGACGACCAATGATGAGAAATGCAATGACAAGAGAGGAAGGAGGTCCGAGAGGGAAAGAGATAGAGTGAAAAGAAAAAGGAGAGAACTGCGGTCAACATTTTCAGGCAGAAAGAAGAGATGTGATTTCTCATCTGGCAAACGAGACAACAAGGCGGGGAGGCTTAGCATGAGCTGGCAGGCGGCATGTAGCCTAAGATGAGGTGGAGGAGAAAGCACGGCGGTAACCCACGCCTCTTTCCTCTATTACTCGTTGGAGACAAAACCATGGCGACAAATTAATTGCGAGGCCAGATAAGCAGGGACGGTCCAACGCAACCCTCCGATGTGGCTTCGGCCGGCTGGAAGGTCAGACCGGAGTTCTGGCTCCACGGAGACTCCTCGGAGACTTAGCGAGCTTCGGCGATGCACTGACCCGACGGACACGGAGGAGACTCTCAGTCGGCCCACTGTAGTCGGGGAGCCTGTCGTCATTCACACAGTTCCAAGTCGTACCAATATCCAAAGTCCCATGCCGAACCAGATATATCCTTTATAATTGAGATTTTCTGAGGTTCGACTAGACCTTCCAAGCAAACGAACGGAGCTCGGCATCCAGAAGTACCTTATTTCTGACAAGCCCTTGCGAGCTTACTTCACAGTGGATCACGAAGCGGTAGTGCCCGAAGGATCTGACCTCATGCGTTGAATTCGCTTAATGAGGGATCCCTACCTGCCATGTTTTGTTCCCAACATTTCCCGTAACTATAAAGCTGGAACAAACCTTCGCCAAGATATCGTCTGTCTTTTCGCATCTCGACAAGCATCGTGGGGGGCTTAGATTACATCGATTCATCATGGGATTCATCCTCCAAACGAGCATCATCTTCACCGTGATCCTCGGCGTGGCCTTGCAGCTCGTGCTCAAGGATCCCATTTGGCTGGGCCTGGGAATCGGCAAGGAATTCCAGCCTCTCTCCGACTTCCCCTACTCGTGCCGTCGTATAGAGGATCCAAGACTGCAGGCATGCGAGGATATGTGGCTGTCCGAGGCTACACGCCAGCTCTTCCTCGCCTGTTCTGATCCCCTCTCTCGCCAGCAATGGCTACCAAAGTACGTGTTCTAATAGCAGCCCCTCCCATCTCCGTACCCGTCCCGTCCCGTGTTATCGCCCCGCTCCCCGTTCCCGGGCCGGATCGGTGAGATCCGGAAAGGCAAGCTAACCTCATCCCGCTCCGACGTCTAGCGCACAGCACATGAACGCATCGGGCCGCTCCACGCGAGACGCCGTCATCGCGCTGGACATTGACATACCCAAGGGCGATGCATTTGAGTACCGCGTTCTCGAGACGCCGGGGTTTACAGGCACCGCCGGCGACGGACTGCTTCAGCTCGTCGGGATCACGGGTATTGACGCACCGAAGGGCGATAGAGTTGAGATCCTCGTGGTCAACAATGGCCCTTCCGTCGATCCCGTCACTGGCACTCTCCTAGACCAGAAGAGCGTGGGCGCCAACTCGACAATTGAAGTTTTCGAGACCGGGCCCAAGGCGATGGGGATGAAGCACGTCCGCACGTTTGCCAGCGCCAATATTTCGACGCCGAACAACATCGCTGCATTGTCTAGCGAGGATTTCTACTTTACGAATGCAAATGGGCCCCACAAAGTCGGGCTGGTAAGCGAAAAAAACATGCAATGTTCAAGATAGGAACAGGTTCAGCTGATGCACCGTAACTTGTAGCAATTCTTCATCGGCCCCTTGATGGGCGACGGCGACGTATCATTCTGCTCCGCCTCGACGGGATGCAAGCGCGTCTCCGAACGTCACCGCATGCCCAACGGCCTCGTCCGCGGCCTCGACGGCCTCATCTACGTCCCGAGCTCCATGGCGGGTGGCGTGCAGGTGTTTGAAGTGCTCTCAGGCAACGACGGCAACGGACTGAAGAAAGTGGTCGACATCCCCGTGCCATACGCCATCGACAACCTCTCGGTAGACGGCAAGGGCGACGTCTACGCCGCCATCTTCCCGCGGGGCATCGAGATTCTGCAAGCGGCCAAGGACCCGCTGAACGCGAGGCCCAAGAGCGCCGCGGTGCGTATTCGCAAGGAGGGGGACGGCGTCTACGTGTGGGAGAAGATTATCGAGGACGGGCTTGGGGAGGTGTTGCCTGGGACTACTACGGTTGTACACGACGCCAAGACGGGGAGATTGTTTTTTGGTGGTGAGTGCCGGTTCTGCCTTCTGCGTTTTGATGTATGAATTGTGTGGCTAACTTTGCTTAGGTGTAACATCGCCGTTTATTGCAGTCTGCGAGCCCAAGAACTGAGGGTGGATTGAGATTCGATGCCATCTCTGGCATGAATGTTGACTGTGGGGTTCATGTCTACGCAAACTAGTATCCTGTCATAGTGAGATGCCGCAGTTTCATCTTGTAAAATCTCATCTCTATAAACTCTTTGGGGTAAGTCGTGAAGTTATGACCGTTGCGCTGTGAATTGGGACTGAGATGAGATGAGATGAGCACTATTGGTGCTGCAAGTCTTAAGCACATGTGAAGAATCGGGGGTTCAAGGAATGCTCATGCCGCCACAGGGTACTGGCGCCAAGTGAGATTCACATGGAATTCATTGACACGTGGGAGGCCCAAGACATTAATTGACTCTTGCAATTGTCCCTACTTGTCATCAATCCTACACCCATTTCGCTCGAATATGATTTATTATGAAGGCCGATTTATTGTCCGGATGGATTACAATGAAGTGCAAGACTGAATGAATTGTTTGAATGTTCATAAGTACTAGGAGTTGAATGGCAATGTTGTCCTATCTCAATTGCCATCCGTCATCACATGCCAAAACCCCCAAACACCACGACGTTTTCCCCAGACGGGCGAATCCCTGGAAGGCTTAGCGGCGCGCCGGCCCTGCGTCATAGGGGCATGTGGGGGAACCGGGGGCTGGGGACAAGCCGTCTCCAGCGTGACTCGCCCAGAGCCGAACCCAGCCAGATTTCACCTCTAACCGTGGGACCAGACAGGTCTTGGGGCCGAGGTACGGGTACCGTCCACCACTCCTTGCCGCAAAGGTCATCCACCGCCCATCAACCACCACCACCAAACGACTCCCGACCACAACTTGTCCGTCTCAACTTCACACAACCCCGTTCCCCATTACCTCCGGTCCGAACCCTCCTAAAATTCTCCTCCGTAGACGTACTCTGTACTTGTCGCTCATTTGCTGCCTTTCCAAAACGATCGCGATCTCCATGCGCCGAGTGGAAGCTTTGTTGAACCGATAGCGACTCCATCGTCGCATTCCGTCGTCCACTAGGGGAGAGTACAAATTGCCGAGGCTAGACACTGCGACCGCCCACACATAGACGCAACACCCAGCAACGACCTTTGCCAAACATGTCGCTCGCCGCCCTCGATGGCCTCAAGGTAGAGCTAGCTATACGAACGAGGACCAGAGTGCATGGACTGACGCGCATTCATAGGCCGCAATCGAGCGCATCATCCTCGACCCCAAGTACCACGACATTCTCGCCGTCGTCAAAGGCGCCCGCAATGGAGCCGTCTACGGCGCAAAAGTCCGCTTTCCTCATGCCCTTGTGTATGTAGCGCATCCTCCAATCCGTTCTCATGGTCGAGTCAATACGCTAACTTCAGGCCCTCTACAGCATGATTTTCCTCTTCCGTTCTGGAACGTACGTGATCACCCTCCTCACCCCCAGCGAAACCACCTCCCGGCTAACATAGCAAACCTCAACAGACTCCGCCAAAAAGCAGGCCTTGTATTCCGCGCGACCCGAACACACGCCCGCAACCTCGCCAAGTTTGCGACAATCTACAAGCTCACAATGTACCTCCTCAAAAACTACGGCCCCAGCCCGGGCAAGGAAGGGCCCTATGACTCCTTCTTCGCCGGCCTGCTGGGCGGCTACATCGTCTTTGGCGGGCGCTCGCCGCGCAGTGGCAAGATCTCGAGCGTGAACCAGCAGATTGTCATCTACGTCTTTGCGCGCGTCGTCCTGGCGCTCGCCCGCCTCGCCGTGGCCCCCGGCAAGGGCCTCCCCGTCGTCAGCCGCGACGACGTCTCCGCCAAGATTAGCTACTACGCGTGGCCCGTCTTTGCGAGCACGAGTTGGGCCATGGTCATGTACCTGTTCCGTTGGCAGCCGCAGGAGCTGCAGCCTAGTTTGCGCAGCAGCATGACGTATATTTACCAGCAGAGCAGCGAGTGGGATTCGCTGAGGAACTTTATCTGGCATAACAAATAGATGGACCGGCGCTTTCTCATTGGGAGTTTCTGGTGGGTTGGATGGCGTGTACTTTAAGACGATTTGGCGTTGGTGGCGAGCTGTCTTCGGGTTTGGCTTTCGTTGATATTGGATATCGTGACTGGATGATGAGTTACATATGAGAAAGAACTCTGGCGGGATCTTGACAGCTTCGTGACATGGCATCATAGACCGGTCTCTCACTCATATACAAGTACGATTCGGGCTTTTATCTCACCAAGCGCGTCTTGTCTCTGGATAGGTGGTCTATTGCTTGTGGTCCCTCCAGGAGGAATTCGGTGACGTCCTCATACCACTCCCGAAGTCCTTGCTTGTCACAGAGTTGATGACGGATCTCTGATGCCTGCGCCTCACTCAACGTTTGTCTTGCGTCGCTCGAACTCGCTAAAATGGCCTTGGACATGTCCCACACCTGTCTATTTCCCAATGGCTGACCTGGTCATATGTGCTGCCACTTGCTCGAACATGGGTATATCACACCCAACACGGGTATATAGGTCCAACATGCGCCATGGGACTACGTGTATTCGAGTATGAATACGGCCAGGCAGAGGTACCTTCCGCACATTGTCATGAACCTCGTCTTAAAGGTATATACCCCCCTTCAATCCCATTCCCGTCACCAGCAACAGCAGGCGCCCCTCTAGGTCGGGGGGTCAGGTCAAACTGGGCTGGGTGGTGGAGTGGTTCATGGTCAACAATTAACATCGCAAACCAGCCTACTCGACGACAGGCTTAGCGCATACGAGAGTCCCCGAGTTCGAATCCCAGCATGAGCACCAAGAGATGTAGCCACACCGGTGGTGAACTCTTTTTTAGGTGTTTGGGGAAGCTTCTAGATGTCTTACGCCCGCAGACCTCCTTTTCTTGATTCACGTGGATAAACGCGCGATCAGAGTCCTAATTAACAGCACGGAAGTGCACTATGTGATTATTGCCGTTACTCCAGTAGAACAACGCGAATTCGGTGCGTATTCCACCCCATTTGGGTGGGATCCTACGGCTCAGATGCCGGATAGCGAAGAAGTGGACGCGGCCTTGGGACCCGCCTAGATTATCATTCACATTGTGTCAAAGTAGAGAATGGCGTCGGACCAGGACGAGAGGACGAAAAACCCCGCTGTTGCGTTAGATGCTTGCCGCAAAGACAGGGATCGTTGCCCGGATTCCGCGCGGAGTGTCATTTGGCATAGGGCTGTTGTGGGTTCTTATGTAGGCGTTAATTATGAAGAGTGTGAAGAGGAAGCATAGTGTGATGCGAGGGAGCGCCTCAGAAGGAGGAATGGGAGGATCATGGCATTTGAGTTCAAAGCTGATGTCCGTGGGCTAAGATGATGTTGGTCTTTTCATAAGTGCCAGGTATTCATTCATCGTGCTCTGAGGTCTGGTTTGAGCTCGCGGTCAGCTGAAGTAGCGTACTGTCTCTATATTCTAAAACAATGAGAGTGAGGGACGGTGAGCTCGGAATTGAAGCGATCGTGAGATTCCCTCGTTGTGCCCCTGTTTGCTGCAGAATGTCAAGTGCACCTCAGTGATGGAGTTCTAAGTGGGCCCCATCGCAAACGGTGTGGCGTGTGGCTGATGTTAGGAGATAAGGTGACACACGCCACACTGAAGCTTATCGCCGACGACCAAAATTCCGTCCATCATCCCAGATCTCGGACCGGCAGACTGCAACTGCGAGAAAAAAGTTCTCTCATGAAGGATTATCAATCATCTGCCCATAGTAGACGTTTGTTCCTGTGAAGTACTGGGGCAGCAATTACCATGGCATTCCGATCCAGCCACGGCTTTGAGATTACCTGATCTAGACCCTGGAGGTTTGCCTAGCAAAGTACACCATGAACAGGCTTCATCCCACTCTCAGCCAAGTCGCCGCGGGCTCTTGATGAAGCTTGGCCTTGTTGTTATTTGTTCCCGGCAAAATCCCGAGGTCCGGTAGTGCGGCAGGACGATGGTGTGTGGGGCAGGTATCTGAATCGCCGGGCCGTTCGCCGCAACCTCGTAGCATTTCTCAGCACGTCAGAACTTCCCGACGAGTTTAAGGTTGCATAGTTCTGTTCCTGGTTCTTGGGCCTGCGTCGACGCCTCAAAGACTTGGTCTGGGAACTGACAAGGCTGCATTCAGGCTTCATAATTGGACACTGAGCAAGATTGAATGTTGGCCAAGGTACTGATCACCACCGGGACGTCACCACGTTCTCTGTGCTCTCCCTACCGTTTTGGGCCCCCTGTTGCGAGACAACAAGTTGATCAAGTCACAAGCTCGAAGCTGTCAAACGCAACCCCACCGACACCCACGCGCCCCGTCTTCGTTGCCTCGCAGTCTCTGGCACCTCTGCTGTTCATCGTACTATACGATTTCTAAGCAGAGCCCTTGAAAACTTCGTCTGTCGACGTGGCTGCCCACCCAAGTCTCGAAGAGAGCTCGGACGCTCAACCCGCTTTTGGCAATATCGGGCCCAATTCGCCTTCATGATTCGTTGCCTTCTAGGTTATCGTCTGTCATCGTCTTTTTGCCCACACGGACCCATTCCGTTGCGGAGCCGCAGTTCTTTCTACACTAGTAGGGAGACCTCGTCCAAGGGGAACTCGATACGTTCGAGAACTTTTCCTTGTCGCCCAGGAACACCGCGTGTAGCGCCCTACAGAGTACCTCGGATTCTTCAGACTACCTTTGGAGTGGCATTTACCCAACCCACACCACCCCAATCCCTTCACATCATGGAGCAGTGCAAGGCACAAGCACCAGGACCCGGCTTCGGTTTCACCGCTCGGAGAGTGAGCGGATCTGGTGGCTCGCTGAGAAATGGACGGTAAGGCGTCCGACCCGCTCGCCGAGTTGTCGCCGTGTACGACGGAGGGGAGGTCATTTCTAAGCCTTCCAGGGCCACGGGAAAAGTCTTTTCGCCCAATGGATCAACAAACTCATTGCGGGAAGATCTAGTTGTGGGGGCGAGTGCCGAGGACTGCTCATGTTCCTGGTGGGACTCTCCAGATGATTCCACGACAATGCCGTCCGTGGTGGGCTCTTGGTTGACTTACACCAAGTCTCTGGAATATACAAATACCCTCAAGACCTCCCTCTTTTCAAGTGAAGAGAGCCATCATCACAAGCTATATCTTCATCCATCACTCTGATCTACAGTAAATTTCATCTCTCTACTTCCATTTGAACTGCATTTCTAGATACCCCCTTTCGACTTTCAAAACCTACCTTTCCAAAACAATCACAATGGCCGCCGAGAACACCAAGCTCTTCCAGCCTCTCAAGGCCGGCAGAATGGAACTCGGCCACCGCGTCGTCATGGCCCCCCTCACCCGCTACCGCGCCGACGACGACTCCGTTCCCCTCGACCTCGTCTCTCAGTACTACGCCGACCGCGCCTCGACCCCGGGCACACTCATCATCACCGAGGCCACCGCCGTCTCCCCGGCCGACGTCGGCGATCTCGACCTCCCCGACTTCTCCACTCCGGCCCAGATCGCCGCCTGGAAGAACGTCTTTGACGCCATCCACGCCAAGGGCAGCTACGTCTTCCAGCAGCTCTGGTCCCTCGGCCGCGCCGCTGACCCCGAGTTCGTCCGGGGCCGCGGCTTCAAGTACTGCTCCTCCTCCGACGTTCAGATGACCGGCCGCCCCTGCAAGCCCGACGCCCTCACAGAGGAGGAGATCTGGGAAAAGATCAACAACTGGCGCGTCGCCGCCCGCAACGTCATCGCCGCCGGCGGTGACGGCGTCGAGATCCACGGCGCCCACGGCTACCTCGTCGACCAGTTCACCCGCGACTCGGCCAACAAGCGCACCGACAAGTGGGGCGGCTCCGTCGAGAACCGCGCCCGCTTCCTCCTCGAGATCGTCAAGGCCGTCGTTGAGGAGGTTGGCGCCGAGCGCGTCGCCCTGCGCCTGAGTCCCTTTGCCACCTTCCAGGAGTCCTACTCCACCAGCCCCGACACCTGGGAGCAGACGGCCTACATTGTCCGCGAGATCAAGAAGGCCGGCCATAAGCTCGCCTATCTCTCCCTCGTCGAGGCCGTCGGCAACCCCGTCAACCTGGGCATCGTGCCCCGCCAGGTCACGGACGACGTGCAGCCCTTTGACGAGGCCAAGCCCCAGACGCTTGACTTCATCCTCGAGGAGTGGGACAACATCTCCCCCGTCGTCGTCGCGGGTGGCTACCTCGGCGACAGCGCCCGCTGGGCCGTCGACGAGCGCTACGCCAAGTGGGATGTCGCCGTTGCTTTCGGCCGCTACTTCATCTCCAACCCGGACCTCGTCTTCCGCGTCAAGAACAACGTCGCCTTCACCCCCTACGACCGCACTACTTTCTACAAGAAGAAGAGCAACGATGGCTACAACACGTACGAGTTCAGCGAGGAGTACAAGAAGGTCAACGGTGTTAACGGCTCCGCCTAAGTTCTTTTTTACCAAGAGACACTGGAACGGGCCGAGGCTGGGAATGGTATAGAGGATATGGGCATTTACATGCATAGCATTGGAGTTTTTGGGTTTGGCATGATAAAAGATCTATGAGGGTCGATATAGATATACATGAATACAACTTTCTTTTTGTCTACTTTTATGTATGTTGGCTATGTGACGGAGAATAATGCTGGAGGGTAACAGTCTTTCCTAAACACTTCTTGGGTCCGGTGCTGATTTGTTTGACTTACATCTTTGTTCCTGCGTAATGTTGCCTGGCACTGACGGCGTTGCTTGGTAGCAGAGAATCTCGTCATTTTGCCGGCCTGGCCTACCCACTTGAGCATGCCCTGGTTCTGTCTAGATTGGATTTGGTATTTGCCCACTTTCACTACGAGATAAGCATAAACAGGGTCGTCTTATAACAAGTGAATGCTGTAGAACCACGGTCGCCGAGGCTGAGTCCAGAGCATCTAAGGGTGAATAATCTTAAGACGACCCTCAAAACTGATGAGGTGCCCATGCCTTCTTGTTGCGTGCTACTCCAAGTTGTCGCTGATATGTGTTGTGTGATTTGTAGGCTGTAGCTCGCCCGATGCATCGATCTAGAAGGGACCCGCAAAGTGCCGAAACTGAATATTAGGTACGGATGCGTGAAGTGAGTAAGATGCTGCGGGATCTAATATCAATTGTGACATTATAGGCCTGGTCGTTAACGCTAAAGAACTGGGTGATTTGTCGGACCATTAAACATCAAGGATATATCGCAGATGTCCCATGTGTCGGATGCCATCGTACATGGGTAGAGGCACGGAACAGCTTCAACGGCAAAAGAGGAGCTGAAAGGGAACAAGTCGGCGCCTGTGTGGAGCAGGAAGTCCGGTCGGCGGCCGGAGAAAAAACGGAGGACTTATGGTCCGAGCGCTCACCCGCCTTCCCCAAGCAAATTTCAACCAAAAAGATCACATGACGCGGTAGGAGGGCAACCGAACCCTACCAAAAAGTGCGAGTGGGGCGATTGATTCGCAGAGAAGCGAAACCTCCAAGCGACTGCAGCCCCAGCATCCTTTCCAAAACTTCGACACCACCGGCAATTCAGCTTATTCGCCTTCGATAGACCGCATCGAAAGCGAATTCCCTGGCAACTCACAACCCGCAAAGATGGCTGACGACCCCGAATACGTACGTGCGAATCTCCTCCTGTTTCCCTGAGCGATGGAAAAAGAATAAAGCAATTTCGAATGGACGCGCCCGCGACAAGGAAAAAAACGGGGGAGGGACTTGTTGCGTGGTGGCGTGGGCTTCACATCTTGGAACAGAACAGTTTTTGGCTGACTGGATGGACGCATACAGAACGCCGAGGAGGCTGCCGAGCTCAAGAAGAGAAGAGCGTTCCGCAAGTTCCAGTACCGCGGAATCGACCTCGAGGCGTACGTTTGCCCATATCTCACATCCCACCACCATCAATCACACCTGGCACCCCACGATCGACGAACACCACGATGGTTTCATCACCATCTTCCCTCTCTCCACCTACCTCACGATCCGAAGACACCGAGAATCAATCGCACCACATGAGGGGAACAGTCTAAGCTAACATGTCTTCTCGCTCCATAGTCTCCTTGACCTCGACTCTGAGCAGCTCCGCGATGTCGTCCACGCCCGTGCCCGCCGGCGCATCAACCGCGGTCTCAAGCGCCGCCCCATGGGCTTGATCAAGAAGCTCCGCAAGGCCAAGCAGGAGGCCAAGCCCAACGAGAAGCCCGACCTCGTCAAGACCCACCTCCGTGACATGATTGTCGTCCCCGAGATGATCGGCTCCGTCATTGGCATCTACTCCGGCAAGGAGTTCAACACCGTCGAGATCAAGCCCGAGATGGTTGGTCACTACCTTGCTGAATTCTCCATCTCTTAGTATGTGCCCCCCTTCCACCCCGATTATGCTGCCTAGACGTAGCGATACGCCTCGAAACAAATACTGACAGCCTACCAGCCGCCCCGTCAAGCACGGAAGACCCGGTATCGGTGCCACGCACTCTTCTCGTTTCATCCCCCTGAAGTAAGGGAGAGTATGGTTGTGGGCTGTCTATGGGAGGTTCTTGCATTCAAACGGGCATCAAGGCGAAACGGGAAATGGTTTTGGTAGCAAGGCAAGGCCGCTATCATGTTGTTTGGGCGATGATAGTTCAATACAACATCGTTGTCCGCTAAAAAGTTTGAGCCTCAAAATGGGAATGAATTCAACGAAGAGATACCAAAAGTACATTTCACTCTTCCACTCATACTTTGCCGTGACGTTTTACGACTGTCAATTTTCTTTTTGGTCGCGTAGGGAACTTTGATAAAAGTGGCCACTTTCTTGCAACTTAATTAAGCCCTTGTTCTTCAATATCAGAATGTCATCATTTGGACCCACCAGAATCTCGCTGACCAACCTGGAGGTTCAGGTACTTGAGGCTTATCACTTGTACGATACCGCTGAGGGCACCAGCATGGACAGTGATCATCTGTAACAACGGCACCGAAAGCACCTGGGTATATCTATGTCATGATCTATGCATCCTTTCTCATCACTCACATCACAGCTCATCCTTTCCAATCATCTTCAACTGCGCCTTCTCATGCGCATCAAGCCTCTCATACAGATCCCGGCTCCAGTGGCTCGAATCGCCCTTATTCTTCTCCATAATCGCCTTGACCGCAACCTTCCAGTTCTCGTCGCTCACGCGGTCGGCAACCCTCTTGGACCTGTCCGCCTCGGAGGCCTTGAACAGGGGCCAGACGCCAACGTCGGCGCCCATGTTCTCGTCGAGGAAGCTGTCCAGCACGAGCTGGCCGGTCTTACGCTGCGCAGTCTCCCATTGCGCGTCCTCGGGTGCTAGGACCTCGAGGAGGCGGTCCATGCCCTTGTTGGCGATGAAGTCGTCCCGGATGGTGGGGCTCTTGATGAGGCCTTTGATGGCGGCGACTTGCGCCTTGGCCTTGTTCGCGGCGCGGAGGACGTCGTGGTTCGCTGCGTCGCCGGCACCGTTCTCAGGTGAAGAGCGTACGAAGGAGGCGTAGAAGCCGTCCCGGATCTTGAGCTGCGGCGCCTTGTGGAGGGAGCGGCAGGATGAGTCCATGAGTTGGGGCCAAACCTTGGTCACCTCCTCGAGGGCAGTGGGGTTGTTCTGGAGAGCGCCGGAGATGATGGCTGCCGCCTGCTGGTCGCGGGGCACTGCGCCCTCGGACGGCGCGGGTGTCTTGGGGTCAATCATGAGGCAGAAGAGGGACTTGACGGTGTCAAAGGTCTCTGTGATTTTGAGGCCGTAGTAAATGTCGTGAGAAATGTCCTCGAGAAACTCGAGGGCCTCGTCCATGGGAAGGTCGCTTCCGTGGGGCCCCTTTTTGACGTACTCGAGACTCGTGTAGAACTCGCCCGACTCCTGCTTGGGTTGCTTCACCACGCCGACTGGTTCGTATTTTGGCGCGTCCTTGGGAATCTGCGCTTCCGCAGGTGCTGCTTCGTCCGAGTCCACGACCACGATGGAGCGGTCGACGGGCAGGCCCTCAAGTTCCGGGTTCTTCTCGGTTGGGTCGTTGATCTTGGCCTCCTTTTTGCCCGTGTTGATGTTTAGGCGTACGTGGAGTCCGGGGGGTAATTCTTGATCATCGTGAACTAATTGAAAATCTTCCGTGGGTTGGAAGATTTTGGGATAACATTCTGATGGGTTGTCGGTGTGGCAGATGAGCTCTACTTCCGCTGATGGTGAGGGCGCTGACGGTGATGAGGCGGAGGCTGATGATGCGAAAAAGACGAGGCCGAGAACGACCATGAAAATTGTGAATGGAAGAAGAGACGTGCGGGTTGATCTCCTCGACGCCATTTCGACCAATTTAAGTAAAGGGTTTGACCTTTGTATGTTGTTGGTTGCAGAGGTGTTGAGATGGATGATATTGATGAATCTGGCCGGGTGAACAGATACAATCTTATCTGATGTGTAGGACCAGCTAAAAACGCTGTATTGCTGTAAGAGATTGTACGCAAGGTGGACCTCAAGGAACTCAAAACTTGACTCAGTCTAAGGATGCAATTTGATGCAACGATAATCGGTTGAAGAGATGCACGCCTTTATACACAACCGCAAGATTATGAATGAGTCAACAGTGGAAAAGGACAGGTTACCATCGCGAAATAGAAATCCGTCGAAGTCGTCCGTCTGGCCAAGTTGTATCCAAAAGCCCCATTAAGAGGCGATTTCACTTATTTGAATTCGGCAACCGATGATTGGC
Source organism: Colletotrichum tamarilloi (assembly GCF_030869305.1). NCBI lineage: Eukaryota > Fungi > Ascomycota > Sordariomycetes > Glomerellales > Glomerellaceae > Colletotrichum > Colletotrichum tamarilloi. The sequence continues at coordinate 57,379 of NW_026849408.1, read as the reverse complement.
TCAATAGACGCGGGCGGTCGCGCTTGTGCGCGCTAGCGCTAATCCACGAAAAGTGACGCTCCTCCGGCACCTTGGATCAACCTCCACCAAGCCGAAGCTCCCTCCTCGAGAGACGTACTCCCAGCAACCGATATCCCATCGTCAATTGACACACCGTTTCCGAAACGTCATACACGATGCAGGCCATTCGAACGCGGGCTGTCTGCATCGCGCGCCAGTCACGGCTGACTGGCCTGCGCCAATCGAGAACCTACGCCTCCGGAGGTGACCACGGCCACCACCACGCCCACACCGTCGAGGAGCCCATTGGCGTACGTCTGCGAACAACCCCTCCTCTGTTGTCAATTGGCGGTCGATGTGCTATTGGCAGTTATATGAATCCAATTGGCTTACTTGAGACTCGATAGAACTTCTTCTGGGCCGTCGTTGCCATTATCCCGTCCGCATACGCCGTCTACAAGATCACCGCCCCCGGCAAGGACGGCGAGCCTCCTTACCTCACCCAGAAGATCCACGAGGCGTGGCACTGGCAGGAGACATGGAAGGAGAGAAACGCGCTGCACACCAAGGCCGTTGAGCAGGCCGGTTTCGACAGACTGCTCTTCTTCTCCACCCCTGCCAACCGCGATGTCGACCTCAGATTCCCCGAGTACGCCTCCCCCCAACCGAGCATCCCCTTGCGAAATGGAAGGCGTCTAGGCCTTCATAATGGAAAAGAGAAAAGAATAGAAGCTGACAACTGATGCCCAGAGCCGTGTCCAACTTCGCCGCCCGCAACGTTATTGCCGGTTCCCAGACCAACCTGGACCACGTGATTGCCCACTACAAGAAGCAGCACCTCGACGAGGAGGAGCGGAAAGCAAAGAAGCTTGCCGCGCAGAAGCAGGAATGAGAGTAGGGTGTGGTGTATGATACCGTTACATAGATCAACTCGAGGTTGAATCAAAAATTTCAGTTCTTTTGTTATCTGTTGACCACCCTCCAGTATGCTGTGGTAGCAACAGACGAAGATCAAGACGAGTGCCTTAGCTTCACTTGCTTGATCTTGCTTGGCGTCCTGGGGGCGGCTATTGGTTTCCTGAACTTCTGGTATGCTCATGCCTTTTGCACATCAAGCTTAGCTATCCCGTCTACCGCCTGCCATTGGGAGACCGCACTGGGCGTGTTCGAGCCACGGACCTGCCTGGTCTGCTTAGGAAGCTCTGATTCTTACGCTTCTCTAGTAATCATTACTCTATTATCAAATATGTCCCGTGCTCCACCGACTTCCTTCCCATTCCTGATGAATCTCAACACTTATTTCCTCACAAAGAGCAGGTAAGCTATCTAAGGTATTTCGCGGAGATATGGCAATCACAGGTTCTGACTTCCTTACCTAGGAGTGTAGATAAGACCAGCAATGTCGTGCGACTCGTGACCACCGTATGGTGCCATCTCAACCCACCTTCCAACTCCCTGCTGTTGAATCGTACCCAACTCTCGCTAGCAGCTTCCCACCGCGAGTCGTTTTTGGGTACTTGATAAGGTATACCAAAGAAAGTGATCGCATCTTGCACCTGGCACCCAGATGGCTTACAAGGCAAGGTAGACGTTCGTGCACCTCCCTTCTCTCTCTTGGCTTCCTGGTATCTTCCTTCCACCATAATCTACTCTGCTTCTCTTCTCGAACTCATCCTCTTCTGTCGCCTTTCTCCCATATCTTCTCCTTCGACAGACTTCGTCATTCATCACAATCCGCATTATCCCCAAGACTTTCTTCGTTATTCATCCATTCTTCTTGTTAATCGTCCCATCGTAGTGCTCGTCGAGTACTTAGACATTTCATACACAACCCACTATACACGACACGAGCTTTACGTCGTCGGCATCACAATGTCGCTACTACCCATGCCTCACATGCTCACCTTCATAGAAGGCCCGAGGATAGCAATGAGAAATTACCCAATCGGGGCTGCCATTTTCCAGGGCCCGGCCATGTTCAGGGTGACCAATTTCCAACCAGAAGATGACCGGCTCTCCAATTTCTAGGAGGGATTGACGATGCCCGCTGCCAACGCAATCAAGGGGCTCTACCGGGAATTCTGCCCACGGCTGGAGGAAGTTCCCATGTCGCGACACATAATGAACGCTATGCACCATTCTATACTATGCGAGTTCATGAACACCATTGGATTCATGGTATTCGGAAACCATCTCATACCTCTCGACCCTAACGAGCTTCTGCCTTTTGGAGACCCGAACGGAAATGCCCGGTTCACCGGATACTACAATGACACCATCTCCGTTTTCAGAGCCACAAGGGACATCACCATGGGCGAGGAAATTCGGATGTGTCGTCCATCTTTCATGTGTCTCTGCACGCTATGCTCTGTTCCGCCACCAGCCACAGCCTTGCGGCTTAACCCCGCAGCCTTCCCGTTCTTTTCCACCGCTGGCAGTGCCACCAGTAGCGGAGCGGTCGACAAAGAAAGACACGTGCAAGCCGACGGGTGCGAGGATGACGAGGATGGCGAGAACGGCGATAACGAAGAAAGCAATGAAAGTGACCAAGACGAGGAAGGACAAGAGACCCTCGAGATTCCAAGACGAAATAAAGGCAAGGGAAAAGCCGTTGATATGGAACTCGACAACGGTGAAGGCCCCAGCAGGCCCAGAGAAGAGTGGCAGGTCAGGGCAGAGGGCCAGGAAGAAGCCCCAAATCTCTACTCTGGTACCGGAAATAGTCCCCTTTCCTTTCGAGCAGCCTTGGCGCTACCGGCTCCGGGGTCTGCAGGGTCAAGACCTCGTGACCCTCTTACAATGAATCCGGCCACCCTGTCTACTGGTAATCAGCAGCAAAAGAAGGTCGCCAAGTCCGACAGCGGTGGTGATGCAGAACATGTTGAGGATGTTGCCAACAAGGACGGAGCGAACGATATGGCACAAAACAAGAAGCTAGGCCGCACAGCTAGATTCAAACTGGTCTTGAGGAAGAAATTTGGAATCAAAGACAAGCGCGAGGCCGGGAATAACAAGGATAACCAAGCTGAAGGCGAGCAAATAGGGGACAACCAATCCGGTGTCAAACATCCTGGTGACGGCGAGCCGGCAACCAGCGAACATCAGGAGTTGGCAGATTAGATTCCTGTTCCCGGCCGGGGATAGTGTTAATGGGCGGGCACGTATGGCAGACAAAAATTAGAATACGGAGGTCGGCGGGTGTAGCTTCAATAAATATGTTTACAAGGGCTCTGGGGTGCATTCTTTGCGTGATTCAACGATACTGGTGTCAAAATACTGAATGAACAGTTGAACTTAAACGCCAGAACCACGGTGGAAGTTGGAATGTTGACCATATCCGTGGGTATTGAAAATCAGTCAAGCGGTGTTAACTGATGCAACTCTGAAGCACATGTAGTTGGTCACCCGAGAATAGCAATGGTTCAGTTGACGTGTTCATTACTGGGCATGAAGCTCATAACCTTTCGCAAGCCTTGTTTCTCATCAGTGCCGTCATCACAGGACGGCGGACGAGCCACAACAAGAAAGCGGATGCTGTAAAAAAGCTCTCAGACCCACCAAAACCGTTGTGCCCAAAGAATCCCCTTGCCAGTTTCTCAGCGCGGCACGACATGTTCTGGCTGTGAATATGCGCAGCTGAACCGTGTCGCAGTTTATCTCCCGCAGGCACCTTTAAGATCCTCTCGGTAGCTTTCCCTTCTCCCCGTCTGAGTTTGGGAATCGACCTTTTCGGAATAGTCCCACCCCATCCAAAGCTTCAGAAGCTCATCGGGGGCCTAAAGCATCTCCACGAAGCTTTTGTTTCCCCCTTTTGGAAGCATTCGTAAGATGGATCTAAGAGTTTGGTAGTGGACCAGACGGTACTCGAATCTCCCTTCCCTTCAGGGGATTATGTCACCGGGATCCGCTCGGTTGCGAGGGGGAGATTGCACCTCCTGGCAGTAACGGCTCCCTTAGAAGCCGTGGACTTTGACGAGCTATCGGGGAAATTGGGGTTAGCCATGTCTTGCTTGGGTTTATGCGGGGGAGTTGGAACGTGGGCGTCTCAACATGGATATTGGGGGGGGGGGGGGGGGGGGTGGGCGGGTGGGGTAGAGGGAGGGTGTGGGTGTGGTGTTGGGTGGCTGTGTGGGGTGGGGGGGTGGGGGGGGGGGGGGGGGGGGGGGGGGGGGGGGGGGGGGGGGGGGGGGGGGGGGGGGGGGGAGTGATCTGACGTACCTTGGAGTCCATCTCGAGACCCTCCTGCTTGTCGATGAGGAAGTCGTGAATAGCCTTGCGCTGGTCACCTGTGCGTCACGATTGTCAGTTTCGCTTATTGTATACGTAGGTGGCGGTATATCTCCATGCTCGGGGCTCGTCTCAGCGGCCCTCGGTCGAATCGGGTGCTTCTGCCGAGGGTACGCATGACAGCGTGAAAACGAAGCCATCGCTGAAGTGTGTGACGTACCCTGAAGCTGCAGAACCTCGCCGAGATCCTGGTCCTCCACAATGGTGCCGTTGCAGGCAAATTTCTTCTTTATGACCTTGAGAATCTTCTTCTGGTCGAAGCGCTTGGGCAGGCCCTGGATGGTGGTGAGGGTCTTGCGGCCATTGCGCTGCTGGATACGGATGTGGATATAGTCCTGGCCCTTCTTCTGCTTGTCCGCGTCGCCCTCGTCCGCGTCCGCGAAGGGGTCGATGGTCTTGAGGTTTTCGATGGTAGTCATGAGAAAGAGCTTTTTGCGCGCGCGCGAAACGTCGATGCGTTAGGGAGGGTTTGTTAAGGCGATATGACGCGTTTCGTTTGGGACTTGAGAAGAAACCTGGGATAGGAAGATGTGTTGGGGCTGTTGTGAGGTCGAGATGTGTATATGCTCGTGTGAGGCTGAGGAAAAAGGCCGTGAACAGAAAGGCGGGAGTTGGTGGGATGGAGTAGGGACGAGGCGGGGTTGAAAGGTGGGAGGAAAGCAGGTCCGTGCTCGAGCGGTGATGGTGGGGCCCTAGGAGCTTTCGGTGAAGTTCCATCTGAACAGTTGCGGTAGCCCAGTTGAACAAGCACAAAAAGCTGCACTGCCACGACTGCCGCGCTTCCACACACACAAGACCCCCAAAGCAGAGAAAGTCGGTGAGCTTCTCCAGCTTTTTTTTTCCATAGCTGTCGATCCTTGATTATTCCCCTGTTGTACCTTGCATTAGCCACATGCAAGTGTGGCGCATACAGATATCTCTCTTGCCCTGTATCCCTAGCCAAGGGATTGGGCAACATATCGAAGAGGTTTCTCGGTAGTTTTGTATGACATTTCTGAAATCTTGTGGACCAACGGAGAGCAGCCTTCACTATGACAGAATTAAGCAGTGGCATAGAGGTATGCGGCGAGAAAGGTGGCGCCAAGGGTCGCTCCGTCCACGCGGCACGCCGCTTCGAGCCGGGAGACATCATGGCCCGGTTCAACAACCCGGCCGTCGTGCTCCCCCCAGGCCCACGCGCGCTGGAGTACTGCAATCACTGCCTCAAACAGCAGCAGGAAGACGCTCCGGTCACAGAGAAGCTCCGCGCATGCACGGGATGTAAGACGGTGGCCTACTGCGGACCGGTGTGCCAGCGCGCCAACTGGTCTGTAGTACACAAGTTCGAGTGCAAGGCGATTCAGAGGCTTCACAAGACCAAGCCAGCAGACCAGCCGAACTGGGTGCCGACGCCGGTCCGGGCGGCGGCGCAGGTCATGCTACGGCCCAAGGTGATGGAGAAGTTTGAGGAGCTGGAGGGCAATGTGGAGTCGTGGCAGGGCAGAGAGATGGTCAAGTTGCAGCTTCAGGCGCGTGGGGTTGTGATGTGTCTGGGTGGCGATGAAGCTTCGGTTGACTTGCTGGAGAGTGCTTTTCAGGTTCTGTGCAAGGTGTGTGGTGCCCTATAATATCTTTTCTCCAAGCTGAGTAGATCCTGTGTATGCTGATAGTGCTTTCAGCTTCAAACGAATGCTTTTAGTGTTTCAGAGGATGAGACTGATGGCATTTACTTGGACATAACACTGGCCATGATGAATCACTCATGCAGCCCTAATGCCATGGTCCAATTCGATGGCAGGTCAGCCTCACTCCGCGCAATGGCTTTCATCGAGCCCGGGGATGAGGTCGAAATATCTTACATCGGTAAGTTGTCGTATTAAGCCGCCTTCAGGACTGTCTCATGAAAGGACATCAGCTAAGCGATTACAGATGAAACGCAGCCAAAGAGCAAAAGACATGAAAGCCTGAGATCGTATTACTTTGATTGCAAGTGCTTCAAGTGTATCGAAGACCTGGACGAGTATCAGGTCGCCCAGAAGGATCCGAGAGTTGCTAAGCTGAATGAGCTGAGTGCAACACCTGATATCGAGAGATTTCAACACCCTCAGGTGGCCGACAAAGACAGATTGCGGCAAGCCATTGAAGTCCAAAAGCTTCTAGAGATATTTACGGCGCAAGTCCGTCACACAGAACCGACAGCAAAGCACAAGTGGCTGAGGAAGGCGTACAAATCGGCCTCGTGGTTTACCGAGAATGGTCGATGGGCCATTGAGCCCTTTGCTCAGCTCTTGGACGAGGCGGCAGTCTATTATGGGAAAACCCAGGGCAATCACGAATGCGCATTGGCCATTGCCTGCTTAGTGGCGTACGAGATCGAACCGTACAAGCATCCCATCCCCTTTCACAACGAGAGAATAAGAGGTCTCTCTGCCATTGCCAACGAGCTATCTCACACAGCGCCTGAACCGGAAAAGCTGGTAAAGCTGGCGAGGGACATGGCTGCGAAAAAGAAGTTCTCGGCCGCCGGCGTCAGAGTATTGGCGGATCTCGACCAAGTGTCAATGTGCCAGATGGTTTTGTCCTTGATCAATGCGTACAAGGATCGGACGCCAAAGGTCCACTGGGACGATGTTAGTATGTTCAGATGGATGATTGCTGAGATCGAGAGCCTTCCGGGCAGAGACAGGGAGAACAGTCTGATCAACGCCTGGATCATGGATCCAAAGGGAATGGACCAGTTCTTCCGGTACGCTCTGGTAGAGCCGCTCAAGGCGTTGTCTGAGCTCGGAAAAGCTGTGTTGGAGGTGGACCTAGGCGAGGACCGCGATTTGTCCGCTAATTGATACCCCTGAACGAGATCAAAGTTGAATACAAAAGTTCTTTCTTGATCACTGAGCTGCCTATAGGAGTGTCAAAACTTGCAGCCCGTGGGTAAAGAAGCCCTCGGTTTCTTGATACTCCTCTTGTCACTGGCACCCGGCCTAGTGAGTCTTGGGCTTTTGTTACCTTCACCAGCTCCGGCCACTTTCTCTGCTGGTGTCTTTCGTTTGCGACTCGTAGGTTGCAGAACTTTGAGTAAGGCTGAAGTGGCTTCGCTGGAAACCTTGGCAGGTGCTTCTTGGTGCAAGTCATTCGACATTGGATAGGTATTGTTCGATGGGCCAGATGTGGCCGTGCTCTTGGATTGCTGAATTGGAGCGAGTTGTAATTTTCGCGAGGTTGAGAGAGATGCTCTGCACTCGCCTCCAGACGCTGTATCCTGCTCTTGAAGAGATCAAACTCCATCTGCAATGTCTCCACTTGACTTGCCCGAGCTTCAATCTTGGTCATGTTGCTGGTCAGGATATCCAATTCCCGCAACGGTATTTGCTGCTTTGACAGGTCGACTTTCTTTTTGCGGTCCTGATCCATCATCTGTCTCAGCTGCCTCAACTCAATTCGTCATTTGGCTGTTTCCTTGGCACTGCCAATGTTCATGTCGAGGATGTTTTTCACGGTTGCATTCGATTTTGCCACATCCGCTTGTAGGCCCAGTACGTTTTCGAGCTGCTTGTAATCTTCTTGCGAGATTAGGAGATCGTTTCGGAGCTCAACATTCTCCCTATGAACTTCTTCGGAGAGCTTCTTCATCTCAGATTTGGCAGCGTTTGCGGTCCGAACCTGGCTCTCCAATCGAGACAGCTTGAAACTGTTTCGTGTCGAGAACTCCCCACTGGATACTTCAATCAGACTTCAAGTCAGCTTTGTGAAGATCGAAGTCACTCTGAAGTTGGCCCAGAGTCGAGCTGAGCTTTGCCATCTCCTTTTCGATGCGCGAAACAGCGCGGTCGAATTGGGACACGACTTGGAAACCGGCAGTATCTATTCTGTCGATGCTCTCCCGCTGCGCATCGAGATCTACTCGCAGGCGAGAGAAAGCGATGTTCTTGGAGTTTGGCGACCCATGCCCAGGCCCAAAACCCTTACCAGAATCGGGAATGAAATGATCGTTCGCCGGGTACGATCCGGGGCGAGAGTCATTCCAGAGCTTCAATTTGTGGCGCACATTGAGCTCTACCGGCTTGCCATTCTTCTTGAGAAACACGATAGTTGTCTTTCTGAGAAGTATTTGCGAGCTACCTTGGGTGAGTAGGGGTACAGTCGAGTCGCGAGGTCGACTTACTCCTGAAGCACATGATTGACTGGGCTACTTAGACACATGAGGCCGATGACGTTATCATATTTGGCGCAGGCGACATCTTGAAGCTCGCTGCGAGAGATCAGTCTGCCGATCCACAAAGAAAAAAAGGTGAAAGGTCCCTTACCACTCGGCAACGAGGTACCCTGCTTCACCAATTCTCGTGGGTTCCTTGGCGATCGTCTGAGTATTGCCTTGGGCCTCAATCGTAGGACTGAAATAAGATTTCCCAATCTGAGTCCACAAATTGAAGAAAGTTGCCAATATTGCTTGACAGCTTGCGCACTTGCACTGGATGACTTCCAATTAGGGGAAGGCTCAACTGATTTGCGATGACACGGATCTGTGAACTTGAAGCTTTCGCGACGCCAAGAGTATATGTCTGGTAGCTGTTGGCTCAGAGGTTGTATGATGGACGACATATAGGAAAGGTTGCTTCCCATTGCATCACGGCGAAGGACGAAGGGTACCTCATGGCAAGGTAGAGTGACACTGCGACAGAATGCGACAGGTAATCTTGCTATTTGCCTGCTCGTGCCTGGGCCTCATTTCAGTCCCTGTCGACTGGGAAGGAGCTCGAGGCCGGGGGTCCCTGACAGTTGACGCTTATCTTATCATACACCCAGCCGATTGGCTCGCCCCGCAAAACCACCTAACAATGGGAATCAACGGTCGCATTTGTGCTTTCCATGTCAGGGAACTTTTTTCTGAGCTCCCGTTTGAAAATTCACCCCAACATACCTACAAGCACGCCTTGACTATCCACTGCAGCGCAATTCGATCTACCGCCACCGATACTGGACTTCCTGAACCTCTGCCAATTACCATCGGCAGTAATTGGACGAGAGACATCATGGGGAAGCGCCGTAGAAATCGCGACGAAGGCGGAGAGGGTGCCATTGTCGCCTCCGATGATGTCCCCGTAATGACCTCCCAGATGGACGAAGCGACTGCCGAAGCCGAGACGGGAAATGGCGAGAACAGTTCTCGGGAGAGTTCCTCGAATACTCAAAGTAGTGGCAGCTTGAAGAGAAGTGCTCCTGGCGATGATGACGAAGGATGGACCAAAGTCGAGCGATCCAGCAAGAAACGCAAGAAGGTCCCCCGCGAGGGCTCCAGCAACTATCCCGCAATTACCTTCTCCACGAGCGCAAAGCTGTTTTCCAAGATCAACCTCGCTATGCTTCGCGACCTTGTCTTGTACATCTTCGCCGATGGAACGGGCCCGAACTGGGTTTCTGTCTCTCACCGACCAAACTTCAGAAAGATTGTTGTGCTGATGGTGCCTGGATTGGAGGAGGCCATGTTCAAGGAGGGGGTGAATTTCGACAATTACACATCTGGCCCAGCTAGGAACCAGGACCGGACGGAAACGACGCCCGACGATTACTACCCACGAGCTCTTACTGCAGACCAGCTGCCGGTTGCGCTGCAGGGATTTGCCAAAATTTTCCCCCACTTATGGCCTGTCAAGGCACCTGGTGACGACAAATACATGAAGCTTCACTCACCCATGGGAACATTTTTGACGGCACCGATGCCTAAAAACAGGGACGACAGGAAGGGCCCTAAACCGGCAAGAGAGCCTTCGGGATGGAAGAATGAGCGAACCCGTATTACCGAGTTCCTCGCATCACTCGAAGAGCTCGAGACTGCTGGCCATCTCATCCACCCAGCACTCATCGAGAACGAGGAGAGGAAGGCGGCCTTCAAGGTTCCCGAAGGATGGGCAATCTCTAAAGTTGACAAGCTCGAAGACGGAGAGGTGCCTGAGGCGGAGATCGAAAGCGGTAGCGTGACCGCTGGTCGAGAATGTCTCGCCTTGGATTGCGAGATGTGCATGACAGGAGAGAACGAATACTCACTTACCCGCATCAGCGTCATATCTTGGTCGGGCGAGCTCATTATGGACGAACTGGTGAAGCCAGAAAAGCCCATTATCGACTACGTCACCCGATTTTCCGGCATCACCGAGGAGATGCTGAAGCCAGTCACGACCACCTTGAAGGATATCCAACAGAAGCTGGTTGAGCTCGTCACTCCGCGGACGATCCTGATTGGACACTCGCTCGAGTCTGACTTGAAGGCCCTGCGATTCTCACACCCTTTCATTGTCGATACCTCATTAATCTACCCCCATCCTAGAGGGCCCCCTCTGAAGGCGTCATTGAAGTGGCTTACTCAGAAGTATGTCAACCGCGAAATCCAAAAAGGTGGTGCCAATGGACATAATCCCATCGAAGACTCCCGCGCCTGCCTTGATCTCGTCAGACAAAAGTGCGAAAAGGGCAAGTTGTGGGGCGCGTCCGATTCTCAAGGCGAGAACTTGTTCCGGCGGCTAGCAAGAGCCGGGACCGCTTACAAGGCACAGGGCGGAGATGCAGGCGGCCTGGTTACCGGAAAGACAAGCGCTGCTGTAGATTGGGGCGAACCGTCTAAGGGCCCTGGTGCTGGAGCAACCTATCAAATAGGCTGCAAGTCCGATGCGGACGTTGTCAACGGCGTCATCCGTGCTGTGAAGGGAGATCCTGATGGACTGGAGATCCCCGGTGGTGGTGTCGACTTCGTTTGGGGTCGGATGCGAGAGCTCGAGGCGTTGCAAGGGTGGTGGAACAAGAATCGGGTCGAAAGTGCCAGCAGTGACGGCGGCCCTCCTCCTTTGGACAAGACTCAGTTCCAAGGAAAGCTCGGCGGATCACCTCTTGAACAGTGCTTGGCCCGTCTGTCAGTCTCTCTTCAAGCTATCCACGAGAGCCTTCCGCCGTGCACGGCTTTCATTGTGTACACCGGCTCTGGGGATCCTCGCGAGATGAGCAGGCTTCAGGCCATACACACGCAGTGGAAGAGAGAGTATAACACCCCCGGAAAGAAGTGGGATCAACTGTCCGTCAAATGGACGGATGAGGAGGAGCAGGCTCTCCGACGCGCTGTTATTAAGGCTCGTCAGAGTATCGGCTTTATTGGGGTGAAATAGTCACCAGGAGGGCTCATGACCACAGAGCCACTGCGCCTCTTGCAAAACAAGAACGCTACATGGCATTCTATAGATCTATCTGGAGGATTGAACATGGTCCGCAGACGGAGGACTCACGGACGAGCATTCGTACATGATACCCATAGCTTAGGTTATGACATTGAAAACTACGGGCAGCTGAGAGGAAATGTTGCCTTGTTATTCGATGAAGGGTGCGAAGGTAAGGAGACAGTGAACTGACAGAAAAGAGATCCATCAGGGTCCAGCCAAGATAGCTGATGATATTATTGTTGAAGGCCGGCTATCTACATCGCGGTTGTCGGATTAAATTGCCTAAAGAGGAGCATAAAGATGTTGAAGCCCAGCAGTGACATGTTTCTTGTACACCCATGCGCCACTCACATGCGCGGTTCGGAGTCCAGAGCTCCAAACGAACTGGGGTCAGCGCTCACCCCACTGTCGTTTTCTCTCACCTTTGATGACCTGATTGGCTACCCCGCCTCCGGCTGCGGAGAAAGATATCAACCGTGTGCCGCGCCTAAGCCCCCCGCCGGCCTGCCTCGGTATCTTCTCGGAGACGCAGCCGCTCGAGGTTGGCTGAATTACAAACCAGTCACATCCCACCTGTCTACCAACTCAAGCCCAACCAACTTTTACCCGAGCTCTCTAGAAATTGACCTTTCCCACGCTTCTAGGGGAACCTTCTCTATATACATTTCCATTACGGTTGCCACAATATCGAATCGAGAAGCCCGGCTTCCTACCCTTCAGAATGTCGTTTATGGGTGGCGCAGAATGCTCGACCTCCGGCAACCCCCTCAGCCAATTCCAAAAGCATGTCCAAGATGACAAGACTCTTCAGAGAGACAGACTGGTGCAAAGGGGCCCTAATGCGCTTGCCGGTGGCTTCCGAAGCGCCGGCGCAAGCACCCCGCAGGACGAGGTACGCATACAACGGACTGCTAAAGTCACGGACGCCTTTGAACTAACCGGTCCTAACAGATGATGAACGGTTTTCTTAACAAAGCCCCAGGTCTCCAGCAAGAGCTCCCCATGCAAAACGGCGCTGTCCGAATCGATCCGAACCAGGGAGTCCACCTCCGCGCGAACTCAACATCACCGACGTGGGCTGGTGACTTCCAGAACCAAGCCGCCATGGAGTCGGCATTCCAACAGCCTCCCGGAACCCAGTTCAGCCCCGAAGATTTTGCGCGCTTCAGACAGATGAACCAGCAGCCTTCATCGGCGAGGGCAAGTCCCATGCCGGGCCAAATGGCTCAACAGCCAAGAATGGGCATGGGTATGGGTATGGGTATGGGAATGGGCATGGGAATGGGATACAACAGCATGATGGGCCAGCCCACGTTTCAACCCATGTACCAGCAACCGATGCAACAACAACAAGAGGACGCCAAAGGAAAGGGAAAGCTAGTAGAGCTTGACGACAACAAGTGGGAGGAACAGTTTGCCCAGATGGAGTTGCAGGAGAAGGAGGAGCAAGAGGCTAAGGCTGCGGAGCCTGAACTGGACGAAATGGACAGGGCAATGCAGAGTGAGACAGGTTTTGGCGACTTCGAATCAATATGGAAAGGAATCCAGGCTGAAACTGCTGCAGCAAGAGGCATGGTCGACGATTCGACTTTCGACAAATTCGACAGCGAGGACTGGGGTCCAGATTTCACCGGCATGAACGGCGACTGGGGCAGACTCGGCGATCCCGTCATCGAGAACTATCTCTTTGAAGAGGACAATTTCTTCAGCGAGGAGAAGAACGCATTCGAGGAGGGTGTCCGCATCATGCGCGAGGGGGGAAACCTCTCACTAGCGGCTCTCGCGTTCGAAGCTGCAGTCCAGCAAAACCCGCAGCATACCGAGGCGTGGGTGTACCTTGGCTCGGCGCAGGCACAGAACGAGAAGGAGACGGCGGCTATTCGCGCGCTTGAGCAAGCACTCAAGCAAGATCCCAACAACCTCGCCGCCCTCATGGGCCTGGCTGTCTCGTATACCAACGAGGGCTACGACAGCACTGCCTACCGCACACTCGAGCGGTGGCTTTCCGTCAAATACCCGCAGATCATCGCACCGACTGACTTGCATCCCATGGCGGAGATGGGCTTCACTGACCGGCAGCAATTGCATGACAAGGTTACCGGACTGTTCATCAAGGCAGCGCAGCTCAGCCCGGACGGCGAACACATGGACCCCGACGTTCAGGTTGGTCTGGGCGTCCTCTTCTACGGCGCCGAGGAGTACGACAAGGCCGTCGACTGCTTCACGGCCGCCCTCCACTCCTCGGAACTCGGGGCTTCGAACCAGCAGGAACAGCTGCACCTGCTCTGGAACCGTCTGGGCGCCACCCTCGCCAACTCGGGCCGCTCCGAGGAGGCCATCGCGGCGTACGAGAAGGCGCTGAGCATCCACCCCAACTTTGTCCGCGCGCGTTACAACCTAGGTGTCAGCTGCATCAACATCGGGTGCCACGCCGAGGCGGCCTCGCACTTCCTCGCCGCGCTCAACATGCACAAGGCCATCGAGAAGAGCGGCCGCAACATGGCGTACGAGATTTTGGGCGGCGGCGAGGGCTCTAGGGGCGGCGCCAACACGGCGCAGCTCGACGAGCAGATTGACCGCATGACGGCGCAGAACCGGAGCACGACCCTGTACGATACCCTGAGGAGAGTGTTTACCCAGATGGGTCGCCGGGATCTGGCCGAGAAGACGGTTGCGGGTGTAGATCCCGAGATCTTCAGGGGCGAGTTCGACTTTTAGAGGGTTTCTGGATTCGGTTGCATAATACTCTCATCAAACAGATAAAAAAGGGCTGCCTCGAGGACTGGGATGTAGCATTATAGTGGGTGGAAAAGAATGAATGAGACGACGCCTTTGACGAGAACATCCATCTGGCTGTAACATTATGTCTTTGCATGGATTGTGGGGTTTCTCATCACACTGTGAATTTGGCCAAATCATGTCGCCAGTGATACTTCAGCGCATAGTACTCGTAAAAAGATCGATTCTAACCAAGGGGGTATCTTGAGACTGCTGTCAATGCGACTACTATTCAGGGCTTTGGAGCCTCTTCTTGACAACTGTGACCTCAACCTCAAGCTGACTGGTCACTGGGCTCCTATCCATCACTTCTTGGTCCCTCCGCCGCTATTGTTGTCACCACCGCTGCCGCTGCCGCCGCCGCTGTTGCTGCTGCTGCCTCCGCCGCTACTACCCCCAGAGGCGCCTCCCCAGTTGTTGGCCTTGGTGCCTCCGTGGCTCAGGGTGCCTTTGCACTTGGCCGGATCCTGCCAAGGGGGGTTGGTGGGATCGTGGTAGTAGATGGGGGTTGTCTTCTTGCCTGACATGTTTGCTTTGAACTTTGAGAAAGCGAAATGCTTTGGTATGGATTTTATGGATGTGAGAAATCCGGCGGAGGAGACCTTGAAGATTTGGTTATGCTGGGTGATTATGTTTTGGATTGGAGCTGGATGCTGAGTGATGGACTATGTTGGTAATGATACTTTTCAAACAACCTATCTCGCAAATTTGGCTCGTTTAATACGTGCTTGGCTCTATTCATGTCGGTATTGGTGACTGGGTTGAACGTGGATGGTGAATACATCTGCGAGATACTAGATGAAAGTCGACACTTGACACCGACACTCGTCTATACTACATAATGGAGACCATTCACACTTGCAATGTTGCCTTCTTCTTGTATTCAATGAATCTTACTTTTTCTTGCTGGTTTCAGCCTTTTTTATAGGCCGTGAACCTTTCTGTTTGTCTTTTCGCTTTCACAGTTTTCATGGCGTACCATGGACCTCATTGTGTATGCCTCAGACAGTCGGTGTCTTTGAATTCCTGACATACGTTCAGCATTGGAAGAGAGAAACATGCCTGAAGATCATGAGGGTGAATATAGTGCATTCAAGTTACTCCCGAACAGAATTAGATCCCGGCAACCCTTTGAGAAGCCTGGCAACGTGTCCGACGGAACAACTGCCCGTGTCTCTCTACCGTATGGTCAGAAGACTGGTAGCTACGGAATACCTCTCTGATGTAGCCGCTGGGCGCTGCTGATGGTTCAGCTCAATATACTTTACTCGCCCAGTCCCGGGGCTATGTATTGCATTGAGAAGATAAGTTAAAGTTAGAATGACCCTGATCAGCCGTAGTAATGATCATTGGTTCATTGAACGACATTTAAATATGTGGGCTACTGTCCAGGCCCGTTAAGGTATGAAGATAGTGAGCGTCTGGGTCTTCTTAAGACTGACGAGAATGACCCACAAGAAAGTGCCAAACAGCGGTAAATAAATCGCTATACCAATTCTCCCAAACTCCTATATCATCAATATAACCTGCGCAGTAAAGCCCACCGAGTGTCTCCTTCATCATACAAATAAGGACGTATAGCCTAGAGACAGTACCGTACGCTTCCAAACCTAATCAAACACCACTCTAAAAGTGACCCAGCATGTCTTACACTTCGAGCATAAAATGCTTCATCTCCTCAACACCAACATTCCTATCGTCGCCGAGCAAATTAGCCTCCCGTCGTAATCTCATCACCAAACCACCAGAAAGACACCGGGATGCAATAGGGACAATACTCACATGGTGAGAAACATTCTCGCGAAATCGTCTACATCTGCCGGCCGCATTATCTTGGCGACGCCCTGCACGAAGAAACTGTTGACCAAAAACATGGGCTTTTCGCGCCATGCAGTGAAGAAAGCCGGCGAAGACTGAGCGTCCCAGAGGTGCCTCGAGAAGGTCCAGCGGTGCGGGATCAGCCACGGACCGAGGTCAGGTTCTTAATACGGTCAGTATTGATTGCAAAGGGGAAAAAAAAAGGGGCGGCGGGCATCAAGAAAGAAAATGGGAGCCTTACCAAAATCACCAGCACTCTTGAGCATCTGATACATGCTCGTAAACACATACCCCATCAATACCGTCCGCCGCACACACTCGTTAAAAATCCACACCTCCCAGGACCGCGGCGGCCTCCCGCGCAACGCGCCGTCGTCTAGCAGATGAACCTCGTCAAAGTTGTCCCTCAACCCCTCGAGGTCCTTTAACCACTTCTCGAAGACGCCCATGTCCCGCTCCGCCTGCGCCCGTAGCGCTATGTCGCCATCAAAGCACCGCACCGTTTGAATCAGGAAGAGGGCCTGCGCCCTCGCGAGCTTCTCGTGCCCCGTGATGTTGCTCCCCGTTGCTGCTGTCGTCGTCGTCGTCGTCGTCGAGGAGTCCTTGGCGTTGACAGTGCTACTACCACCGCTCTTGAGAATCTCATTGGCGCCCTCGCAGAGGGCGCGGATCACCCAGTCCTTATTGGACTCCGTCATACCCACGTACGCCGAGATGGCGGTGTAGGCCGCCATCAGGGGCCTAGGCGTTTCGCGGACGCCGCGGTAGAGGTGCCGGTGGAGGAAGGGGGTCTGCTTGGTCTGGGCGAACACGACGTGCATGTTCTTGACAACATTGACGAGGTGGCCGATGCGGGAGTTTGGTTCGTGGATTTGCCATGGTTGGAAGCCGCCCTGTGAAGCTGGCGTGAGTATTTCATCCCGCGGACATGTGTGAGGTAGGGCTGGTGACGAAGAGAGAAAAGGAAAGAGAAATGTGGCTCTGACGGAAAGCGAGCAGGAAAGAACGTATCAAGGGAGATGTACATGAAGAGTAGTGAGGTTATGTGAGAAATAGAAACCACAACAAATAAGAAGAGCTTCATAAACTTACACATGCCTCCCCCATCTCGTTTTCCCAGTCACACGGACTCAGCTGGTTAATCTCAGGCAGCATAGTCTTCTGAACGATAGGCGTCAACGGCGTCTCCCAAAGCTGGAGCTCGCCGCCGGCCGTCGGGTCCGCGTTCAGGAAATCCATGACCGAGTTGAAGTCAAAGGGCGCGTTGGCGGCATTCAAGTCGAGGTTCAGCGACGACGTCGACGGCACCGACGTGGCGTTGTCGATGATGCTCCCGCTGTTGTTGCCGCTGCCGATGCCGCTGTGGATGTCCTCCGTCATCACTATTGTCGGGAGACCGCCGTCGAGGTAGGATGACGACGACGCGGGCGTGGGCTGCTGCTGGAGCTGAGGTTGGTGATGATGATGTTGTTGATGTTGTTGGTGTTGGAGATGATGATCGGTGAGTGTGTTAAAGTCAAAGGGAGGAAGGTCATCATTGATGTTACCGCAGTTCTCCTCAATGTCCATGGCCTGGAGGGTGTCGTCTGGGTTACTGATCATACCCCCGGCGGAGGAAGAGGAGTCGCCCCGGCCGCCGAGGCTTCCAACTCCAACACCACCACTACCACCATTACCATTTCCATTGGCAGAGGCGGGCGGCAGGTTCTGGTACACGCACGAAAAGTTCTTCTCGCTACAGCGGGTGCAGCGCGGGGTCCGCTTGTCGCAGCGGCGCTTGCTCCGGACGCAGGCGTTGCAGCTCTTCTGGCGGGACTTGTCCGCCGCGTCCGCCAGATCACTCATCGTTTTCAGGCCTTCGGCGGACATTTCTTTCCTCTTTCTGTTCTGCTGCTGCTGCTGCGGATGCGGTTGCGATTGTTGGGTCTGATGACCAGCTACTGTTTCTTGTTCTGCTGCTGCTGCTTCTGCGGCAGCGTCGGGTCTTGGGTTGTGGAGAGAAGGGGAAGAGACAGGAGCAGTGGCGGCGGCGGATAATAGATGGGTCGGCACGGCCAGCTGGATCCGATTGACCATGGGGAAAGGGGAACGGAGGAAAGATGGAAAAAGTGGTGAGAGTGGAATTATGCGATATCACGATTCGAAATCCTCTCTCGTATCCCTCTCTCTGTCTGTATCTCGTGCCTTTCAGAAAGGGATTCAAGGCAGTCAGCTTACGCGGTTTGATCCTCGTCGGGGTTGCGTCCGCTGATCCAGTGACAGTGTAAGGTACTCTCTGCAAGACGTCCAGGTTTCTCGGAGAGAAGCGAATGGTTGTTCGACCCCCGTTCGAGACCCGGTGGGAATGTGGGATGAAGTTGCGGAGCAGGCGTCAAACTCCGCTCCGCGTAAGCACAAAAGTCCGCCAGCTGCGGCCCCACACTACGGCCGTCTGACGGTCGGTTTCGCGCCCAGCCAATCCGAAACTCCGCAACGAAGCTTTCCGAAACTCCGCAGCCCGTTACCGGCTCCGCGTCTACGGCGTCCCATTACCACCCACTCTATTATGTACACCTTTCCTCGGCCCTCACTTCAATCTTAATGATGCCACATGGCATAACAATCATGAGCAAATGGAATGCATGACTTTTCTCGCCTGCCATGCCAACAATGATTCAGAGACGCCACCTTCTATCCCAGCAGCTTGGTCTCGACTTCTCTCACACCAGCCTTCCTGGTCCACCCTTCTCTCTCTTCCTCTAAAAAGCCATCCGTTTGCGGAAGTAGATGCCTTTCTAGATAACCTCATGGCGTCCGCTCGAAAGTGCGTGGTCTGATAAAGTCACATGAGGGAGCGAGAAAAAGCCATCACAACCATCGAACGTGGATTAAAAAAAATAGAACAGGGCGAGACCTTCGCCCTTTCAGTGAGTCACCGGCATCAAGCGATTCGCATAACTCCTTCCGGAGTGCACATCCCTGCTCCTCGTTCTTGTCGAAGAGGGGGATTACCCGTTCCAGGCAATACTAGAGCCTTTTCAGCCGGGGTCGAGCTGCGATGGTATTCCGTTATCGTCCAAGAAAGATCCTCGTCATCCCGTCTGCTTGCAACAGAGACATTATCCCACGCGGGCCACGCCTGGCCGCCATCCATCCCTCTCCCACCTTTTCACTCCTTTAGCCACGAGATCTTTTCCCGCGCGGGAAACACGCACACATACTACAATAAATAGTAGAAGTGATATGCAGATCATGGTCCCAACAATAAGAACCTAGATGACGTCTCGCGGCCCGAGAGTCCTCGCCTCCTCTCACGATCCGAACCACCAAAAGCTGTTTTCAGGTCGTACACGAGATCCAGCCCCCTTCCTTCCCGGACACCGCTACACAATGGAGCTCCAGACCGACTGACCGACCGCCGCCTCCTCTCCTCGCATTAACACACTTCGCGGAGGCCTTTCTCCAAAAGACCACCATGATCAACACCCTAGAACCAGGAGCAGCTCACTGCATCGAGACCTCTAGACCACGTTTAGCTCCCACTTACTCACTCAATTGACCGCACCGTTGAAGGGGAAAGAGAACAACATCCCCTCGCCACGGGCTCGCCGTCAAAGTTGATTCCTCCCCTCACCCGTGAGCCAAACCGCCGGGTCCCGACCTCCCCTCCATCACCACCGGACAACCTCAGCTTCAGCCTCGAGCTTCAGCCACTCCTCGATTATTACACATCTCGCCAGCGCCGATGCCGATCGCGAGAATAAAACTTAGGAGGCGTAAATCTATCCAACCCGTTCGGAAGACAATTCATTATTAGCACCGCTCTCTCTTTTCGACTTCGTTGTAATCACCAGAGGCAATCTTCACCAGGGAACCTGTTTCCTCCACCCCCGTCGTTTGAGGCGTTGCGCGCCGGTCCTCCTCTATTCTCCGTCACCCGCGCCCTAGACTACCCCATCAACCTATACACCACCCCCTCTTCCCCCTCTGACGACCTTACATTTCAAGGAGAAGACTAAAACCCCAAGATCGAGTTAGTCCCCGCGCGCGCGCGCGCGAGAGAGAGAGAGAGAGAGAGCTGCTCCGCGCGAGCGCAACCAGATCCTGTCAGATCTAAGAAAGAAAATAAGCCTCAAGCCACCATCTCGCTTTTAAATCCCACGCTTATCCGTGCCTTTCCTAAACCTTTCCTTTCGCGCTTGGCCGACCGCTCCCGCCACCGACCGCTCTAGGATCAAAGTATCCGTGAATGGTTTCCTCAAACAGACAGCGCGAAGGAGGAGGAGTCCGGTTCCCGCATGCGGCGCAACGGGGCCTACCGTACGTACAATTGAGGAGGTTTCGTACGCCCAGAGTAGGTAAGTACCTAGGTAATCCATCAAACAACGGATGATGCGGCGGGGGCCCAGGCTCGAAGGATTGATCAAGATGGCAAGAAAAAGATGCATAGTTGCTACACTACTCTAGCTGCCGCCCAAAGGTGCAACCCCGCCCATACTTACTCCTACCTCAGCTTGAGCATGTAGGTAGCCGTACATTGAAGATTGGGAAAAGGGGGACGAACACCCGTGGCGCCGTGTTTGATGGGGTGGGTAAGCCAACAAAACGGTGTGCAAAAGCGAGAGATAGAGACAGAGAGAGTGCTCGATATACCTACACTTTTCTTCTCCCCGGGTGGCTGGGACACAAAACGACCCGAAGGGGAGCTGCGTAGCGTTGTGCAACACACACAGGCCGAGAAGTGAGAGTGATGATGACGATAGATGGGAAAAGGGGAAGAGTCAACAGATCGTCTGCGAGCTCCCTTGCCTCTGAGTCGGGCAAGCCCACCGTAAGCCACGACGTCCAACTTGATCCCGCATGAGTTGTTTCCAAAAACAAAGCGGGTTTATCGCAAGCACTCATCGCTCGGGGACGCCATCCTTCTCAGCCCTCTCTGTTTTCCCGTGCCGCCTGAAAATAGTTCCAACCGTGGATCCTGAGGGAGAGAAATCTTCAAATGGGTTTCCCACAACATGCCACCCCATCGTGAGAGTCGTCCGTGACAGCAGGACCAGGTAGTTTAAAATGATGATTATCGGCTGAGGCTTGCCCTCGCGGACCCGGACCGAGTGCCCGGACATGGGCGGCAAGGCGGGGAAAAGTCGAGAACGGACCCTCGGACGGGGGAGGAATTGGGTGTGTTGGGGGGGGGGGGGGTGTGCCGGGGAGGCCTACCCTTTCCCCCGCGGGGGCGATCTCCCCCCCCCCCCCCCCCCCCCCCCGTCTGGCCGCGTCTTTTTTGTAGGCGGGGGGGGGGGACGACCCCGCTCTCTCTCCTTTTTTTTTTTTTTTTTTTTTTTTTTTTTGTTGTGGTCTGTTTTCTTTGTGGCCTTCCCCCCCCCCCCCCCCCATCGCGCTGGTTGCACAGGCTGTTTGCTTCAAAGGGGGAGCATGGCAAACCGCTTTCTTCTTCCTTTTCTTTTATTTAATTTTTTTTTATCTTGGGGACTGCTGGTTTACTGATCGCCAATCTCCCGCCCTCGCGTGCCTCTGGATCGTGCATGGTCGCACAAACGCCGCTACAGAGCAAATGAAAGGATCCGTCGGGAGGTCCTTGTGCCATCTGGGACTCAGGTGAACCCCCATTGTCGTGGCACCGCGGCAGGCGAAATCTCTCTCTCTCTCTCTCTCCCATGGCCGCGGCCGGCCCCTTGAGATTGGCCCCAGTAGCCGATCCACGCCCCGAAACCCATGCCAGTACCCATGATCACCCATCAAGTGAACCTCTCGGGAAACATTTGTCTGGATACCGATGGTG
The DNA here is from genome assembly GCF_030869305.1 of Colletotrichum tamarilloi. NCBI lineage: Eukaryota > Fungi > Ascomycota > Sordariomycetes > Glomerellales > Glomerellaceae > Colletotrichum > Colletotrichum tamarilloi. The sequence goes on along the minus strand of NW_026849408.1, from coordinate 35,536 downwards.
TGGGTGGGAACGACCCTCCACGAGAAACCCTCCCTCGTTACCGGCCAAAGGAGGGCCGGGGAAGGGCGCCAACTGGGACGCGAAATCTAGACTGCTTTGATGCGGGTAGCCGGCGGACGCACACCACGCCACGAGGAAGAGAGCAACCGCCGCAAACAGGTTTTCGTCGCACAGCTTGCAATGTCTCAGACACCTCTGCCAATATGTGAGCTGTGGCGGTCCAGTGCACATTGAGATGCACACACACGCCTTCCCCAAAAACCAAATAGTCGAGAGACAACCCTGTTGCATCGTCCATCGTTTCCTCGGGCAGACACGTAGAGTGAATGATAGATCATTCTGCCTTGTCCCATCCTTGCCTACTGGGGCCAAGCTGACCCAGACGGTGTCGTTGACAGATCGGAAAAAAAACAAGATCTCTCGGTCAAAGCGTAGAGACCGTCTCGTGTCAAGCAAGCTGCAAAGCAAAAAGAAAAGACCTCGCTTGGGTGTACCCCTCGAGTCTAAGTGATAACTTCCTCGACCTACGACTAGTAGATCTCGTACCCGCACCGTGCCGCACCTGATTGTAAGAGACAAGGCTTAACGAAGGCTTGGGTGCCTGGGAAAAGGCCTTGGCGAAATTATCAGTGTGAAAGATACAGATACCTATAAATGGGTCGACGATCGATGAACTAAAGTCGAACTCGTATCTGCCCGTACTTCTTCCCAGCTCATAGGGATCTACATCTCGTAGACTGCTTGCCTCAGAAGATGCTTTGCGGGGATGAAGCTCTTGGTCCCCATCACCTGCTTCTTTCTGCCCAGAATATGATTCGTTGCTTACGAGGGCGGCATGCAGCTCTTCGAGACAGCTGTATTCCTGGTCGCCGAACCCACGACGAATCAGCAAGAAGAAGCTCCTTCAGATAGCATGAATCGAAGGCCAGAATAGGCTTGTTTCGCTGTCCTGGCTGCCCCTGTTTCGTCATCCAGCCGCCGACGCAGCACCTACACAGTACTTGCGTATCCGTAGTGGCGGCGACCGTCAAAGATGCCCCCATCAAATGAGCGCCAGGATCATTCGCTGCTCTGTGCCAGCAAGGGTAAACCTTCCTGGTGTAGATCATCAGGCCTAGACAACCACAAAGTTGCGACCACCTCCCTCAAGCTGAGCAGTTCAACGGTCCCCCTCTGGTGGTTGCTATCTTCAACGAATACTTCACGGGATCGACCCCAAGAATAGGATAGGGTTATGTTCCCAAATGAAATCCAAAGAGGTCCGCATGCCTGGTTCGCGTGGAAGTAAAAGTTAAGCATCACGCCATGTTTTGACCGTTTGTCCATCGTTGCTGTTTGTGACTGTGCGTGAGACATCGTCCGATAGCCGCAAGAGCTAAAAGCCGTTGACGGCGTGTACGGCGCCTTCACGAGCAATCAACTGGTGCTTTTCTCGCCCTCTCAATAGATGGTTTGCTGCGGGGCCTGTAGGATGGGGCCTCCGAGGATATTCGAGGGAAGAATAGAGTCCTGGCCATCACTCAAACCAACTCTGAGCAGACCGAGCCACCGTGCGGGTGCCGTCCGAGAATCGCTTAGGGACAGTACGTTGTATGGGGTGAAAGCTTGAAGCTTAGATGGAGAGAAATGTATCACGTATCGGTACAAGAACTCGTCATCTGAACTTTCTCAGTACGACGGTGCCTGGTCACAACAGCTATTCCGTGCATGTGGCGGACAAAAGCCCGAATTTCGCAGTTTCACACACGTTTGTTGGCTTAGCCTTGCAGCGTTCGGCTAGGAAACGTCCTTGTTGGCGATATGGGACCATGTGTAGCTACGGCCGTGGGTCAGATGAAGTGACCTCGAGGAATGTAAGTGACCGGAAATCGAATCATATGTGGAATGGTTCTTCTGTCGTAGCCACAAGCCTGGTGGCCAACCGTTAAATTTGGATGCGACATGGGCGTAGATATACCGATCTGACCCAGAGGCCGAGTACAATTTGCAGGCAACTCGCAAGAACAGAATTCCTGTGTCGGCTTCGACCTTACCAGATCACTGGCCGGTCCTCACCCACAACGAGACCTCCTGCGTCTTTGCACTCGGGCCCCTGTTCTGGGGCAAAGGCTAGCCGAGGTGACGCTGCATAGGCCGTGACCGAAAAGGCGTTGGGAGTCGCTCAGACTCTGGTCGACGACTGGAAACGCCAGGTTCAGCCTTTGGAATTTGAGTCTAGTCAACCTGATGGCTCTGCAGACGAACAGGTGAGCACTGCGTCTGATTCACCAAGTGTCAACTGTTGTTGGTTAGGATAGTTGTTCCCCCAAGACGATGTAGGCCGGTATCAGGTTTGCCAGACATTCAGTGGCGACCCGTTTAGTCAAGTCTGTGCAGAACCCAAGCCAGCGAACGTGAGCTGAGAATGTCAGTGATGTTAGAGTAGCCTGCTGAAAGGAGTCGAAGTTGATGAGCCAACAAAGACGTATTCGTCAAGCTGCTGTGCGATGAAAGGTTATTGTAGCAATAATCGACGACGATGCGAGGGGGGAGAAGCAAGGGATACCGGAGATATCATGACGTCCAATAGCCGGAACTCGATCAACACCCAAGAGGAGCTTGAGGACTGTTGGCGTTGTGAGGCTGCAGTGCAACGCAGAGCCATCATTGCCCTCAAAGTGGCTAGGTGCATGGCATACGTTGGACTTTCGATGCTCTCTGTATACGTACCGGACGAGGGTCGCCGGCACTAGCGAGGTGCTCCTCGAGCAATGTATTGCAGCTGGCCTATTCGAGACAACTGAAGATCGTTACTATCGAATCTGAAGCCCCTCATCGTGGGTCTCGTGCGAGGTTGCGAGTTGATGGCATAGGTAGCTCAGAGTGTCTATGCAATGACTCGCCGTTGATCGGCGAGCTCGAATCATACATTCAAGGGAAGGACGACTCGACTGAATCCAGGAAACCATCAGGGCAGCTGAACCCTCGACATTCGCAGTAATGAGTAGTCACAGCTGAATTGATTGTGACGAGGATGACACAAGCAGCGCCAGTGCGCGGCGGCGTCAGATCTCAGGCGTGTGAATGTCCTCTATTTGTGGTAGCACAGATGCCGATCTCGTCAAGCGATTGATGCCGTATTGGGTCGCTAATACCCTGTAAAAACGTGACTGAGATGCACTCCATTTCAATAATCGTATCAGGCCTCGGCTAGGAAGTGAAGTCGCCTATCTTATTTGCTTGCTCACAGAGGCTCTCGTTAGTCTCCGAGAGTATTTGAGCTCACTGGTATGCTGCTTCTGACGGAGATGGTATCATTATTCGACCGAATCTGCTTGAATGCCAGCTGCGTCATTGTTGTTTATTATTGTTATTGTCTCTTTCTTGCTCGGATTTTTCGTTCTGCAAATGGCAGCGCGAGACAAGCTACATGCCCAAGGGTGGCTGTCTCAATATGGCACAGAAGAAGATGTGGTGTCTTTTGGTTTCCCAATGCTCAATCAGCAGTGTGAATACTGGACGACATGTAAGAGGACTCGAGAACCCTCAGACTGCCTGACTGGACTCATGAAACCTCAAGAGCAAAGTTTCCTATTCCGAACCAAAATTTCTCTGGATTGTAGCGAAAGTCGAAGCATGGTGCTTTTGGTAAGGTATGACGATCTTCTCAATCGGTAGATGTCTCCGCTGCAACGATCCCATCTGGACGAAAACGGACCTTGACCGACACAGTGATCCTGTCTTGCGAGGCACAGGGGTCCATGGACGGCTCTGTGTCGGCGAAATACAGTGCAGATAGATTGCTTGAACAAGGCCTCGCATTGCCCGTCCGATCCCTCCCAGGGGCGACCCTGACGCCAGGCGGCATTTACTGTGAGCATTCACTGAGTCGCTACGCAGTGTACTGGACTGTAAACTGTTTTGCGGTCTAGCAGAAGGCGCAGAGCCCTCTACCGTCTCAAAGTTGAGTGCAAGAAGCCACTGTGTAGTTGCATACCAATATACCCATACTCAAACGGTGTGTGGAGGCGGCGAATGGATTGCTTTCGGGGTGCGGGGGATTGTCGTCCTCGTTTCTCTGGGGTAGCGGCGAAAATCAGTGGTATCAGCAAGAGATGTAATCGTGCCAGTGACGACCCTTTGTTATAACAGTACGGTGCATCTCGCTATTGCAGCAAACACGCCACGGGCAGACCGATGCGTATATACTGGTTCGTCTCTATTGTTTGCGAGTCAATTATAAACCGTCGGGTCCCTAGACAAGGCTCGCTTTGCACGGAGTAAGTGGGTTTTGGATAGCTATCTGACAAGAGTCGGTCAAAGTCTCTACAGCATCAGAAACATTTGGGAACTGCCCCCGTGGAGACTTCTTGGAGCCCTTCGCAACGACAGCACTCTCTGACTCTTGGATTATAGATGTGGCCTCGTCTGCCATCTAAGAGTAGATTCTTGCTTTGCTGTTGAAGAGGCAAGCATGCTAACAATCGATATTGTACCGAGACTGGATGCTTGCAAGCTTGGTCCGGTGGGTTGCATTCGTGTGGACGTATGATGGTCTCGCCGGTGGGTTGTACCCCGGGAGTTGATACACCACCCAATGGGCTCACTCAAAGCGAACGCCAGCGGAGATCCTACACTGGCAGGTGGGAGAAACGTGGCACACAAATCTGAGGAACCGATGGGCCGTCACACGGGCGGAAAGGCAACGCATAGCCCCGCACCCTCGTCCTCAAGGGAACGTGTGGTTCACACAGTGTCTGAGTAAGGAGTCCAGATACCAGAGCTCGCAAGGCCGCTGTGCCGTATGAACTGATGGTGTGTCGATAGATGAGCGAACGCGAAGCGCCTCGTACGGAGCAATGTAGGTACGTACACGCCCATGACTGCATTGGCAGACGAACTCCATTGGGCCAGCTTCAACTCTCATGTCTCCAGCGGCTAACTTGTCTTGCTTGTCTCATTCTTTTCCCTTCTAGGTTGAGAGATATGCACGCCTAGACATGGCGCCGCCGGATTCCCTTCATCGAACCTCCACGTGGGACGACTAACAGAAACCCACTCTTTTGCGTTTAATGATGATGTGCAAGCTGCCGCATCCCGGAGAGAGCGGGTTGCAAGGGCCGGCCTGCAATGCAGATTGGGGTCTTTTGAAGCGCGAGCAAGGTTCTGTGAGGCGTTTGAGTAGTACTCCGTAGGTATTCGGAATAAACAGAGCGGGCAATTCCAGTACCCGTACAACAACAGACCGAAGCTGCGAGGTTCTTGGCGGAGATTATCTAACATTGCTGAGAGCCTGACGCTATGAACATGAGCTGTGCGATGTACTACGGTATCAGGCCAAAGTTTAACCCCCTTGTCAGGTACCGGTGGGGATGGCCCGTGCCTGCCTTCCATGGGCAATTCGACCAATCAGAAGCCACCATTTCAGCACAGGCCTACTAATTAGCCCAGCCTAACTTTTTTACTAATTATAAATTCTTCCTCCTATATACTACCTACTTACTTACTTACCTTACTTTTAATAAATTATTATAAATATAATATAGTTAATAAGTAGTATAACGAAGTACCTTATTAAGGCTAACTATTAACGGATTCGTACGTTATATATTAATATAAAATTTATATAAGCTTAAATAGTTAAATTAATTAAATTTATAAAAAACTAAGTTTATATAACTATAAGGGCCTCGTTAATAATAATTATGCCGTATTTTAATTACCCGCGGGTTATAACTTTATAATAAAAAAAGGCCCTCGTTAAGTATATTACTTTTTTTAAAAATAGTTACTAAGCCTCTTTTTTATTACTTTTAATTATACTTTTTTTTTCTTAATTTAGTATTTATATAATATAAATAACCCTACGTTAGCTCGGGTTTTATTATTACGTCGCCCGCTATAAACCCCTTATATTTAAAACTAACTAAATTAAATATCTTACTTAGGCTTAAAAATACTTCTACTAAACCGTTAAAGACTAATAAAAGGTCTTATAAATAAATAAAATATAAGTTATAAGTAGTTATTACTATAAGCTCTATATTACCTACTATTATAATAAGGAATAGGACCCGACGTATATTATTAAAAAGTATTAATATAAGCGGGGTTAGATATTCTAAAGATATTTTTTTAGGGATTAAAAAAGACTAAGTATTTTTTAAAAAAAAGATTAGAATAATATACGTACTAATACTTATTAAAAATATACTATACTAATTATTAACAATTAGATTCGTTTTTATTAATAAATATATAGTAATAACCTTATTTTAATATAAAACGGCGCTTTAGTATATAATATAAAATTAATTTAATAAGAGCTTAATAACTATAGTATTTATTAAATATTTTAATTACTTTTCTTATTTAACTTTAACCTTATTAAAACGTATTAAAATTAGATAAAGGATTATATATAAGAGCTTATAAGTATATAAAAAAACCCCTTATATAATATATTATAATAATAAGTTAAAGAGGCTTAAGATACCCTTCTAAAGGACTTCTTATACTTATTATTAAATATAATACCCGCGCGTTACTAAGTAGTAATTAATACTAACGGAATATATATTAAATACTAATTTAGCTATAGAAATTAATTAAGATCTAATAATTATTAATTATGTTAGCTATTTAGCGCTAACGATCTAACTAGTACGTTAACCCTTGTCTGTAGATCGGTACCGAGCCAGGGGATTAAACTTACCCCTACAAGTATAGACCAAGTAAAGTCTTGACGCTTGCTGGTCTATGGATACTGTGTGGTGGTCTTTCGCATCTCTTTCTTATGGAGTGCTCCTCCTAGGTTAGTGGATGTTCTTCTGGGGACTTGACTCGAATGTCGATGCGTTCTGTTCTGTGTGGGAATAAAAAATGGATAGGGTGCACCGCAAGGGAGCTAGGCATCTAAGAATTCGGTCTTGAGTCTTGCTGTGTGGCTGAGCCTTCGACTTTGATAATGCTGAGCAGACGCGATCCCTGTAGTAAAAGGTCGAACGGCTGCAGAGATGATCAAAGAATCAACTTGAGCGGAGTGTCGCAATTCCTCATATGTTCCATGCGTTATTTGCTTGCCCCTTGAAGTAAACCCAGTGATCGGTATTGCCTAGAAGTCAATGTAAATGTAATCTCAAGCATATTTGGGGCCGCAAATGGGTGATGCATTTGAGTCAGTCAAGACATGGGATTTCGTAAGGGACGGCCGCCGTCTGGGAAAGGGTAGTTGAGTGGTGATTATCCCTATGTCCGGAAAGATGTCCCGTTGCAAGGCCATTGCGGATACTGTATCGCAACGTAATTACCATGGCCTTTCGATTGGGAGGTGTCTCGCTCAGTTGAGTTGTTCTTCCCATCGCGCGTCGCTGAGCGGGATTGAACTGTTAGCATCGTTTACTTGACTGCATTACCATGCTGTCAGTTATGCTCGTGGCTTGCCACACAGGCAGGAAAGCCGCCGCCAGTCTGCAATTCTTTGAAGGTTGATCCGGCGTGAGTTTCACAATGAAGGACAATGTGAGATCGGCGCAGCTGTGACAAGCGCTGTCCATTAGCCGTGGTGCCATGGGTATTGAACGATTCTTTTGCCGAAAGTATCCCACAAGGCTCTTGCTAGTTCCAATGTGGGGGTTCCGACGCAAAGTATCGTAAAACTCGGGCCACCTGAGCATGGCAGGCCGCTGCAGTGCTGCACTCGATCGTGGTTCGTGATTGATCCCAAAATTCTGGCAAGGCTGGTTGAGCAAGGAGCTGTAGACAAGGTTCCCTCTAGCCAGCACAGGGCAGTTCCCTTCCAGACCGAGCATCTTTGGTAGACAAATGTGCTGCCAACGAGACTTGTCCAGGTAAGTGCTCTTGGTGGAACTCCAAGATCTTGGACCATGTAATCCAAACGGGAATACCGAGATAGGGGTTCGTCAACAAGCAGGCAAGCCCCGAGCTCTTTCTTTATTTTGGCGAATACTGTCGATCATTTCATTTCTTTCCTCGCGGCGATTGTCTGAGTCAAGGTATCGGAGCCTCGAAGGGCAGCGCAGAAAAGAGGAGGGTTCTTAGCGGGCCCGACGATTTGGCGGACTGAAGGCTCAACAACATGGCTGATTCTATTGGTAGACCCTTGTTGGCCAAGCGGGTAGGCAAACAAATGCCGTGCGGTGATGAATAGGTGTTGACCGATTGCTGTCGGATTGGTGGCTTTGGGCCCTTGAGGTGAGGACGCGACAGGGCCACGTCCGATTTAAGAACAAGACGTCAAATAGTGTCAAATGGAAGAGTGTTGATTATCGTGTCGTGTGTGTGTAGTGCGGCTGCAAAGAAGGCGAAGAAGTAACGATCGACGACAAGCCTCCGGGCGGGAGGGATTGCGGCAATGAAGAGGGGGAACTCTCATCCGGGCTGCGTTGCTTCAAGCTCGAGTGCCCGTATACACGGTGGTATGCAGAACACGGAGTACTTGGTACAGATAGGTTCTCGGTGTGTATTCGCAGAGGCCAGGATAATGAGCTGTGAAAAGTGGCGCCGATGCCACGACGGAAACTGACAGGGACTGGGGATGGCGAAAAGGGTGCCTGGCCGTCAGATAAAGTGCAGAGATGGTGTTGTAGCGGAGCATGAGGTTGGATGTGTCCGCACGGTAAGGTTGGGCGGCTTCGTGAGGATGGATGAACCTTGACATTTGCTGGAAGGAGCGAGCCTGCGAGGGCAGGTACGGGTACTTCCTCATGCTGTCAACGACCTTTGTGTGGGGAGATGACGGCAGGAAATTCGACGTCAAGTACGGATAGCTCAGAAGTGAGTGGTCAAAACACTTACAATATCCGTAGACCTCAAGTAGACAAATACGGCCCGACGATCACTGCGGTAGGCACGTTGGCTCGCGGACGAATATGACCAAGGCATGATTAGCGTTGCATGTGCAGAGTATCTGTTCTGTACGGGTACCGTGCCAGAAACGTACTCGTACCTATTCAGCACAAAATGCACGTGGTCATCGGGGATATCGCACATGGGATCCAGAGGAGCGATGGCACGATGGAGAACGGAATAGACAAGTTGCTGCCGGTTAGCTAGCATAGCTCATTACATAAGATTTGGGGAGAGGAGGAGGCTGTGCAGCAGATCAGATCAGCCACTTGTCACTTTTACCTTGACACCCAAGTCGGGACAATGCGTGACGGCTATCCCTAAGCCCACGCACCTTGCAGGAGCCAGAGGAGGTGCGTGCTCTGGAGTTGCGAGGCTGACTAAGGGAGGTGTCCGAGGCGCTTTGTCCAGAAACTGCTCAGTGTCGTGGAAGCTCACAAGCTTGAAGCAGCAAGCTGAAGCCTCTATGCCCGCCCTCCCCACACCCACACACTCTCCCTCCGTGCCTGCCGAACCCACCATTCTCCCCACCGTCGTTCGCCTTGCGCTTCGTATCGTCGGTACGTACTTTTTGCCCTTGTGATGGGCGTTCTCGACAAGCTGCTCCAATCAGCCAGGCTTTCACACACTGTTTACACAATACCTTGCTGCATGCGGTGTTTCCAAGCCTCAAAAGCTTCCCTTACTTGAGGTACCTCGGATATTAATTATCAGGCGCAGACAAGACGGACTGCGTCGCACTTGGCGCTGTGAAATAAGTCGCCAAGCTCGAGTCTACACTGACGTGAAGACGACCGCCGTTTCTCCAGTTGGGCTAACGTACGTAGTCGGCCAGTTTTATCAAGCGGACCATATTGTGCCTTGGCGAAGGAGAGAAAAGAAAGCGAGCAACAAGAAAGAGACGGAAAGAAAAACTAAACCAGTTTCCCCCACTCGGCACGAGGCTCCCTAGTCAGTACGGTCGGTACCTGGAGCCAGGCGCCATCTCTCAACACACACAGGACCACGCCTCTTGCACTATCCCAACGCAGCCGCCTCTAGACCCAGCCACCGAGGCGCGGACATGACCAGTTCCGGGACACGGCCTGTTGACCTGTACAGCTCACAGAAAGAATACTCAGCGACGGTAGTAGCCTAGTGTCTCAACTTCCAAGTCTACTCGACGGTCTAGCCCTCATCTGTCACTGGCTGCGGGAAGGGAAAAGGACTAAGAAAACGGTACCCAGACCTATTGTGTGTATCTATATACACTGTACATGCGAGAGCCCTCGAAAAAAGACAGAGACACTTGGCCAATATTCGCAAGACCTGTCGAGCGATTTGGAAACACCGAATCAAACGTGGAGTATCTTATTGTCTTGCATGCCACGACAGACGAAGACGCCAACACTGAAGACCATTTGGGTGGACTTCGACATACCGTGATACCTCCACTTGCTATAGAGCTCTCGCTCAACTTCACTCCTTGGCTACTGCTGGTCACTTTTCCCTCAATACCTAGTGTTTACCTACCTTGCTCTTGATCTGCAGACACTGTGCCCTCAGAGGTTTAGACACGAATGTTGGAGTCCTGACGGAAAGTGCGAAGCAGACCTGGAAGTGGAAGGTATGCGAAATTGCCCGGGAAGGCTCCATGGACTAACGACGGGAGCATTCTTGCCTGATCTTGGACAAACGGTGCTGCATCCCCCTACGTTAGAGCCAATACCCTATTTTCTCACACGCTCATACACACACACACACACACACACACACATCACCAAAGGAGATTGGGAAAAAGAAAAACAACACTAAAGTTGCTCACCCGTCGTGTTAGAATCCGAATCAACTAGCATCCAAGCACAAAATGTGTACCCGTACAGACCATATCAACATTGCTCGCGACGGTCTTTGGTGGAGCAGCCTCTGTTCCTGACTTCCTACACTACAGTCCCCGAGCAAAGGACAGACGATGCAATCCCATATGACCTGCCAAGCTGGCTACGGATGGTGATTGCCACGTTGGTGCCCAGTATCCGACACCATCACCGTCTACCTTGCATCACCACATGTTGCTTTACCATGGTTCGGCAAAACCAAAAAAACGAAACAGACAACCCCGAGACACGGATTTCAGGGTTCTGGCTCCAAAGATCCGGGTCCCTCCTTGCCTCCCTCTCGTGCCGCTTCTTCACGGACCTGATCTCGGCTGGATCTGACCAAGAACGATTTCTCCCCCGGCCCATCGTTTTCATGCTTGGACGGCCGACGGAGGTGCGCTCTGCTTACGTCTATCCACCGCGCTTGGCCGACTAGTCCTAGGTCGGGAACCTTTGTCGGTGGTGGTACGGCATCCTCACAGGCGCTGTACCGCATGGAATGCACATGGGACCGATCGGCTCAAACCCAGTCGCCTGGAATATTGACATGGCGGGATGGATCCGTCATCCACGAATGGACGTGCACATCCCGCATCGCCCATCGCCCATCGCCCATCGCCCATCGCCCGTCACAAACGGTGCCGCTCCCAGCTTGTTCCCAGCCCGGTACGCACGAGGCAAGCATGGCAAGCAACCACCTCGAGGCCCGTCTTGATATGCTATGGCCGCTACCAGCTCCGCACGCGGTAGCCATGCTATGTCAGGCCCTGCTGATGGTGTCCACCTTCACCACCACCTGCCCTACAGTGCCTCCCACCAAAGGGCAGTCCGTCCACTGCTGTTCTCTCTTCATTTACAGATACACAACGGAGTACGGCTACCAACTTGAGGCTTGAGTTTCGAGGACTGACACCCTGGTCTGACCACTGGACCATCTTTAGATTCGATGCTGGCTCTGTCACTCTGGCCGCCGTCCAACCGGGATGACAAGAAACGCCGTCCTCTTCCGTCTCGTCCCCGGGACCGGGGGCAAGCCCTGTTGGCTGGTGGCCCCGTTCTCCTACGACTACTTAACCCAAATCCCTTCAGTCAGGATACGGGTTTGTTGATGAGGGGACCCTGGGCCTAAGATTTTAAAACCCCATCGGCGTCGGTGCTGCGTGTATCCGCAATTCATGATGAAGTCGGCATTCAGGATATCAATTGCTACACACGCATGCCTGCACGGAATGACCATCGCACCAATACCATGACGCAGCGCAACGCACTACTGTCATTAGCAGCCTATTATGCCCATGTATACATACCTGCATTTCACAAGCGGGCTCAGGCACCAAGGACAAGCAAATACATGGATCGCAGCAGCTCGTCAATTATTGCACATTGCTGCAAAGAACCACTCGACCGAAAATTGACACCATGTTGAGTTAAAGCCGTCACATATAGGGCAGCATCAGGCCTCGGTCATTGTTGATACCGCTGGAATTCTCGGCCGGCCCCTTGACCGCTGTGCCTAGAATGGCATCCCAAGTTCCTCAACCGGGTTGCCAAGGTTCTTCGACAAAAGTACGACGGCCTACAGATACCTGTCCTGGTACTGGCGATCATGGCATGGCTGCGAACAACCCCGACGTTGAAGTCTGATACAGGGACCGGACCGGATTCCGAGTCCGAAGCGCAAGAGCGAGGCCTAGATGACGGTGATGGCGTTTGTTGCGCACTGTTGGAATGCCAATACGATCGGTTCGGCCTTGTTCACTTTTTTTTTTCATCTTGATGGGCCTTTTCTCGCAGTCACGCAGACCAGGCCCGCCAAGCCTCTCAAGTTTCTTCTGGTCCCCGCCAGTTCGCAAGCCCCGAACTGGGTGGCATTTGGTCTCGATCATTGTGAGACGAAACATGAAAACAGCGGGCCCGTCATCAGATCCGCCGTCATTTTCGATCCCTTTTGCTGTTGGGCTCTCCTTTCCTGCAAATACCTATTTTGCGCTGCCCGAGACCCGTCTTTGGGGCGGCCTGATCTGACCAACATACCGGCGTGATCTGGCTAGCCATGGCATCGACGGCATGGCATGGTGCGGCCCTGGCACTGTTGTTTCTTCAGAGCACAGTCGTCATTTCAACCGTTTACCGATAGCGTCACACGCTCAAGTACGCATACGCACATTGCGATATGGCCATTGCGGCTGGCGCTGTCATCCTGCTGTACTCAATGCAGCATTAATCCTCATGATGCGCAGCTCTATGGTCCGCTTTGAGCGTGCTAGAAGGGAGAAGAATGCCGCTGCCAAAGATCTTCATAACGGCGAACAGCAACACAAGACTGTGAAATTGCAGGGCACAAATTGGAAGGGGCAGAGTAAGGTACGGACCCGGAGCCCTGTATGATGCCCCAGAGTCCACTAAACCGTCGAGCAGTTGAACAGACGGGAGGCTTTTGTCCAGCTACTTACACTTGGACGACAAATGTACGCGGATGCATACGCACACGCACACCACATAGAGCTATTAGCAAAAACCTTCCCCAGGATGCCACACGACAAACAGATGCTCGATGCATGTGAGGGCCGCGACCCCACTTCCATCGGAGACGTCCTCCCCCTCGAGCTTCCCAGCGTGGTATGGGACATCCACGAGGGCGTGCGGCGGACGGCGTGTGTATGGGCACATTAGCAAGGCCATATGGCTTGCCATGCTGGTATCAGGACAGGGATGGCTGCCTTGGGGCTGGACAAACATCCCAAGTACTCGCTACCGCCGAGTCCGGGAAATAAGAAACGTGAACAGCGCCCATGCGTGCCCAAAAACCCCCGAGCAGGGTTCGGCTGTGCCGCCACGTCGTCCACCGTGGCGCCGTGCGGCATGGTTATGGCAGAGAGGTGGACGGGGTGACACCCCCAAGGCACGTCCAGAGAAAAGTGAGTCTTGAATTCCTGAGGGCAAAGTACTTTTCTCGTCTGCCTCATCGCGAACGCCAGACCCCCCCCCCCTATGCGATGCTCTGGGTCTACCTCGGAGGCGTGAGCTATCTGGGTAGCAGCCAGCGAAATCGACTGGCACGCCGCAGAAGGCATGGATACCTGCACTCGATCGGGTTACTTGCACCTTATTCCAGGTGGCTCTGCCCGCCCAGAGTAGCGCTACAATACGTTGGCATACCTTATTTTCGAGCGGGCAGGCCACAGCTGCGGAAAGCGAAGGCAAAGATGCAGGAATAAGTACCTATCCGTACCTACCATAAGGTATGTAGCAGCAACGATTCTACTTTTGAGACTCAACGAGAGGTTGGAGACGGCGGCTTTCATGATAACAATGTCACAGCCGTATGGGCGCCAGGGCAAGCCGCAAATGATTCAGTACCTACCCACCTTTTTCTCTGTCATTTATTCCGCTGTCTATTTTTTCCTCCTTGGCGGAGAGAAGAGGGGTGCTCATGTGTGGTTTTTGCCGCTGCTGGGCAGAAATACTTACGGATATAGACACAGAGACAGAGAGGTAGCTAGCTACCTGAGCGGTACTCTGTACTGTACAATATACCTCGCTTTGTGCGTACTTATCTAGGTACTGGGTAGATGGTAGTAGCGAAATTCAAGCAGTGCCGTTCGCTCTCTTTCCAGCAGCAGCAGCAGCAGCAGCAGCAGCGACACTTCATCCAAGTCGCTATGGATGCGAAAGACTAAGAAGAAAAAGCACTGGGGTGAAGAGAGAGCGAGGGAGAGAGCTTGAGGGGAGAGAAGAGAGAAGGAAACGGGAGACAGTGTCTGTACACACAGAAACAGAGGCAGACAGACAAGACAGAAAGAGGAGCGAGAGACTTTGATTTAGCTTCACTCCCCCCTCCCCTGTACCCAGAAACCCTGTCTTGTCTTGCCCTGTCCCGGGCTTGTCCTATCCTGTCCTATCCTGTCCTGTCCTATCCTGTGCATCCTCTGTTCTTCTCCTCCCCTCCTACCCCGGTTCCAAGGCCGCCGCCTGTCGCTGCTTCTCTCTTTTTTTTTCTCTCGCAGTCTGGATCCCAGCTTTCTTTCTTCCGGGTTGAGTCTCCTTCTGCTCGTCTGCTCAGGCCAACAAGTCACCCACCCACCCTGCCTACCTAGCGCTCCCGCCTGCTCAATTCCATCTTATCCCCTCCACCCCCAGCTACCGTCTTCCCAATCTTGAAACTGCCTGCTTCGATACGTCTTTCTCCTCCACTCGCCTCTCTACCTACTGTACGCCAGCCGACCTTCGAGTTTACTAGACCTCTCCTCCTTGCTCCTCGGCCTCGTCTTTATTCAATCCTCTCCATCCCACCCTCACCGCGCCTTTCTTCCCCCTCTCATCAACACCTTCCGTTCGTTATCCAAACAATCCCACCAATCGAGCAGCCTGCGCTCTCAGACGCCTACAGAGAGGCTGCTGCTTTCGCATGTCCAGCGCAACTCGACCCCGGACAATCTAATTGTTCGCCACGTTTTCGCTATACACTGGGCTCTGCCTACTTTATCACCCTTCCTGTGCCTCGCTTCGCTTCGCCTCGCTCTGGCCACTCTTTAACTTGACCTCCATTTCGACCACCGAACTCGATCCAAGTATATCACGACGACTATTGGTCTCGCTTCATTTGCCATCATACCAGAGATAGTCATCGAAATACAACATGGACGGACAGCGACCAGCTTCACAGAAGCTTCCTGCGGGATTAGCAGGGGTACTGAACCCAGACGAAAACCGCGACTCGGCTTATTATTCGAGTACAGATGCCTCAAGCAAGCGTACGTTGGACATGAAAAGATAGAAACGCTCGCGTTGGAGGGGGCGCAACTAACGCTTTTTTCTCCCATAGATAACTCTGCGGCATCAGGCGTTGTGCACCACGCCCTCAGCCCCACGGGGTCGGGCTACCAATCTTCGCTGGCAGACAAGACACCTTCGCCTGTCACGGCTAACATGATCCCTCAGCTGGTGTCGCCTGGGCAGAGCAACATGAGCGTCGCCGCCATGGTATCGCCAACAACCCCCGGCAGTGCTGACCCGCGTCGATTCGAGCGCCCGACATCCCTGGATTCTGGAGTGGTTCACGACATCATGGGGCCTGGATCTCGAAGAGAGAGTGTGGACAGCCGGATAAATCAGGGTTTTCACGACATGAGATTGGGCGGGAACTCGCCCTACGCTAGTCACAACCAGTCGACTACTTCAATTCAGAATACTCTCAACCAGCAGCGCAACCCTCGCCCCGGTTTGGACAATCTTTCCGTACACCGTATCTCCAATGGATACCAGCCCAGCAGCGACAGGAACCCCGAGCACCCAAAGATCATCCGGACCGCACCGGCCATCACAGGCCCCGCGACGAGCAACATCGCCCGAGCTGCGGAGCCCACCAAGGGTCAGGCGTGGGCTTTCCCAGAGGAAGAGATACAACGAATCAGCCACCACGAGCAATACTTGGACTCTAGACGTAGCAGTATCGCCGAGTCCATAGCTAGCAGCCAGTTCACCACGGAATCGAGACTACCGCCTGGCCAAAGACGTTTGGACGAGCCTGCCGACTTCAACAACCGTCTATCAAGCACCTCTTCCGACTTCCCTCCGGTTCATCACCACTCGTTGCAGCACAAGCAAATTGGGGATTTGCGCGACGACGACGCAGCCTCGCGGACGGGCTCACAACCCTACAGCCGCACGCCCGAGCTGCGTAAGAGTCACAAGTTGGCGGAACGCAAGAGAAGGACTGAGATGAAGGAATTGTTCGATCAACTGCGTGACTTGATGCCACAGGAACGAGGTTCAAAAGCCTCCAAGTGGGAAATTCTTACCAAAGGTTCGTCACATGCAACCGTATCGTTTTTGGAGCAGATACTGATCTGAAATAGCCATTTCCGAGCATCAACGAATGGCAGACGTCATGCGCATGGTGCAGTCGCAAAACACAACGTTGGCTCAGGAAAACGACGGTCTCCGACAAGACAACCACAACTTGCGTGTAGACATTCAGCGTCTCCAGAATGAGTTGCACAACACGAGGCTACAGCAATCCCCCACAGGCCAGGCGCCGCCTCAATCTCAAGTCCCTCCCCCCCAAGCGGTAGGGTATCAGGCGGATCCTTACGCGGCTCGCCGTGAGTTGCCACCAATCCGAGGGCTAAACGGCAACATGCCCAACCCCGACTCCATGACGGGCGTCCAGTACGAGGCTCCCAGAGTTAACGGCTATCGTCCCGAGAGGTACTGAGCCCGTATTAAAGTCTGAAGAGGCAAGGAAGAATCAACCGTCATCATGTACATGACCATATCATGCGACGCAGCGTGCCCCAGGCACTCGCCGCGGCACACACTCGTGGGCCAACAAGCCGCTCATGCAGCAACCCCGTAGGCAAAGAGCCTGCAGGATCAACCTACCTATACCCAAACACATGTTCGCGGCCTCACATGGAGGTCTGCGTGTTCTATTACAGTTCTGTGCCTCTGTTGGAATGCGTTATGCTCCACAATGCCATTTGGCGGGCTGTTTGTTTGTTTCTTTTTGTGTCGAATGTATCGATACCTGAGTGTGCCACTGGCTCACAGGTTCCGTTGAGATCAGCTCCTCCAGTTCATTACTGATACCGGGGGACGACAATATACCCTCGTCCTTGGTCAGTAGATAAAAAAAGCAAGACGGCGTCCTATGTTTCATCTGTTTTGGGGGGTGGGTGGGCAAGGCTCAAGAAGGCCGAGGCGGGAACGGTACGGAGAGCCAGGTGTATATACCTACGCGTTGGTCAATGGGACGGCGATGCGGGCATCTAGGGTGCATGCTGTGTGGTCCATTGCTGTACTCCGGCAAGAAAAAAAAATTATATAGGGAAACTCGGTGGCAGGTTCAATGACTGATGGAAATTATGGATCATCCCTCTCCTATTTGGTCAGGTGGGGGATACCGAAGGGAAACCAGCGTTTGAATTTGTTTTCCCAGAGACGAGCTTAGGTCTCTCCCTGGAAGCGAGTGGCCATGGAAGCTACCAATCACAATCTCTTCCCAGGCGGGGTGGGGGATAACTGCGAATATCAGTTCTGTTGCAATATCATAATCTTGGACCGACTCATTGTATGAATGAATGGCGAAGACGAAAAGTTAAGGTTGACATGCGTTAACAAGGAGGCATGATGCGCCGCTTGGCCAAGGTTCCATAGCTGGACTCCAAGTGGGTACTCGGCCGAAATACGCTAGGTCTAAATGAGGCTAGCGTATCTTATCGCCGCGACCCTCGACACGGTAATCCCAAAATTTCTCGTTCGCCCATGGAAATCTCAATCTGCACACCACATCATCTCGCCCTTCACCCTTTCCGTCTCTCTCTCTTGATCTATCAATCCGTCTACCATTCTCCCATCACATTACTCCAATATGTAAGTACTCTGCTACAGATTGTTCCGGCCATGTTGCACTTGACAGCGATTCCATGATTAAAGAAAGCTAATTGCAATCTTTTCCCTTACGTCAGGCAGTCCATCCGTCGCACGGCCACTCGCGCCGCCTTCACCAGCTCGGTCGCCGCCGCCGCTGCGCCCAAGTCCCAGACCGTCTCCTTTGCTCTGCGTGCCCTGAACGCCGCTGCCGCCGCCAGATCCTTCTCCGCCGCGGCACCGAGAGCATTCTCCCGTTCCATTGCGTTCCGTGAAGATGACCAAGCCGAGGGAGCCATCCGCCGTACCGAGCAGAGGGGCCGGAGACAGGAACCCAGCGACAACGTCCTCTTTGTCCAAAACTACTCTTTCGATGTTAAGCCCGAGGAGCTGAGCGAGGCTTTCTCCAAGTACGGCGAGGTTGTCGGCGTTTCGATGCCTCCTAAGAAGAGGTATGTCTCAAAATACCCTGGATCCCCTGACGCAGCTTCTGGCTTCATATCTTCCTTCCTCCTTCATGGGTCTAGCTTCCGTTCTACAAGGATGAGGAGACGCACATGTGTATACTGTCCATCTCAAGTCGATCAGGGGCTAACCTATGGATCTTTTCTGTTTTAGCTACTGCTTTGTCTACTTCAAGACCCCCGAGTCCGTGAAGGAGGCTGCCGAGAACGTCGACGGAACCTTTTGGCACGGCCGCCGCATCGTTGCCAAGGCCCGCGACGCAAACGCAAGCAGACCCGCCAGGGAAAGTCGCGGGAGAAACAACGACAACAGAGCGACCAGAAAGAGCGTCTACGACGGCCCTCCCACAGCGACCGTCTACGTCGGCAACATCTCCTTCGAGGCCTCAGATAAAGACATGAACGACCTCTTTGCCAACCTCGACGGCGTCAAGGACGTCCGCGTCGCCGTGGACCGCGCGACGGGCTGGCCGCGCGGTTTCGCCCACGCCGACTTCCACTCCGTCGAGGCGGCGACGGCGGCCATGGAGGTCCTCAGCCAGACTGAGATCCACGGCCGCAAGCTGACTACCGGGTACGCCCCCGGTTCCACCCCTCGTCGCCGCAGCGACAGGGACTCGTCGAAGGAGGTTGAGGAGCGCGTCGAGAGCGAGCACGCCCAGGCTGAGGAGGCGCAGAAGGAGACGAAGCCCGAGGCTGGCGTACAGCAGAACAACTGGAATGCCTAAATTACCTTTTTAGGGTGTTGGGTGTATCGGCTGGCAAGATGAACAAAGGATTTCGACGAGGACCCTTCTTGTGAGCTCAAGAAGGCGTCGATGATTTCATGTTCCAGTGGCTGAAGGCCTTTTAATGGCCTATGTACGAGATCTTCTGATGTGTTGTATTTTTTCTACTTTTTTGTGGCTTTTCTCCTAGCGGGAAAAAGCGTCAGGGATGACTGAAGAGAGAGCGTCCTAAGCTGCCTGGAGGGGGAAAAAAGATCTCGGGGCGGAAAAGGGGAAAGGAAAGTGTTTGGAGAAAAGATGGAACACATCTCCTTACGCAACGATGAATAACTTGAAAGCCGAACAAGGGCATTTGTATCATACGAACTCTAGAAAAGAAGGCCCTTTCTTGCTGAGCATGGGCTTATCTTGGGCATACATGGCATATCTTCATGTATAAAAAATGTAATATCTCTACTTCAGTTATGATTTGCTCTAGACCTTTTGACTTGCTTTGCTTTCAACTGACGTCTATCACCTTGTGTCATCTCAAGCGTGGTCGAAAGTGCTCGTAGCCGTGCGTGAGCTCGCTATCTAATCGCCGATGTCCATTTTTACCTTGGCAAGGCTGTCTTCTCACCTTACCTTACTCACCTTACTCCGTACGGGCAGCACGGGATATCGGGACGAAGGACCGACGGAAACGTTCGGCATGGGAGCCCGGGCAGAACAGAACAGAACAGGAAGCGCCCGGGGGGGGGGGGGGAGCACCGACCTTCTTTCGGGGCCCGGAGCATTCTCGTGTCCATGAAGACCGGCCGGCTATGGATCAGACGGGCAGCTGTGACTCCTGAGATATATGTTGGATCCCGGCACCCGGCCAAAAGAAGAAGAGAGAAAAAAAAGTCCCCGTTCTTTTTTTCCCCCGTTCTTATGTAGAGACTGTATTTCGTAGCCATGACCTTGTTCGTCTCCCGACATGCTTCTTGTGGATGACCTCTGTCCATGATGATCCGTCAAGTCCATCACCCCCATGGGCCCTGCCTTTAATCGGCATGACTTTACACGGGGGGGCCCAAGGGAGAAAACTTTCTCTGATGGGCAACGACGGACAAGGGAGCTGGCCAAAGCTTCTTCTTGTCTCCATGATTCTTCTATAGTGTACGGAGTACTCTGTGGTTCCTGGATCGCCATCGGTCAAGGCGAACATGAGCAATCTATTTAGCCATTCTCGCAACACATGGTCCCGCCCTGCGGACTGAACTTCCCCCCTCGCCCTCCCTCCTTGCCCCGGTCTCCCGTTCCTGAAGGCCAGGTCTGTGAAGGATGATGATCTTGCTGCTTCCTCCGGCCGCAAGGCCCCGCAAGGAGAGCAAACACACCCACCCACCGGCCACCGGCCCCGGTTCCTGTTCTGGTCCCCCACCCCCCAACCCGAGTCAGTTTCTTTTCTCGCGAGAATTCAAGAGAAGAATGGATAGATGACAACGGAATACCCGCGCCCACCTTCCTTGTCACAACGGGACTCACGAAGTCACGATCCTACTGATTGATATCCGTACCCGTTCCTGACTTTCAGCCTTTTTTTTTTTTTTTCGCACGTTCACTCCCCTTTTCCCACCCCCTTCCCCTGCGCCCTGGGTTCATACAAGTCACCACATTATCCCCCGCAATGTTTCTCCTTGATAGCATAGAAGGTCCGTCCGCCCCCCTTCTAGAAAGGTTCCTCAAATAGGAAAAGGGGGGCGTGATCAGGCAACATCACGGCATCGCCGTTGAAAAGTAGCGAATATCTACCAAGTACTCTGTACCCGTCGCGAACACACGTATTATAGAGAAACTTTGATCGCGACACGCTATAAACGCGCGAAGCTCTCTCGCGCCCAGGCCGTCCCATGTAGACACACGGGTTGATACCTTTTCGACGTCGGTGGGAAAACGGTGCAAGACCCGCTTGTCCCGAGGCTCCCCCCCCCCCCCGGTCCAAGCTATCCGTACGGATGGATAATCGATACCGGATACCTTTCTCCAAAAAAATCTTACACACCGTTTTAGGTTTTCTTCCAAATTCGTCGCGACAGATGATTCTGGTTGGTCAGGGGCCACGCCAGCCCACTCCCGACATGCGTTTTTCCACCAACGCACCGGCGCCCAAAAATAAATCGAGTCAAGGAAAAAAATCTGCAAGCAAGCGCAAAAGAATTTTGACCAGCCTGGGGGTCGAACCCAGAATCTCCTGATAACTGATTGAATCGTAGTCAGACGCCTTGCCATTGGGCCAACCGGCCGATATCCTGTAGAGGATTCGAGCTTGCTTGCTTGGTGATTTCGCCTGGAAGCTCCTATATGAAGGGTGACGCTGAAATCTTTGAGATCGTGATGTTGGATGAAGTTTGCCTTCACCAACGCAAACGCTGGAATTGCATAGGTATACTTGACAGCCCTGATCATGATAATCATTGGAATTGAATAGCTCATACCTCTTGGATTTTGGAAGTCTTAGATTCCCGAATATCGCTAGCCATTGACGGTGAGTTCCGCGGCTCAATCTTTACTCCGGGCCGTGGAAATAAGAGAGGAATGAAAACATAATCTTGTAGCCTGTGTCCTAGATTATCAAAAAGTTCATTATGTGGTTTCTAGTCATAACTATCACCCCAAAGAAAGCTTCGTCATTTGAACTACTCGCCCCCTTGAACACACGCTACTACATATGATGAAGAGAGTTCTTGACTTGAAATATATTTACAATACTTAAGCAAGAGCAAGCCGGCCCTGGTAACTTACTGCCAACAGACCAGCGTCATGATGGCCATCTTTTCCCATGATTCCCGTCTTCTCCACAGTGTACTCGCGGCGGTCTATCTCTATAGTTCAGATGTGGCCAAGCTCTCGTCGGTGGCCCTGACAAGTCCGCTGATGCTCTTGCCTGGGTAAGAGGACAGACAAGATGAAGATGGCACTTCAAGTACTATCCATATTTGTATATCAATGAACGTCACATGTGACTTTTCACACGCTGCTACCTACCTTCATCTTTTCACCCCCCCTCTTCCAAGTGTCTCGTGCCTCCTGCCTTACGAGAAGAGCCTCACCATCCCATCAACATCAACATTCCCACCACTAACAACAAGCCCCAGATCCCACCCCTCCTCACCCCCCTCCCGCTCCGCCATGCCCCGAAACTCCTCATTATACAACGCGACAGCCAACGGCACCGCCGCGCTCGGCTCGACCCACATCTTGAGCCTCTCCAGGAGCAGCCGCGTCGCCGCGAGGATCTCCTCCTCGGTGACGGCGTACATGCCGCTCACCAAGCCCCGATCGTAGATCAGGCCCCACGGCGTGGCGCTGACGGCGCCCGCGAGGCCGTCCGCCACCGTGTCGGGGGTCTTGGTGTGGGCGACGATCCTCGCGCCCGAGTAGAACCCCCTCCGCCCGTCGTCGGCGCCCTCGAACTCGGGCTCCGCGCCAAAGACTCTTATGCCGGTGCCCTCGCAGCTGAGGGCTGTGCCGGAGAGGAGGCCGCCGCCGCTGCAGGGCGCGATGATGGCGTCGAGACCTTTTCGTCGTCGTCGTCCTCCTCCTCCTCCCTCTCCGATGGAGTTCTGTTGCTGCTGCTGCTGCTGCTCCAAAACTTGCTCCTGGAACTCGAGTCCCGCCGTCGCTTGACCGAGGATGACGTCCGGGTGGTCGTGAGGCGGCACGAGCCTGGCGCCCGTCTCGGCGACGATCTCGGCCGCGACGGCCTCGCGGCCAGCGAATCCCGGCCCCGAGAAGACGACGATGGCGCCGTAGCCTTTCGTCGCTGCGATCTTGTTCGGGCGCTTCGTCGTGGGCATCACGATGCGAGACGTGATGCCGTCTTCTGCGGCCGCCAAGGCGAGGGCTTGGGCGTGGTTACCTGAAAGATGGACCAATTCGATCAGTAAAGCGGGAGATTAGAGGAGGAATCAAGGCGTTGAGACTTTACCTGCGCTGTACCCTACGACGCCCTTCTCCTTGCCGCCGCTCTCGAGCCATCCGGGCTCCTGTTGGAGTCTCTTTATGGCGTGGAAGGCCCCGCGAGCTTTGAAGGCGCCGGTGCGTTGCATGTTTTCGCATTTGAACCAGAGCCTGAGGATGGGTCTCGCTGGTGTACGGCCGCTGCCGACCGCGGCAGGGTCTCTTGGTGTTGACGCCATTCGGCTCAGTGTCTTGTTCGTCAAAACGGGAGTCAGATGGACGTGTGACCTGATTAGTTGGCGGGCCTGAAAGACCGAGTCCCTGGTCAGGGGTGGACAGGTTGAGAGGCCGGCCATGACTATGACAGCGGCTGAGATGACGGTAGTTATTTGTAATAGTATGGTAATAAGTGCTGATTTTGGTTCTAGTATGGGCTTGAGTCTGACTTGGATATTGTATCAAGATGCGCGAAGTTGAGCAGCGGTGCTATTCGAGTGACATGCTCATCAAAGTGGTCGTGGCTTTCGGAACTACATGATGGCGAAATTTCAACAACTGTTATACTATGATTCAATTTAAAGTCATCGAGCTGCTTCGGGTAAGGAACCCGGCGTCAACGTCGTTCTCGCGGTGTTTGCGACTTGGTTGGAAGTGGGACTCTCGGCAAGACTTCCAACGACGCCGAAATGCACTCGGCAACTTGACCATGTCTCCGAGGTCGAGAGAACTTGACTTCCAATGAGACGACTCGTCCACTTAGGAGAATTAGCGAGCAGTTTGACATCATATGCAAGAGGTTATGGCAGGGCTTCAGCATCGGGTCTGACTTCCGAGGCTATGAACTCTCCTTGATCAATCATGTTGAGCACCGCAGAACGGGCTATTCCCCAGCCAACAAATTCCAATCATCTCCAGGAAAGACTTTGAATCGTATATCTTAGCTATGTGCTACTGTCAACGGCCGGCAGGCGCTCGTACAATGATATTATGCTGTTTATGACTTGCGCCGCCATAATGTGTATAATTGATGATTCTTGTGGTCGTCGACCACGATTAAAGATCTTCATAGTTTTAATTAATTAGCCAGGCAAACATAATTGGGTGTAATACGACCCTGGAAGTGTTTAAGTACGTGAGCGCCTAACAGCTGGTGTTTGTGGCATATAGTTAAAATAGCCAAATCGTACAGTCAAAACAGCCGTACGTAATACTTCCATGTCGTACTACCATCCAACAAACTGCTTTTGAAGCCGATGCAGTCACTTCCATTTGAAGACATGGCCAAGAACTGTGCAAGCCGACCTCTCAAGCAATGTTGTTCCCACGTACAGAGGAAAACCAGTGAGGACTATCTTAGACCTACATAACGTTTGCAAGACCTTGTGAAGCGTGTCGGCATGCTGATGAAGGGAGGAGCAGACACTATAATCATCATGATCCGTCATCATCGACCCATTCTCCCCGTAAAACGTGCAATCGGTCGGGGGGTGGTAGGTACAAGTAACATGGCCTTTAGTCGTGACACTTGAAAAGAGGTAGGATCCTCCTTCTCTGACATAAAGCAGGTTCGTCGGACATCACTGGGAAAATCGGGAAATAAAACAAAAAAAAAGTCTATTCTCTTTTTCTCTTTCTGACCCGAGATCTGATCAAGACCCATGGCTGGCTCGCCCCAAAAAGGGGGAAAGAGCGTTTTATAGACGTCAACCGGAGGGAGGTGGGGAGTGTGAAGCATCTTCAGCATCTTCCCCAATAACCCCCACGAATGCGACCCAAATACCCCTATGCCGTAGCTTCAACGCCGAAAACTCCCAGATTCCCTAGTTTCGCATCTTGGTCTTTTCGATTTGCCATTGCTCTCTGGAACGAAAAAAAAAAAAAAGTCGAGGCGTGAGGACTGATTGCCAGGTTTTAACTTTCAAATGCCCCTCACCTGAGTATTGGATCATATCCCCTTTTCCATAGGTTATGCTTGAGAAAAAAACGAGGTGAGAAACCCAACTTCTGTATCCAGAAAACCCCCTTTCTTGATTCTGCCAGGTACTTTTAGACCATGGCTCTACCATTGAACCCCGATTTGGGTACGTAAAATTTCGACCGTGGTCGGTCTTGGAGAAGTGAATAGTCGGAAGAGAGGAGAAGGCCAGAGAAAAATCCAAATTCGAGGCTCGAGGCTCAGAGCGTCACCATTTCTTGATATGTCCTTGTATGTATTACCATGCACGGCTTTCTTCTTGACCGTGTGGTTTGTCGTGGCAAATTGTTATTTTGCGTCGTCTCGCGTTGACGCGTGGTGTATGGACGAGATCTCCGAGTGCAGCGAAACAGGCCGGCGACAAGGCCTGTCGCGGATTTGACAGTAAAGGGTTTGGTTATAGTAGTGGCTTGCCGGGTGTAATAGGCTTTTCCTGCATGATTGGGTCGGCGAGGTCGGATCGTAGTGACGATAAGCCGTTGGCAAGAGGGAATGGCTTCAGGAGACCCCCTCTTCCATTCGAACTGAACGCAACGGTAGCAAATCATTGCAGCAGATCCTTGACGTTTTCTTTCACATTGAGCGCCCACTTTAGCTTCGCTAACGTCGACCTCGTCTCCTCGAGCAACCTCTCCTGCTCGGCATCCCGCCCGGCGACGCCAGCCTTGATATCCTTGAGCAAGAATTCCTGCTGCGCCTTGTACTCGTTAAACTTTTTCTGGATCTCCTCCTTTTGCCGCCTCAGCTCCTTGATGTTGCCGTCCTGCTGGTCGCACAGGTCCCGCAGCGCCGCAATCTTTTCGTCGTCGCGCCGCCGCTCCTCGACGACGCCCGCAATCTCGGACCGCAGCTTTAGGTGCGCGCGCTGCACCTCGTCGCCCTGGTCCTTCCAGTGCGAGCTGATGGCGTTATACCGTCCCTCCATGAGCGCGGCATGGGTGTTTGCGTCCTCGACCTGCTTCGTCGTGCTGGCGCGCATCTTTTCCATCTCGTCGCGCCACAGGAGCTCTTTTTCTTTGGCGTCCGCCGTGCGCTTCTTTTCTAGTTCCACATTGGCGTGGAGGGTCTCGACCTGGCGCTCCTTGCGGCTGAGGAGCGTCTTGGTGACGCTCGCTTCGAGGAGGCGGCTCTCGTAGTCGCTGATGATGCGCTCCATCTTGTCCTCTACCAGCTTGGCGGCCTGCTTGGCCTCCTCGGCTCGTAACCGTTCGATCTGGATGTCACGCTTTAGGGCTTCGTTGTCGCTGACGAGCTTGTTGATGACCCGTCCCGTCTTTCCCAGACCCGCCTTGCCAATGGTCGAGTCCCAGCCTGGGCCTTGTCCTTCGGGTACGGGAGCGGCGTTTTCATCGTCGGCAGGCGGCGTCTCTTCCCTCCTCGCTGAGTCTATTTTGATGGTGTTGTCGTTGCTGGCGTGAGGCCAGTCGTGTTTTAACTTGACGCCTGGCGTCCTTTCTTGGTGATTCGATGCCATGCTGACTGCGCTGGCGTTGCTGTTTACGGAACTGGAGAATGCGGAAGTGTGTGAGGGTGCGTCGGAGCTCGTGTCGCTCGCGGCTTCGAAGCTGGGTACTGTTCGGATGGTCTGGACCATCTTAGGGGCGCCTCGGGGAGAAGGGAAAGGGCTCGGCGTCGACTGGTGGGTTCCGTCGATGCGCGTGTTCAAGCTACTGTTGCGTACGTTACGAGAGAAGTAGGAGGTGGTGATAGGGGGAGCGAGTGTGCGTCGACTGCTCGAGAGACCATTTAGCGATGGGGCCGTCGTCGTTGTCGTCGGGGAAGAAGACGTTTTGGCGGAAGTTGTTGAGGTAGAGGTGTGGAGGTCTTGAGGAGGTTCGAGGTCAGCACGACGGTCACCTTTCCTTCCGTAAGTTCCAGGAACGGCAGCGGAGTGGTATAGCGCCAGTGCCAGACTCCTGAAAGGTTTAGGTTGTCGGGAGAGGCTAGAGACAGATGATGGCGTGGAGTGGGCGGGTTGTGGATCGGGGCGAGGTTTCAAGCAAAGAGTGCACAAGGACGGGGACCCTTACCGAGGAGGAATATCAAAGTCGGGTACGGGTACCTGAGGAGGGTTGGATGGGAGCCGTTGCTTGTCGTGTTTATTGAGTTTTTGCAGTCGACTAGGCATGTCTCTGGCTCATGTTATTTCAGTCGTCGTCGTCGTCGTCTTGGGGTTGTTGATGGTGGTGGCCCAGGTAGGCTGGTCGACGGTCTGGTAGTTTGCAGATTGTTTAGTGTTGGCGTGGTGGGTGGTTGCAGCAGAAAGTTGGGGGCGCGCGCGTTCGTCTTTTTTGGATTGGGCGTTGGTTGATTTTAGCTGCGGTCGAAAACGGCGGCCCGTCTGATGTCGGACCGGCGGCTGACGTGGGATTGGATGCGCGGGTTCGGTGGGTTTCTTGGGGGAAGAAGAGACTGAACTCGATATCCGTAAACGAGAGACAGACACACGCACTGCCTGGAATGGGCGGATGTCCGGGTCAAGCGTGGCGGGTGTGGTGGTGGTCAATTACAGCTGGGAAGAAGCACGCGAAGCCCATGCGGCGAGGGCAATGCAAGGAAGAGAGAGAGAGGGAGACAGGCAGAAAATACGGGAAGAAAGATGGGACGGGAATCTCGGCCTTGAATGACAAAAGGCTGGATTGGATCCAGAGTTATCCGTAAGGTCAGGTAGGTAGGTAGGTAGGTAGGGTATTGTATTACCTAGTCCTACGTCAGTCAGATAGTGGACAATCTTCCTCTGACAGGAGGTGGGAAAGGAGGGTTGAGCGAGAAGGGAAAAGCCCAGATGAAAACTAAGCAGGAACGGCGGCCGAGACAAGCATAAGGCAGATCAGAGCGGGCATTTGGTAATTCCTAGGGTCGGGTGCCTTGAGTACGGGCATGCAATTGTGGACGGAGTACGCAGTAATGATCAATTCGGCCAAGGGGACCCGCTGTGTCTTGATCACTGGTTTTGCATTGCTTTTCTTCGTCCGTCTTTGATACAAGACAATATCAAATAACTTCCTTGCCTTACTTAGCCAGGCACATGAACAAAACATCAACACTGACAACGGAACATGCAACCACAAGGCAAAGCACACCACCAACAGCAGAACACACCGCATCGAGGCACAACGCACAACACACCGGGCACCGAACAAATCACAGCAAACGGGGGCCACCGGCAGACCGATATGACAACCTTGACGTGACCACTCATCTGCCCTGACTAACCAGTTGAAACCCCCACTAAAAAGCAGGAGAGCACCCTGTTCCCCAGCAACCCGGCTGCTGCGTCACTCAGCCTCTGCAGGAAAAGGTTGCATGGGGATGGCTCATGCACGGCCCTCCTATTATGTGTCTCTTTTTATGTGCCTACAGCTTCCATTACGGATCATGTGTCTACCTACTTATGTACGTAGACTAGTAGCCCCCTGAAGTCATCAGGTAAGGGGCAACGGCGCATCTTAAAGCGAAAAACGACATCTCCATGATACAAATGCGCATAATATTAAATTTCCCTTCAAATCTCATTCTAGGAATAGCCCCCCTTTCTCTAGAAGCCGCCTTACATGGCCACACGAAACACCGCACACTTAGAATATGAGCCTGGATAATCGCATTGTGTATGTAATGCGCCAGCCTCCTTGAATAAACTCTACCTAGCCGACTCTCTCTCTCTTCCTTCGGTCCCCTAATACCAAGAACAATCTCAAAGACCAACATTTGAGATCGTAAAGATACACACCCAGCTGCCAGTAACCCCATCCTTAAACCCCCTTCGCCACCAGCATCCGTCTCATCCCGTCCCCAGCTTGAAAGCTCTTTAATCCCAGCGCAGATCTGAGCCGCATCTCACTGTCACTTTCACCTCGTCAAAGGAAAAAAAATAAAATAAAAGACACCCCTATCCCAGTCACCAGCGGCTGAGCCCAAATACACGATTTCTCCCCTACCCCCTGGACCGATCGTTTCTGGGCCCCCTTTTCCCGGGCACCGTTCAAGGAACCCATTACTTGAACGCAAGGCTTATCAACTTTATCCTCCTCCCATAACCCTCATCCCATCTTGAAACTGCGCCCCCCGCCATACTCATCCCGAAAGACTACTTGAGCCTGCAGCGGGAAGAACACAAGGAAGACGACAGATACCGTCTCAACTCAGCAAGAGGGCTTCGTCAGGTGTTCGGCCTCCATCCGCAACCCGCCGTCTTTATAATTAGTACACACCTCGGGGCAATTGGCTTTCTCGCGGCAGCTTGTATGCGAGAACGACCACACACACACACGCACACACATACACACACATATATCTACAATCTATGCACCTCAACATTGACATCGTTATCCGAAACAGTTGACATTGCTCGAGGACCTACCAAGATCCCACCTAGGTTGGACCAATCGAAGTCGCTAACCGTACCTCGAAGCTCGTGATACTAACGAAATTCCACTCCCCTCCCGTCTCTCTTCCCTCCTCCCAGAATAGCTTGACAGTAACTGTTTCTTCGGTCTACGTACCCTTCAACATCACATAAAATGACACACTGCGCCAAGCCCGCCCAAACCGGACAACCACCGGGCAAAACATCTCCAACCCCCGTACTGCCATACCAAAACTTCCCCCGGAAACCACTAGACCGACCGACGCTAACGTCAGACCTGAGGGACCGAGGCCGTCCATGCCCCCTCCTTCCTTCCATCCTTCCCCGGGGAAGAATCCGTCACTCAGTGTCCGAGAGCTTCGTCAGCTCCAGCCGGTCGCCTGCCGCATTCCCGCCCGTCCTGCATGCGACCCGCGGGGGTGTCGTATGCGTATGGCTTCAGGACACGCCTCAACCCAAGGTATATAATGGATTCACCTCTCCAACATAGACACATACGACCACACCCATCAGAGAATTCGGGATCCCGTCCGCTCTCCCATAGACAAGCTGATGAGGGCCAGATTAGTAGTTGAGTCGGTGACGATCAGCGAATACCTGGTGTTGTATGTTTTTTTCTCTCTCGTATACGTTTTCTTGTGTGGTGCTAGGTATACTTGTGGTTATTTGCCAGGAGGGGGACGGGAAGGCTAGGCCAGGCAGCCTGCACTAATTTCTCGTGTATGAATGACAAGATCAAGAGGAAGGTATCCGGCTGTCACCACCTCAAGAACACATCAACTGGTTTAACAGACTTTGCTTTCCGGGCCTCTGATGGCCCTTGATTTTACATGTATACAGTTTATCCGTACACTTACCATGGTTTCGAGTCCCCGATCGAACGCCAGACCCATGCCATGCCATGCTATGCTCACGCCGATTTGCTTCCGTGGCATTCTCCTGTTGTCTTTTTATGCCTTCTCTGCTTTCTCTCCATCTCTTCAAGTCAGTGGGCCCCGGAGACCAATTGCTGCCCGATTCGCTCCAGTTTTTCCTTGGGTATTCGTTTGGGTTTCCGCGGCTATCAAATCATCCATCCTCCGCAAAACCATTCCGCTTTCAATGCCGTCTTTGAACGGTCTATGCAGTCGCTTGAGATCGGCCTTGATCATGGTCATCCTATGTTGTGATAGCCGTCGTGTTGTTCGTCGCTGGTGCTGTTCCAGCCTCTGCAGCTGCCTTCGCCGATTCTAACCAGGTCGGCCGGAACTTTACCAAGTATTTTGCCGCCAGAGGCCGTGCGTCCTCGTCTGTACACAAAATTAGCACCGTTAATGACACGGTAGCGAAGGATAGCACATACACTCTGTCCATATATCTTGCACTGTATCCAGAGCCAAGTCTTTGGCCGGCGGCCGCATCATGACCAGGTACAACAGACTTGTCAACGCTAGGGGCACAACCAACGGATCCCGACACATCAACTTGACGCGTGATAAGATGGCAGGGCTGAGCTCGGGAATCTCGCCCAAGAACCGAGTAATGACCTTGTCTTGCGCATTGAGATACTGAGAGAAGCCGTCGATCAACTTCAGAGCCCATTTCTCGTAGTGCAGGGGATGGCCTCCATCCTGCTTCTTCTGCAGCTGATCGTTGTACCATTCTTCATGTAGCCATGTGATGGCAACATCGATACGGCGGCGGAAGTCCTCGAGGACGTAGGTATACAGGGACTCCCGGATACTGTCACCGAGAGCTAGACGGCCAGTGGCCTCGTCCTTTACACCGCCCTCCAAGCCGGCCGACGAACGGCTGGCCAAGCGCGTAATGATGGCGATCCAAGATTCTCGGTCGTTGGTGCTGGCAGCCAATCGGTTGATGCCAGACTTTGACTTTTTCGCAGGGTCCTCTAACGTCTTGACGAACTGGAAAAGCGACATCACAGAGCCTTGGCCCGCACTGAGTGCCAACTCAGGCGTAAGTGCTGGTGGAGGTGGTAGTCTAAACGTCCTCAGACCGAGATCACCGTCATCTGGTTTGGTTACAGGGTCGCTGTCAAGCTTGTTGAGGATCTGTTCGTTGTCCTCGGCGGCGTAGAAATCTGGCTCGTATTCATCGTCGTCCTCTTCTACGCCAAGAGGAGCGGTTTCGGGATCGATTTGTGGTGGGGGTTGGGCAGCGAGCACATTGAGTCGTCCTCGGATACCCTGCAAAGAGTTAGTAAAGGTCACGCCCTGCATATATCGACTCAGACCTACCTCGACAGCTTTCGCGAGCAGTTGGGCGTCTGTCCGAAGGAGCGTGGTGATGCTGATCTTGGCAGCCAAAGCTGTAGGCAAAGTGCCCACGTCAAACGCTTTCAGTCCCTCGCTTCCAGTAAGAGTAAAGACGTCGCCTAGACTGTGAGGGCCTGGCGGTAGTGGCGTGATTTGTATCTGCGGCGTTGTCGCAATTTGAGGTGCCATCCGCTGGCGCTTGGCTTCTATACCCTCTTGTTGCTGCTGTGCCTCGAGGGCACGTTTCCGGCCAGATTCATCAAAGATCTCGTGTCTCATGCGCATCATTCTCTCCACGTGCTGTTGAATCCGTTGAGCCATGGGATTATGAGGATCGCTTCGTTACAATGGTTAGCGATGAAACAAGCAGAATGGTGCACATGGGACTAAGGATATACCGTTTGGCCAGATGTATCAAGAGCATTCGAGTAGTTTTCTCCATGGACTTAACCATTACACGAGTTCTAGGGGTCATTGGCGAGTTTGCAAGCTTCAACGGGTTGAAGTTGAGAACGGCATTGAGGATCCTATTGGCAGTGCCCGGGCGACTGCGGATCAAAATGGACAGGCAGTTCAAAGTGGCATCAACGAGCAACACATCACTATCATCATGGTGCTGCGGTTAGCTATCGTCGGACCTTTCCCGCTCTCGCTTGCAATCCTTACCTGCTGTTCTCCTGCAGTATGCTCAGTATCCTGTCCAGTAAACCAGCCCCTTCGGCGTCGAGCGTCCTAGCATCCAACGTCTGGTGGTTTGGCGGGATCTTGTCGAGTGATATGTCAAGGGAATCGCCACGCTAGACCTTAAGTCAGTAAGAACACTAATGCATACTCTTGGGTTCATCGTACTCTCGGTTCGTTGGGGTTCGCCGCCGACTGTGCTAGAACAACTCGCTGGGCAAACTTGATACAGCATATCCGCACCGTGGATTCGGCATCGTCCCAAATTCGAAGGATCCTCTGCTTTATCGCGACCATCCGTTCCCATGTAAATGTGTCGTACGAGTTATTGATGCTACCGATTCAATTAGCCTCCGATGCACGCAACGCAGCCAGAGCATGCCGAAGAAGTAGATGCGCACTCACATCCATCGCAGCGCAAAGGGATAGATGCTGGCTGCCGTCTGAATAGCGCTTCGCAGGACGTGGGCGTCCTCGTTGGGGGTCTCGACCATCGTCTGTAGAGTGTCCAGCACAAACAGCTGCATCGTCTCCTTCTCGCTTCCGGGCAGGGCTGGCGTCGCGAAGGCTTCAGCGAGGAAATCGGCGCCCCATCTGCGCAGTTCGACGCCCGCTGTGGGACCGACGATTGGTAGGATGCTTTTGACGACCGTCGGGTAGTACTTAACGTCACCGAGAACGAGCTTCCTGGCGTCGTTTAGTTGGCGAATCTGGTCGCTCACAGACACCTGCGGGGAGGGAGCCGCCATGATGGCAGCAAGCGATGGCGAAGACGCTTGAAGTCTGAATAATTTTAGGCAGATGGAGAAATAATGTGAAAGTCGATGAAACGTAAAAGTGTTGTTGGATATCGAATCTCGGGCAAGTTGGAAGACAACTTGGGTATCACGAGGGCAGCAGCTGTCGCGACTTGTCGAAATATGGAGAGCTCAAGCTTTTCCAGATCACCATTCTCCAACGCGCCGATAAACACACAGTCGCAATCGTCAAGAGTCGTGTAATTCGTCGGGATGGATGGCGAAAGCGAGATGTGCGATGAGGAAATTTTCCGGCGATTCGTATCGGCTACCCGTCGATGCGATTCCTCTGTTTGCCTTGCTCCAAAAGTCTGATGTATTTCCTGCGGGTGCAAGAAGAGGCAGCAAGCACCTGCCGACGTTGAGGGACCTGCGTGACAAGCGACGCGGATTATGACGGGGCGTGTCGACGGCTCCTGGCTGTTTTGGGTTAGCTCATCGGCTGCCCTAGAGCCTGGGAGCTGTGGACCCTCCTCATCGGGCATGGAAGGCACGCACGGTACCTTACCTTTCAGTCACTTCTATCCACGGACGCTGGACTCAGTATCGCTTGTTCAAATTAAAGAGAACTTTTACCGTGGTGGTGCGTTCTCAATTGAATGATGCAAATCGGCATTCGTGACGAAAAATCGGAAACGCCTGCCGTGATGTAATGATCAAGGATGTTTTCAATGCACCTAGATAACCTAAATACCGGCTGGAGCTTTGAGCTTGAGGTCGCAGGGCCCAAAAGCTACGAGAAAGATGCAGCTTCAAAACCAGCTTCCCATACTCAGGTACCATGAGTCTAAGCCTCAGTGCTTCCGATGAGGGCAGTTTTGTCTTTTCTCTCTTTCTTCATATAAATGTATATTTATATAGCACACTATTGCAGCATGCGTATTTCCGTTGAGTAACATAGTTCCAAGATGAACGTGAAGATCTCAGTTCTACGAAATGTACCTCTTCTTTCAACTGGGCCAGGTACCTTGCTTACCTTGAGTGTGAAGATGTCTTTTCTCTCCTGCAAAGGCGGCGACGGAATGTCTGTTCCCCCCCCCCCCCCCAAAACAACCTAGAAAGCTGCTCCCAGAGAACCCCTGCCCACCCAAGCTTGTCGCACAAATCTCCACGTCACTATCAGTTCTGCCGCACTTTCTCCGCCTTATCGATACCAATCAGCGTCGAGGCAATCAATGCCGGGCTGGGACGCGCCTATTGGAATTTCCAGAAGTTCGAACCACGGCGTTTGCGACAAGGGCCCCGAACCGACCATTGAATTTCCCGAATCCACGGCGCAAACCCACGATCGACCACCCCTCCCCCTTCCCCAAGGGTCTGAACCAACCTCACGAACCCTCGATTACCGAATCCAACGAAATTTAGAACCTCAGAATTTGGTCACAATGGCGATGTGCGTCAATTCCCCCATCCGTCGCCCGTCCCCTCCACCGCCGCCGCCGCCAGAGTGAGCAAGTGGTCTGACAAGCAGGAAACGACAGCCCCCAAAAGTCCTCCTACTACGATCGCAACCTCCGTCAAGGACCCGCCCTGATCAGAGCGCGCAAGCCCTACCTCGCAAAGAACCTCGCCGTCGGTGCCGGACTGTGGTGCTTCGTCGGCGCAGTATGTATGTGGCGAAACAACTCCCCCCCCCCCCCTTCGCGTAGACAGGCACCGTTGCGGAATCACCAAGCAAGATAGCTGACACAGTTTTTTTGGGAAACAAACAGATTGGTACACGATCAAGGCGGTCGGTCAAGACGAGTTTGAAGATGTCAAGGTTCCTGACGCCCCGAGGCAGCCAGCAAAGTCCAACTAGGGCCGTTAGAGAGACGAGAGCGACGGTAGAAGGAGACATGTGATGTACGAGTTTAAGCGCAGGATGGGATCCATAATCCCTAGGAATAAAAAATACGGGGAGTATATCAGTATGCGTGGGAGCATATGCATTGTATAGTATATATCTGCGAGTCTCACTCATCTCGCTCTTTTCGCCTGTGGCATCAATATCAAAGAAAATAAAAACAAATCCCCAATTAATAACTCTGTGCATCTCTCATTACAGGATCAGACCCGTCCATTCAATGCAAATGCAGCTCCGTAAAACCTGTCCGTTCCTCCCATCTTGTAGACACCCATAAGTTTTGACACCCTCTATACGGGGGGGGGGGGGTCAGACGCTGGTTTTTCGTCAGAGCAAACAAGTGCAGGTGCCGTTGATGAGATCAAGCGCATGGTGGCATGTTAGGAAAAAAGAAGGATTCGTTCAAATGATCAAACCGGGTAA